>NC_133310.1:21878629-21936645 GCF_012295235.1 Primulina huaijiensis | reverse complement strand
AAATAAATATAATTTTTCCTGATTTTTTTTAGAAGCATCATGAATTCTTGAAATTATTATTTTATTCTTATAATCAATTTAGTCCCATTTTTAGCTTTACATCCGCGCGCCTACACTTGAAATGATTCTTATTAATCAACGATCTCAGGGACTACTCTATAAAGAGACTCTAAGAGATTTTTTATATCTTGTGTGGAGTGATTAAATCAAAAATAATAATAATAACAATAATAATAATGTTAGAAAAGT
Organism: Primulina huaijiensis; assembly: GCF_012295235.1. Lineage (NCBI taxonomy): Eukaryota > Viridiplantae > Streptophyta > Magnoliopsida > Lamiales > Gesneriaceae > Primulina > Primulina huaijiensis. Next base: position 21,936,396 of record NC_133310.1, on the reverse strand, counting down.
TTGATTCATCTACAAATAACAATAATAATAAAAAAAATGATTTGAGCTCGAATGAATTATATAATGTAGATATTATTAAAGATGTTTAGCATTAAAATATGAATGAAGAGAGTTAAGGTTGGACAAAATCCAGAGAATTGAGAGAAAAAATTATTAAAAAATATTATAGAATTCTAAGATGAAAATCTTCCATATGAAAATGATCTGCTATGTTTTGGAAAACTTTTTTTTTTTTTTAATGAAAATGGTATGCTATTATTTAAAGAGCCCGATTTTTTAAATTGGGCCAATGCCTCACAATCTCACATTGTATAAAAATGGGCAAGATGAGCACTAAGAAATTATTATAAAACTCGATTTCATAGATGGGCTCGCGTTCATAGATGGGCTATCCTTGTAATGTTATGGGCCAGGCTTACCATAGGGCCCGAAAGTGACTCATATAAAATCCCACGTTCCGCCTGGGCGAGTTCTTTGATTTCGGCGATTTCTATTTCTTCTCTTTGCCAGAGGATTTCAACATCGTCTCCGCGGAAGATCAAGTGACCGATGCATCGTCAGAGATTGTTTTTACCTCCCGGGAAACGGTTCCGTCGACCTCGAAGAAGATTTCTGATCTGTGGACCACTGAGGGTTTCCGGAAGACGGTGAATTTCTACTCGTCGATCTTCCAGGATCTGATCTCCGAAGGTTTTTTGAGCTATAATTCGAAGTACTTTTGCGTTGAAACGCCGACGGGAGCAGATGTTTTTGCTTTGAGAGAGAATGGTGTAGATGATTCGATCGGTATTTTTAAGAAACCTTCCAAGCCTTTGGTTGTTTCGGGAGAAGGTGTTAAGCAGCCGTTTGCTGATGAGGTATTTGATTTTGAGTTTTGCGGAGGTGGAGTGGTGGACAAATCAATGAGGCCGGGTGATTTCGCGGCGGAGATTGGGTGGACCCTGAAGCCCAAAGGGTTGCTGGTGGTCCACACGGCATCAAAAGATAAGTATAGCTTTACTTCGTTTCGTGATTTGTTTAACTGTTGTAAATTGGTGAAGGCTAAGGAAATTGAGGGGCATGATCCAAATATGCCATTTGTTCGCGAAATGGTTATGCAAAAAGCGGGTAAGAAATTAAACACCGGAAGAATTAGTTTCCCTGTGATGAAAAATTCTGGTGGCGAAGCGGTGAACAACTGCTTTGTCTCGAACTACAAAAAAGAACTGATCCAGAAAGCGGAGCCTCTGATTGACAAAGAACCATTAAAACCATGGATTACACTAAAGGAGAATTTGCGGAATGTCAAGTACTTGTCTTCAATGGTGGACATTAGTTTTAAGCGAAGATATGTTTATATAGACGTTGGAGGTAGAAGCTACGGTTCTAGCATCGTCAGTTGATTTAAGAAGCAATATCCGAAGCAGAACAAGACATTTGATAAGTGTAGTTGGATTATATTTAAATAAATAGTAAATAATTATTATATGATATATTTTAAACGTTTAGGATTTTAATAAAATATATATAGCTTATTACGTTATAATATAGTAATACGATGAAATAATTAAATACGTATAATGTTTCGAGGAAAAAATATATTAACTCAGATTAAAAATACAAATAGAATTCTGTTTCATAAAATCGCTCCAAGCTCATGGTTTTGTTCATGTTATTGTTTTTATCCACTCAACACACGATAAGTTTGCTCAGTAGATAAATCATGATCACTCATTTGAACATGATATATGGATGACTGACTATGATTCATCACTCAACACACGTGTCATGTATTGAGTGAATGATGACACTATTCATATAAGAGTGGGTCTCATGTGAGACCGTCTCACGGATCTTAATCTGTGAGACGGGTCAACCCTACCCATATTCACAATAAAAAGTAATACTCTTAGTATAAAAAGATATTTTTTCATGGATGACTCAAATAAGAGACCCGTCTCACAAATACGACCCGTGAGACCGTCTCACATAAGTTTTTGCTTCATATAAATACCATCTACTAAGCCAAGCTCATGATATTTAAAACACACATTAAAAAGTACTATTCAAACAATGTTAATAAACACAAAAAAATGTCCAAATATATGTCGAAGTTTTCATCAAACGAGAACTAAAGAATACGCAGTTTCTATTGTCTTCCATTTTATTTGATAAACACATTCTATGCTAATCACAATTTGATTTGACCAAAGTTTTAGTGAAAAAGGAGGGAATTAAGACAAAAAGAAACCACAAATTATCTCATTCTCTACATGTATATATAAGAATAACATATTTAAATAAAGATGATTATACTCCAATGATGCAAACTATCCCCCTAAAATATAGGAAACCGATAGGGTGGGAGAATGACTGTAAGGTCAAATGTGCATGGCCATATTTTTAACGTACAAAAAAAACCCTCTCATTTTTTTTTTATATTCCCATGTCGAAATTATTTTGAGTTTGATGCGATGTTAATTTAATGAATTCTTTTGGAATTCATTCTGATAATGTTGCAATCCATGCATATTCACACCGGCCATCCCTCTAAATGATTCTTCTTCTTGCCAAAGAAACTTACGATAAATCTGTTTAGGATTGATCAACCTCTGGTTTGATCAGGAGGGTCTGTCTTTAACCTTCAAGGATCGGACCTTTTTTGTGGTTTTTATAGGTTTCTCAGTCGAGACGTCGAGGGCGAAATGGGTGCATGTTGTTCGTGCCAAAGGGGTGGCAATTTCGAAGGTTTTTTTGTCGAAGGTGAAGAGCATGAAAGGGATTTTGAAGACGAAAACATCGTGTTAACTCGGGATGGCGGTGCACGTGTCAGGCTGCAGGGATCGTCTAAATATGTGTCTCTGTTCTCTCAGCAAGGGAAGAAAGGGATCAACCAAGACGCCATGACTGTTTGGGAGGTATACGTTTTTCTATTTTTCTGAAGAAGAATTTCTTCATTAGTGATTGATCCATGCAGAGATTTTTGGCTTTTTCTTTTCTTTTTTTTCACGGACGATTTTCAAATGATTAATCCGTGTTGTTCATTGATGTTCATGTTCCCTTTCATTTGCTTTATGATCTGAAGAATTTTGACAGAATAAACTACCAAAAATTATACACGAAATTTGACTATAAATGCCGTGGTTTTCAGAGTTTTTCTGGGGACAAAGATATGTTCTTCTGCGGCGTGTTCGATGGGCATGGCCCTTCTGGCCACAAGGTGGCACGCTACATTCGCGAATCTTTACCAACAAAGATATCATCTTTATACAGACAGCCCAGTGTTGAGGGAAATGATTGTGTTCTTGATGAGGAAAATTACGATGGCTGTGAAAATCCCGATTTCAATAATCCATATTTCTTGTCATGGAAGGCCAGATTGATCAAGTGTTTCCATGAAGTAGACGAAGAACTCGAGAATGAAGTCTCGATTGAAAGCTATTGCAGTGGGACAACAACAGTGTCTGTGCTTAAGAAGGTATAAATTCCCATTTGCTTGAAAATTTCATCGTCAAAAGATAACTAATTTTGGGAGTTCTTGTTTCTGCTTCTCGTTTTCAGGGCGAACATCTGATTATTTCAAATTTAGGCGATTCTCGGGCTGTTCTTTGCACGAGAGATGAAAATGATGAGCTTATTTCCGAACAACTCACAGTTGATCTTAAACCAAATCTTCCATGTTTGTGTTTCTTCTTCTTCTTCTATTAGTTGATATCCTTTTAAAATAATGCATTGCCTAACAGTTTAAATATATATATCAGCTGAGGCTCAACGAATCAGAAGCTGCCAAGGCCGAGTAATGGCAATGGATGAAGAGCCAAATGTGTACAGAATATGGATGCCTCATGAAGATTGCCCTGGTCTAGCCATGGCTAGAGCTTTCGGAGACTTCTGTTTAAAAGATTTCGGCCTCATTTCCACTCCCAAAGTAACATACAGAAAACTCACTGAAAGGGATGAATTTGTGATCTTAGCCACTGATGGGGTAAGAAAAAACTAAAGAAACCATAATTCAAACTTAATGGGTTGCTACATTGGCTCCATAAATAGTCGCTTTCTCGACTTCTAAGTTTGAGTTGTTCTGTCATCTAATGCAATTATCATTTTGGGCTTGGATTCTTTTATAACGCACTTATGATCTAACATCAAACTCGTTGTCTCGTTAGATATGGGATGTGTTATCAAACAATGAAGTGGTAAGGATCGTTGCATCGTCAAGAAAGCGATCCATGGCGGCTAAATATCTTGTAGACCATGCGGTAAGAGCATGGAGATATAAGTACCCTCGAGCCAAGATTGACGACTGTGCTGTGGTATGCTTGTTTTTCAAACGACAGAGGCCGGTTTTAACAAAATCTGTGTCGGAAATGAGCGAGCTGAGCTTCAACCAGACATATAGTTATGGTAAAAGTATGAGAAGTGATGATGGACTTGACACGGTTTTGAATTGGGAAGGTGGTGGAAGCTCTGAAAATGGCGGAAATGGCTCGGGTTTGGGTCCAAATAGGATGAGGAAAAGAAGGCAAGGGAAGAAGAAACTTGAGAATGTTGAAGAGTGATGGAGTTTGGGTATAATCTGAGTGTTTTGATTAATTGTTGAGTGGTTTGTGTGTAAATATTGAGGTGAAAAAAAAACCTAGTGTGGGCTTGAGTGGTTAGTGGGAGGGGAGACTCGAGGATATGTGTTGTGTAAGTTTAATTTATTTTTTTTGAAAATTTTAAAAACAAATTTGTTCTGAACTAAATCTCAAATTGGTCATATTAGTATATGTTGTATATTTTTGTACGAGTTCTTTTTGGATTCATTTTATATTATCATAAATAGCATCACATAATTAGTATTTGGTTGATGACAAAAACTTGTGTGAGACGGATCTCTTCTTTGGGTCATCTATGAAAAAGTATTATTTTTTATACTAAGGCTCCGTTTGGTATGTGTGATAGGATAAGTAAATGATTAGTAATTAGAATGATTAAAAAATGAGAGATATTGATTAATAGTATGGTTTGATAAATAACATGGTGTTTGGTATGATTTTAAAATGATGGATTAATTTTTTAAATTTTATTGTAATGACCAAAATGCCTCAAGTGCTAATTAAATATATATATTCTTAAAATAATTGGATAGATAATTAAATATTTATAATTATAATTTATATTTATTAAAATTAATTTAAATGTATTTATTAGAAATAAATTTGTAAATATGCATTTACTTTAATATTTAAAATATCAATAATATTTTGATGTCCGAAATACCCGTGCTATTTTTTTATTTTTTCACCTTTTTAAAATTGAATTTAACAAGATATTTTATTTCTCAAAATAAAACCAATTTTTATTACTGTTTTAACAAATATTTTATCCATCGTTCTTTTCCTTTTCATTAATCATAAATACTGAATCGGTTTTTAACCATCTTTGTTTTTTTCTAAATAATATTATGAATAAAACTAAAAAATATTATTATATTTTAAAATAAAAACAAATTTGTTTTTTTGACAAAAAAAAAAAAGGATTTGATTTGTTGTTATAAGTGAAAGAAATCTTTTTGTTACTTTTTTTCTCAATAAACAAACATATTTTCCTTCATTTTAAGTTTTTATATATGAGCTCACTCAATTTCTAGGAAACAATATATCATCCAATATTAATTATTATACAGTTAAATAGCATTGTTGATTAATATTTTATGAAGGGGTGTATTGGTAATAAAACTCTAGTAACATTTCTCGTCCCACCAAAAAGTAGGTATAACTGTCCTTAAAATTCGAATAAGTCATATGCATAGTGCGGGCCTCATATGGGCCCATCGGATTATCCTAAACTGATATACTCGAAAAAAACACGTGATAAATTGTGAAATTTTAATCAATCCTATCTAATCACCCAAACCAAACTCGAGTATTACTTATATTGTGAATATCGGTATAGTTGACTCGTCTCACAGATAAAGATTCGTGATACCATCTCACAAGAGACCTACTCTTCGTTGATTAATGATTTAGCTTATACATAAGGTATCTTCTCACTTCTTTATTCATTTTGTATATCATACGTTTTTTTAATAGAAAACTAGCGGTCGCTATTTATTTATATGTATTGAATAAATCATCGAGCTGAAACATCATTAAACTACTTTTGTTCACAACATTTATGTTGGGAGTTGTTCGAACTCATTATTTTACACAGTAATTCAATGTTTTATAATTTGAGCTAATTATATAATGATATATCGGTACACTTATCATCAGTAATTTGCACACTTATCATCAACTTTTCATTTAAATTCAATGTTTCATTAGTAATTTGCACACTTATCATCAACTTTTCATAATTTTTCTCTATTTAATGACTTCTTTTAAATTATATCTCTTTATCCAAATAAATTACCCTCTGTGTTTATTGTTTATTTAAATATATAAATAAGAATTTTACTATTAAAAATACATATAAAAGTCAAATTATCACTTGGGAAATGTGTATAGGATCGCTAGTTAGACATCCAAACTATTAGTAACGGGAGATATCCCAATCTTTAACTAATTCTTGGTGAAGTTATTTCTCGATTTCCAAAAATTACCTCCACACGTACCATATCATATCATATCGTATCGTAAGGAAAAATATATATCGTATACCGTATCGAAAATTACGGTATAAGAAAATTCATACATATATCAAAGAGATTTTCGGTATATCGGTACATATAATTAGTATACCGATTATACAGAAATTGTACGGTATACCGAAAATTTCGGTACGATATCGATATATATCGTTTTATACTGAAAAAACCTTATAATTTTAAAATTTTATAAATTTATTGTTTTAAAATATTATATATTTTAAAAATTTATATATTTTTTGGTATTTCGGTATTCCGGTATATACTGAAATTTTCAAATTGCATATTTTTACCGTACCGAAAAATTTGGTATTTCGGTATTTCCGTATATACCGAAATTTTTAAATTGCATATCATTACCGTACCGTATCGAAATCTTCGGTATATCGAAAATTTAGTAAATTCGATATTTTTTTTTACGATAATCTCGGTCTAACTATAATTCGTTATATTAACCATAGCTTATGATGAAAGAAGATTCCCATATGTAATTTCTTATAATTTTACCATTTTGATGTAAAAACACATCATCAATCAATAAGCAACTGATATCGGACAAACAATTACACCGACTTGCTCACCGTTTTACATTCTCTCACGCTCCTTGATTTTCTTTCTCCGTTCATTCTCTCATGATTTCTGCGTGTTTACTGTTTTTTTGTGTCGATTGATTGTCGAGTTTCTCCATTGGGGCCAGGTGCACACTTTGTTTTCTTCTGCTTTTCGTTGGATTTCCGGCGATTGTGCTGTTATTATTTTCATTTTTTTTTGGCTGGCAATCATTGTTTTGAGTTAGATTTATGTGTCGGAAATATGATTCTTCCATATGTGTGTTCTGGGTTTATAAGAGTTTACTGAACTGGTAATGGATTTGTTCGAAGTGTTTATGTGTTCCACTGGATAATGTACATTTTGTGCCCATTTGTGGGAGACTGTGAAATGAGATGTTCATTAGACTTGAGATGATTTTCATGGGGGATCTCGAAAATATTGTTACAAATATGTTTGAAGTTAAATTTAGTGGTGAATACAGGAAAGGGTTTTAAAATTTAAATTTTGGTCGATGGATACGATTTTGTAATGCTTTCAAATTGATTTGGAATGAACGCTTTGGGAGGATAATTTGTAAGAAGTAGAGATGAATTTGGCCTTGGCGAAATTGTGGTTCGTGGACTCGAAGGAAAAAAAGTGTATATCCCTTTCTTTTTTTATGATATTGGTGTGTATATGGACGATTGAATAATGTTTCATTTGAATGATTCAAGTATCATCTGAAGATTATTCCTTTTTTTATTTATGCTTCTGTTCATAGAGACCCTAACACAATCATTTACTTTCCTGGATATCGATTAACATTGCTGATTGCGTTTTTGTGTATAGGTGGCAAAAAAGAAAAAAAGACTGCCTACTAAGTTCTGAATCTGACGGTTCTATATTTTATTGAATTTGTTTGTGACTGTGTTCTATCTGTCCCTCTTATTGTACTGTTTTTGGGACTTAAGTTGTAGCTTCAGTTTCTCAACTACTTTTGGTAATTTCATGATTTCTTTCATCTACTCCCGTATTCAGTATCAGGAGGAGAATTCAGATATTTAGTCTCAGTGGAACTTCTTCTGTATGGATGGCTTCTATTGTGAAATATAGGAATTTGAGTAAAAACCAACTGGGAGGTGTCATATTTGGTTGCACGAATAACACCACGAGCGAATGTATCACCAAGAAGCTTTTTGGTTAGTTTCAGTAGTGTTGGTATCATCTTCATAAATTTAGTACATTGTTCTGAATTGTTAAGTTGTTAAATACATCCTCTTATGATAAATTTTGGATTGCGCTTATGTTATTCCTGTGGCATTTACTTCTTTATGTTTCGTAGGACTCCCAGCTCAGCACTTCTCATATGTAAAGAACATCGAACCAGGTTTGCCACTATTCTTATTCAATTACAGCGACAGGAAACTTTATGGCATCTATGAAGCAGTTAGCTCCGGGAAAATGTATATTGATTCATATGGCTGGACCTCAGATGGTTCAGATAGAACAAGGTATCCTGCTCAGGTATTATGTGGAAACTACTTGTTGTTTTTGGTTTTATCTGAGTGTGATAAGAATGTTGTCAAACTTCAAAGATAGACTGTAGTATCTGATCTTCTTTTTTTTTTGTGCACAAAGGTTCAAATACGCGTGCGTCGGGAATGCCAGGCGCTTTCTGAAACTCTATTCAAGCCAATAATTTTTGACAACTACTACAGTCAAAATCATTTCTTGTTTGAGTTGGATCATGTTCAAGCAAGCAAGTTAATTTCTAAACTCACCTCTCTAGCATTTGCTCCAAGTGTCTATACCCCTCAAAATCCGCCGAAATTGTTATCTGCAAAGCAGATGTTTCCTCTAAGCATCCAAAGAAAGGAAAGCCAAGCTCCAGAGCGGCCATATTTTACAGATGATTTTGCCAACTCTGATGATCCTTTTGGAGCACTGTGTAATCCAGATGATTCTTTGTGTTTGAATGGAGACAACCCGTTGATGGAGGCATCTTTAGCCAACAAAAATGCAGAACCTGAAGAAAACGACCTTATATACATGAATTTAAAAGAATTGGCCCGACATAGTCCGCATTCAGCTGCAGCTGTAACTGGAAAATCTGAAGAAGTTACTTACATGGAGGATGTGGTCTTGGAGCATGAGACTTGTGAAAATGGCATGTCAACTTTGGGAAACAGGAATAATGAAAGGCCTTATCATTCTCTTGATTCTTACACAACCATATCACATGTATTTGTTTCAGTATTCAAAGGCGATTTTGGTTGGGATAGTAAACAAGCAAATTGAATTGGTCTTGGAGGTTTTTGAGCTCAGCTGAAGTTTGATTGACATATCGGAGTATTTCATAGGTATATGTCTGAAAACCAAGTATTTCAGTCAGAAAATGAAAATAGTTTGAAGCCTTATTCAGGAGACATTTAATGTTTATAATTTTTATAGCATCACAAAGTCAGTCAAAGACTCAACGCTGAGTCTGTGTTTTCCTTTCTAAAAGCACTTCAAGTTATTAGTGCGACACCAGAAGATCGATCATTTATGAGATTTTCAATTTGTTCTCAAGTTTCAGTATTTATAACGTGAACATTTTTTTCATGCATTAGTCTTTATGATATTTGGACATAATTTATGTATTAATATCCCTTGTTTTCAATTTCAATTTGCATTAAATTTAAGTTTGGAGGCGATCCTAGTTTAAGCGGTTGCTAGTTGAAAATTTGAAATTTAATCTCAGTAATGCTCACATGAAAGGTTAGGTTTTGAATGCGAGTTCTATATTGAGAGGGATAGCTTTTTCATTCTAGCTTTAAATTTATTCATTTGTTTATTTATACTATGAATGCAGCTGCATCGGGAAATGGAGGAGCTGAAGGCTTTCAAGCAAGAACAAACATGTAAAATCGGAACTTTGGAAAAGAAACTGGTATTCCCTTTTCCTTGCAAAATTACACGGGCTTACCTGTTTTATCGAGTTGAGACCCATAGGATTTTTTGTTATCCCCATGCTCATCTACATGAAATTTCAATAAAATAGGATGGATTACTGGTCTAGTGATACTGATTTTTCTTTAACCTTTTGTCAGTCAACAGCTCTTGATGTTTAACATCCACCATTCTTACTCGAGAAATAGAATAGCTTTCTGATTATGATGTTTAAATGGTTTGGTCTGGTAAAAATCCCTACGACATTCTTATCTGATGCTTTATATCGTTTTAGGCTGAGGCAGAACTGGAAATTCAGAGACTGGGAAAAGTATGCATGAGATTTGAGTCTGTGCCTGAAACTTCAATGACAGTTGGTGCTGCCACTGGCAATGAAACACCGGTTGAGTCTCCAGATCTCAATGAGTCAATATTTTTAGTAGGTGGATATGATGGTGTATCATGGTCATCGGCTTTACATTCCTTCTCGCCTGTGAATGATGTCTTAAAAACCCTTAAGCCAATGTTTTCTGTTCGGTCATATGCCTCAGTTGCAAAGTTAAATAAGGAACTTTATGTATTCGGTGGCGGAGATGGTACTTTGTTGTATGATACAGGTATAGCATGATTTTTCTTTCCTTGTTTTCTCCCCTTTTTTTCTCAATTTTTTAACAGTTAGATCTGTTCGCGTGAAGTTGAGTCGTACAATCCTGTCAACAACCAATGGACTTCGCGTCCGTCCTTGAACAGAAAAAAAGGCCACCTAGCTAGTGCCGCTATACATGGAAATATTTTTGCTATTGGTGGTGGAAATGGGGTTGAATGCTTCTCAGATGTAGAAATGTTTGATTCAGATGTTGGACGATGGATTTCTACACGCTCAATGCTGCAAAAGGTAACCTGAGCCATTGCTTATAATAGAAGAATATCTATTAAGTGTTGACTTGTTAGAGGTATTATTACTTCACCTTTTCTGCATTTTTGGATGAATTTTCTGTTGAATTTTGATTTCTGTAAAACCACCACACTAAACCTACATTTTATTGAAATATATTAATTACCTGCAAACATAGTCGTTGGACATTTGCAAGCCTTTCAATTCAAAGAAGGTGCTATTATTACCAATAACCTGTCTGTTGTCAGCAATGTTTTCTGCATGGTGAATCCCTAGGGAGAGTTATTATTTGCATATGCACCATACAAAGTTGTCACTACGTCTTCTCCAATTTATTTTCTGGAAATGAAGGAAAACTCATTATTTTTCTCGGTTTTTCACATGACTGTTTCTTTACAGCGTTTCGCTCTTGCAGCTGTGGAGCTCAATGGCGCTCTCTATGCTGTTGGAGGATATGATGGAATTGATTATTTGATGTATGTTGTTTAGCCAGTTTGCCATTCTCTTATCCATATTTGCCGCTCAATATTTACTCTGGATTTTCTGCTATCTCAGGTCTGCTGAAAGATTCGATCCCCGAGAACATTCTTGGACCAGAATCAGGAGTATGAACACAAGGAGAGGCTGCCATTCATTGGTAGCTATGAACGAAAAGCTGTAAGTCCATTTTCTGTATTTTCTTTCAAAAAGTACTGATCACGCTTTGGAATTTGGATGCGTCCGATACTTTTGACGATTATGACCTATCGATTTGCAATGACTCTATTTGAATGCTGTTTTTCAGATATGTTGTTGGTGGTTTCGATGGAATTGATATGGTACCAAGTGTTGAGATATACGACCCTCGTGTTGGAACCTGGATGATCGGAGAGCCAATGAAGCAGAGCAGGGGATATTCAGCTGCTGCGGTTCTTAAGGAATCCATTTATGTCATTGGAGGCGTTAGAGCTAACGAGGTCGTACTGGACACGGTAAGCTTCTGGTGCTTTCTTGTTTTCTTTTATTCTTGAATTTAGACTAATGATTATTGCAATGGCAGGTTGAACGCTACAAGGAGGGTGAAGGTTGGGAAACAATACAGTCGAGGTCAGTCGGACAAAGGACCTTTGCCTCTGCCATTGTCTTTCACACAGATTGAAATTCGCTCGGTTGGGTTTTTATTTCGGTTTTCGGTTTTGAAAATGTATAATTAGATTTCCGAACCATTTTGTTTTGGTTCCGTTTTGCAACAAAACGGTTTGGTTATTTGGTTAGGTTTTTTCAATGTTGATAAATATTTAAATTAGTAATTAAAATATAATATATTAATTTTTAGTTAATTTTTTAGTAAAAATTTAAAATATAAAATAATGAACTAAATAAATAACAATTAACTAAAAATTAAAAAATATTCTTAATTCAATAAAATAAAGTATAAAATTTAAATAAAATTATTAATTTAATTAAATTTCGGTTTTTTAGATCAGTTCGATTTTGACAAATAAAATTTTAAATCAAATCATATAAAATTCTGAGTTTGAATTGATTCGAACTAAAATTTATTCCTTCAAAATTAAAGATAAAAAATTTTATATAAAAATGAAACTGATTTTTCAACAAGTATACTATAAAATAATATAAATCTTTTTAGTTTTTACTCAAAAAGAATAAAAAATAAGGTCTGAATTTAATTTATATAGATTGTAAGACCGAATATTTACTACAACAAAAATTACAACCAATTATAATAGTACAAATCAAATATTTTAATTCGTACAACCGTTCAAGCAATACGATTAATCGCTCTCTCAATAAGACAATTATCACAAGTGAACGTTGATAAAATAGTTGAAATACATAATTTAATGAATCTATATATGCGGCAAGATCTTTGATTAATTTACGGTTCCGATTTCAGTTCCACTGTATTACAATTCCTTTAGACTAGAAATATGTTCGAATCTAGTATGATCTAATATAGTTATGTGTGGTATAATCAATCTTACACCAGAATCCGAAACTTGGAACGAGGTATCGGGTTCGATGATGCAAATGCATCAACATCTCCCCATCTAAAAAATCATTTTAGATTTGCAGTTCTACAGCAAATTTGTAACGGAAACAGCCATCCATGTAGATAATAAGATCACTATGCATTAATTGCAACATTAAATTTCCCATTGACGTGGTCAAAGTTTCAAAGCACGTGGAGGTCCAAGTTGAACGTTCCTTACCTCCTAGCTGACATACCTAGCCGTTTCATAGGATTCCCGCGTTCACCATCTCCAGAACTAGCCGTTGGGGTCAAATTCTGCAGCTTAGATTCCCTCGCTCAACGTACTCATAAAAAGGCAACCACATGCCACCAAAAAGCCATGCTAGAAAACGATAAGCTTGATTCCATATAACCATTTCTCCCCCTCCATCTTTTTCTATTTACCATTTCATGGATGATCAAATTCATTACTCAGCACGGTTTCCGCAGTGTCGGCTGGAAAGAGAAGCTTATTTGAGGTGGGCTTCAGATAAAAGTAAGGAAAGTTGGTTTGAGCTAGCCCGCTACCAGTTTTGCCTCTTTCTGCTTCTTTTTTCCAATTTCAGGGCTGTTTCAGGCAAGAATGATGGTGGATCAATCGTCAAGCTATCAGATTATCAGGCCCTAATGGCCTTGAAGAGCGAACTTGTTGATTTTAGAGGGGTCTTGAAGAGCTGGAATGACAGTGGTTTTGGGGCTTGTTCAGGTAGATGGGCTGGGATCCAATGTCTCAATGGGCAGGTTATCACTATCCAGCTTCCATGGAAGGGATTAGGAGGTCGAATATCCGAAAGAATTGGGCAATTTCACGCCCTTAGACGCCTTAGCCTTCACGACAATGCCCTTGTTGGACCCATTCCCAGGTCTCTTGGGCTCCTTCAAAATCTAAGAGGGGTTTATCTTTTCAATAATCGGCTTTCAGGAACTATCCCTCCGGGGATTGGTTACTGCCCTGTTCTTCAAACTCTCGATCTCAGCAATAATCGGCTCACAGGCAGTATACCTCCCATTCTTGCAAACTGCACCAGGTTATATAGACTTAATTTGAGCTACAATAATCTCTCTGGTTCTGTTCCTGATTCTTGGAACGGTAACATCTCTCGTTTGAGTTACCTTGATTTATCTAGCAATAACATCAATGGAAGCTTTCCAGAATCTCTAACCAAGATCTCTTCTTTGGTTATCATAAATCTGAAAAACAACAATCTTGATAGCCAGATCCCATATTCTATCGAAAGACTACATAATCTTTCGGTGCTAATCTTGAGAAACAACAGATTCAAAGGCCAAATCCCAGACACAATTGGTGATATTACCATGTTGACCTTTCTTGATTTGTCTGAAAACTATTTAACAGGGCAAATTCCAATTTCACTGGCCAATCTACCAAACCTTTCTTCCTTCAATGTCTCCTACAATAATCTATCAGGTGCCGTTGCATTCGTTCTTGCGAAGAGATTCAACTCAAGCTCCTTTATTGGTAACATGCAACTATGTGGATACAGTAGCTCAACCCCATGCCCTTCTCCCCAACCCGATAATCTCTCTTCTCCTTTTAAGGGGTCGGCTATGAATCCCGGAGGACGAATGGGGACAAAAGACACTATTCTAATTTCTGTCGGTGCCATTTTACTCGTTTTGTTACTTTTATGTTGTGTGTTTATGTGCTGTTTGATCATAAGAAAAGCTGCTTCCAAGGGCAAAAATAATAACACCAGGGGCCTGGCATCCAGAAGCAGGATTGAAGTTGAATCAGGTGGTGAAGCTGGGGGGAAGTTAGTCCATTTCGATGGCCATTTTGTGTTTACAGCCGATGATTTGTTATCCGCAACCGCTGAAATAATGGGTAAGAGTTCTTACGGCACCACATACAAGGCTACATTAGCGGATAACAATCAAGTTGCGGTGAAGAGGCTAAGAGAGAAGATTACAAAGGCCAATAAAGAGTTTGAAATCGAGCTAGCGAAGCTTGGAAAGATTCGACACCTAAATATCTTGGCCCTCAGAGCTTATTATGTGGGACCTAAAGGAGAAAAGCTTCTTGTCTATGATTGTATGCCGAATGGAAGTCTTGCTTCATTTCTCCATGGTAAGCCCGTCTTAACAAAATCCCGAATCTTTCTTACTATACAATGTTATAAATAACCCGTTGAATGTGTTTAATCTGTCGTGATGCAGCTCAAGGACCTGAAAAGATTGTGTCGTGGAAATTAAGAATGAACATAGCTATCGGTATAACTGAAGGACTGCACCACCTTCACACGGAAGAAAATATAGTGCACGGGAATCTTACATCAAGCATTGTCCTCCTTGATGAGAAGAATAAACCGAAAATTGCTGATGTCGGCCTTTCTCATCTCGTAACAAACGCAGCCAAAATCGACATAATTGCCACCGCGGGCACGTTAGGATATCGAGCACCAGAGCTTTCGAAACTAAAGAATGCGAATACCAAAACAGATATCTATAGCCTTGGGGTGATTATATTGGAGCTATTGACGGGGAAATCACCCAGTGAGGCAACAGATGGCCTGGAGCTGCCTCAATGGGTCGCGTCAATTGTGAAAGAGGAATGGACTAATGAAGTTTTCGACATCGAGTTAATGAAGGATGCGTCGAATATCGGTGATGATTTGCTTAATACATTGAAATTGGCTCTGCATTGTGTGGACCCTTTGGCAGCAGCAAGGCCCGAGGCTCTGCAAGTTCTCCAAAAACTTGAAGAGATTCAAGCAGGCTCCACGGTCGCATCTCCGGCCGCCTCGGTGGGTCAGCAGAAAAGTGAATAAAGAGATCATCTTATGGAGACATGAATATTAAAACAGACACTAATGAATCAGCGATGCAAGTTTTCTTGGTGATAATATATACGTATACACATATACAAGCACTCGGTAACAAAATTATTCATTCATTTTGTACTTATTATTATTAATATTATTATTTGTTGAAGATTAGAGAAAATAAAATGGCCTTGATTCATTCATTTTATGTACTAGTTTTGAATCAAGGTAAATGAACTATTTGGATTATCTTATGGATTGAAAATGTATTTGCCACTTGGAGTAAATTATAAGGATATCCTGGATTTTAATGTCTAGTTGTTATGTAAATCTACATAAATTGCTTGGATCATTTTCAATTAATAGATTTCAAATAATTTATGACGTGATTTGTAAAAAATAAATATTTGGTAGAAATATGTGGAAATTGGCATACTTACCATGTTGTGAAAAGGGAGTAGGTCTCTTGTGAGATTCGTGAGACATGTCAACCCTATCGATATTTTTAGCATAAAAAGTAATATTTTTAGCATAAAAAGTAATATTTTTTTATGAATAAATCAAATAAGAGACCCGTACGACTTGTGAGACTGTCCCATATAAATTTTTATCGTTAAAATGAAAGTTTTATCCCTCAAATAATAAAGGAAAGTTTGTCTTCCTTTTATAAATGCCTTTCGATTTCGGGCTGAAGTCTGAACCATTAGCCTCTTTATTATTTTCGCTCGGTCGATCACAAAATGGATGACCGTCCGATTGACAAAATCAACATCTCAGGCGCAACATTAGCCTCACTTCTCCACCGCTCCGCCGCTTCCCCGGCGGACCTACATGGCTTTCTCTTTGGTCACGCCACCCTCTCCACTCCCAATTCCCTGTCCGATGAATCCACCTCCGCCGCCACCCAAATTATCACCGTCACTGTCACCTCCTTCCTCTCCCTCCCTTCCCATCTCCCCCTCCCTCCGCCCTCTCCCTCCCCTGCCTCATCCCTCATCGGGTGGTTCTCCTTTCGCCGCAAAACCCCCCTCCGCCCCTCTTTGAGAGATTCCACCACCACCCTTGCTCTATCTTCATCTCCTTCCCTCGCTTTCACCCCCCAGAACTCCACTATTTTCCTCACCCCCTCCCTCTTTCTCCTCCTCACGACACCGTTTCAAGATCAGTTGATCCACACGCACGAGTACAAGGCTTTTCAGTATCGCATTTTTGTTAACTCATTCGAGCCCAAGAGCCTGACTATTATCAACATCGGGCCTTCTTTCCGATCCCAATTCGATTCTTTCATCCCAAATGTTCCCTTTCCCTTTATGGATTTCGAACTCAGGAGTTCGGATGCGATGGCAGAAGATGAGAAAGAACAGACTTTGGCGAGTACGAAGAGGAATTTGATTAACCAGAAGCAATTGGACATGTGCGCGGAAGACTTCGATATTCGCAGGCTCAATAAATTGATGGGCTCGGAGGCTGCAAACTACACCAGCGAGTTGGAGGATTTATATGGTAAAATGCTGGCTAAGATGGATGAGCTATCAAGATTGGTGGAGCAGACCTCTGCTAAAGTTTTGGAGCAGGTGAGATTTGACAATAAAGATTTTAAGCTTGTGAAGATTTTGAAATTGGATTAATGTTGAAACTTTGATCTAGCAGAGTGTTATTCTTTGACCGACAATGTTTTGATTCTTCTCAGGAGAGTCATAACATGACGTTGAGGTACAAAGTTGCTGGCTTGGAATAATTCCGTGATGGTGGCAATCCCTTTTTGTCAGCTTAGGTGGTTTTATTACTCCTTTTTCTATTCAGCATTCAATCCTTCGTTTGGTAGTTTTAATGCTCCTTTTCTATTCAATCCTTCATTTGGTAGTTTTATTGCTCCTTTGCACCAAAACACATGATGAAAGGAGTTGAATATAGTGGTATAACTTAGTTTTTGGTAAGCCCAAGGCAAGAAACACAAAAAGTTTTGTGATAAATATGGACATGATTGATCCATCTCGATCCGTGGGATCTGACAAGAAAGAATATGCTTATTGAATGTGGATCGAATTGCTAAAGGTTTTCATAGCAATGTGCCTGTAGTGGGTGCCGGGGTGGTGAGACTTGAGAGGCTTTCTAGATAAGTTAGCTTTGGATTTGAGGAGTTTTTGGGTCGCTGAAAATGGTACATTTCACATGTGAGTGTAAATTGACTTGTTGTTATTTAGGACTTTTTCGAGCTACTTGAATTAAAGTGAATCACCAAAAAATTAGGGGCTTAATTGATCCCTTGTCATTTCTCTCACATATATAACGAGAGCAATGCATTTGTTGGCACTTAAGCCAATTGAGCGTTCTATGATTGGAATTCAATAGTATTTTTGGAGGTTTTCTGCTGGCAGATAAAAAGATAAAATCTTTTATTAGTTTAAATTATATAGGATTTGACTTTCTCCTATTAGGTGTGTGTTTTCACAATTTTACTGAAATGTGCTGGATTCACTTTGCACTTCCTTAATTGTGATACGTGGAATATGTTATGTATACCGAAGGGACTTCTTAGGGCTCGGATTATACCGAAGGGACTTCTTAGGGCTCGGATGTTCTTTAAAATTGGTTGAAATTGTCCTTGCTAGTTTTTATTTTGTTTGATGGTATTTGTGCTCTATAATTTATTCTGCTTTCTCTGTGTTGAACTGAGTGGGGGTTTCTATCCCATGTATGGTATCAAGGAGTTTAAACAAGTTGTGTTTGTTCATAATCAACGAAGTATATCCACTAGTCTGCCTCGAAGCTTGTCTGTTTAGATAGTGTTTAAGAGATTTTTTGCTTATTTTAAAGTGATTCTTTTAAAGTTATTTTGAAGCGAGTGAAAAACAAAATTATTAAGTATTTGAAAATAAAAATATAAAGCGAATACAAGCTAAAGTTTGAGTGTGTGGAGAAAAATTGTTTCCAAATTTAATTTTTAATAAAATGCCAACAATATCCTTAACCTATATAACATTTATCTTTTTTAATTATCTTAATTTTTGTACAGACATCATCGACAATATATTTATATAATTATTATCACATTTTGAATATTTTGTATCAAAATTAATTTTTTTTATAATATGAATGTGCGGAAATTTATATAAGATTAATTAAAATAAAAAAACAAATTAAAAAAATTGTATAAATTCACAAAATATGTAAAAAAAAAATATTTATTGAATTGAAAATTCATAAAAATGCATTATATATTTTTTCAAAATTAATTTTTTAAATAAAATATGATTGGAATTTTATGAAATATATTCGAAATTCTTAAAAACTGATATAAATAAAATTTAACATTTTAAAAAATCTCCAAAAATATTTATAAAAATTTAGTGCAATGGTAGAATGTGATAAAATTTTTATTTATACAGATGTCAAATTATAATTTTAAATTGTTAATTTCTTTTTAGTTTTTGATTAAAAATCATAAATGTTGAAACAGAAGCTTGTATTCACAAACGCTCCAAAGCACTGAACCAGCTACAAGTCAGGAAGTGCACTCTCCTAAACACTCCCTTAATCACCCTTGTGCTGCTTCTGTGATACTTTATTTGCAATTTGCATATTCCACTTTGCCCTCTTTTCTTGTTGCAGACCTTGTATCCTACGAAATTGACATGTTTTACTTTATATTCCTGGATTTCGTGCTATGCTCTGTGTACATACACTGAAGTTCTCCGAATAGTTTTTCTGTATATCAACGGAAGTTCTCCTAATCCCTCTTGGTTATATATTCGTAGGTGACATTTCTCCTGTATGTCTCCTCAACTTTTCGAGTATAATCATTAAAGATTCTGGAAGCATGAAGGTTCTCCATCGGACCTTGCAGCTGGGCTGAGTAAAGCATGACAATCTTGGAAATGCCTGTGTTTTTGGTTGCCTGGAGTCGACTGTGGCCCATCTCTATGCTCCTGCCTTCAGTCTGGCGAATGTATTTGTTGTTTAACTCGGAATGCCTTTACTTTTGTTCCATATTCGCGTGTAATCCTGGTGTTTATGTCAAGATTTTTTTTCTCGTGGGATTGCCGAAGACGCTGTAATATGATTATCCAAATCGGGTTACTTGTCTCCTTGGCTACTGCTGGTTTCATTGCACCAACCCCTTCTGTTGTGACTTGTGTCTCAGTTTACTGTCCAAAAAATAATTTTTACAATTGATGTAAGAGATGTACCGAGACTTGAGCTTTGTGTGTGATAATGGAGCTTTTGAGAACCTAAAATAATATTATACAACAATTATTAATGACAAATTGATGTCTATTGTGATTTAATTTTAAAAATAAGTAGATAAAACAATATTCCCAATAAGTTTAAAATGTGCCGGAGTATATGATTGGCGCTAATTCAAAAAAAAAAAGTCGCAAAATTCCCGCTTTGGTAAAATGTCGAATCTGAACTCCAACAATGGTTATTCCGGGACCACAATCTCGACGCCGGGAGTCATTTCCGGTGGGAAGAATCCGATCAACAGCTGTGGAGAGAAGGTCAAACCGATGCTCCAGCATAGGGAACTGTTGATACTTCTCGCCTTCCTTCCATGCAAGATCTCTTAATTCAAGGCAATTTCTCTGTCTGTTTTATTCGGGTTTAGATTTTGTAAACGCTTGTTCATGTAAAAGGATTTTCCACAACAAAAAAGTAGGTCGTTCTAAGTTACTGGAGAATGAGAAGGTTTACGTGGGTAATTCACCGATGTTTTGAAACTAGCAAAAGCACGTTCAATTCTCGGTGATGTGGACGAGGTGTTCGCTGATGCAGGTAGAAATTTTGATTCCTATTGTCGCTTGAGTAGCTCGTCCCTACTTCTTATCTAGATATTCATGACATGATGATGGCATTCGCCTCTGAGCTATTTTGCTTCTCCATTTCTTGCATCCCATTGATCTTTTTCCCGACTCTAATCCGGTTTCTTCTTTGTTTGTCCATATCAAATAGTATCGAAGGAGGAGCCAAATGTTTGGTTAATAAGATGAAAGGTTTATTCCGTCAAGTGTGACAGAGAACTTGTCTTTTCAGGAAAAATGCAAAAACCTTTGCCAGAACTTCTCAAAGAGTATGACCTGGCTATAGGAATATTTCCCCGCAATGCCACAAACTACGAGTTCAATGAGGAAACAAAGAAGCTGACTGTTTATGTTCCATCAATCTGTGAGGTTGGTTACAAGGATTCGTCTGTACTACGTTTCGCAAATACTATAACTCGATATCCGGAGAAAGGTAAGCTGACTGATATAGAGGGAATCAAAACTAAAGTGATGATTTGGGTTGAAGTGACTGGCATTACATCCGAACAATCAAAGCTTCATTTCATTGATGGGATTAGGAAAACCAGAAGCAGGGATGCTTATGAGGTACTCAGAGATGGGATAGGCGATGGCAAATTCTAATATCTTTCTAATCTTTGGTAATCGGTTTAATCATCTAGAGTTGTAGCATTGTTTCTTGGGATGTTGGACCATTTTTAATATGACTTGTACAATCCATCAATTGACTAGTATTTTTGTGAATGCGCTATATTCGTAATAACATGTAAGAACATTGATAAACAATCAGAAATAAATAAACTAACATTTGGTTGTATCAGTTCCTATCATGCAATGTTACCCTAGGTTTCTTGAAAAGTATTCTTACTGTCTTGCGTGGACATTGTTAAAATTGCATGCAACTCTAAAGAAAAAAAATATTGCAAAACTTTTATTCAGTGCACCAGCCGGGAATCGAACCCGGGTCTGTACCGTGGCAGGGTACTATTCTACCACTAGACCACTGGTGCTATGTAGCCTGAAAACTAAACTAAATAATATTTAATGACTTAACCCACCAGCCAAATTCGATGACGCTTTGGGATTCAAAATCCCAACCAATTAAAATTCAGGTCTCCACGGATCGCGAGCGGGCGGGCCAGGTTGGCCGGGGGGTTTGGACATTTTTTTTAAAAAAGAAAAATTATATATATAGATTTTTTGTAGTGAACAATTATGAGATTTTAAGGATAAACTTCTTATTTTATAGCTTTCTAATCCCTATTTTTTAACTAAAATTTTGATGTAGGATATTGAAAATAATATGCATTGTCTCACATCGAAATTTTAATAAAAGACGAGATTGCAAGATTTTAAAAAATGAGAAAACTAACCCTTAATATTTTGTATAAATGTGATCGATTATTTTGAATTTTATAATTATTATTTATTTTTTTATTATTTTAAAATTTTAGATGGCCCGTGGACTGCCCACTAATCTACAGCTTATCT
Source organism: Primulina huaijiensis (assembly GCF_012295235.1). Lineage (NCBI taxonomy): Eukaryota > Viridiplantae > Streptophyta > Magnoliopsida > Lamiales > Gesneriaceae > Primulina > Primulina huaijiensis. The sequence goes on along the minus strand of NC_133310.1, from coordinate 21,914,360 downwards.
TGGGTTGGGTTCATAAATTCTCAACCCACCAAGAGCCGGACCTGGGTTTTTGGCTTAGCCAACCCGTTTGACAGCTTTCCAAAGATGATCGTTTTCCTAGAAGATGAAATGGATCACCGTAAGATTAAAAAAATAAAGGATAACCCACAATTTAATGAGTAAGTCTCTTGTTAGACGATCTTACGAATCTTTATCTGTGAGACGGGTCAATCCTACCGATATTCATAATAAAAAGTAATACTCTTAGCATAAAAAGTAATATTTTTTCATATATGAACCAAATAAGAGATCTGTCTCACAAAATACGATCCATGAGATCATGTTACACAAATTTTTGTCCAATTTAGTTGGTATTTCCCGGTCTTTTGATTTCTCTTGCGACAACTTATGACAACTCAACAGGATAACATCTTTTCATAAAAACAGCAGTTTTCTGGAAAAAAATTTACGGATCAAATTCAAGAACTCCACGTCGTGTGAACAGATTACATGAAGCCAAGATACCTTTTGAATTTACATAATGATGGGTTTCGGATATTTCGTTCGGTACCATAAGATTCTGGATTAGACCACGAGCCAACCACACGCCATTGTCCAGATGGACCCGTTTTGTACTCTACGTGTTACTTCTTCAATGGCCAAAGGTTGGCAATCGTGACTTCGCCATTTCTATATAATTCAGCCACCAGACTTCCAAGAATTCCACGGCCAGCCCATTCTGGATTGTGTTTATCCAACTCCCAGTTCTTCTTCTTTTTTGTAATCTGTTTGAAACCCTTAATCTTTTGGAGAAAAGATGATTCTTGAGGCGATTTCAGCTGTTTCCATGCCGTCATTGCGTGGTTCTTCGAATCTTGGATTCTTACAAGATTTAACCAATCCAAATGTCATTTCAACTGTACCATCTCCTTGCTTGAATCCCTTTACATCTTCGTTTTCTTCCTCAATCTTCAGTCTTTCTTTGGCGAAAAGACGCGATAAAGGTTTCGCGACCAGTGCCACGAATGAGACTGCAAGTTTGCCACTCACTGGGCTTGTGTTTCAGCCATTTGAAGAGGTTAAGAAAGATGAATTTATGGTCCCAATGGCTCCTCTTGATTCACTTGCTCGCCAGAGGTACTCCAAAGAGTGTGAGAATGCCATTAATGAGCAGATCAAGTGAGTTCTGGACAATCTCCTCCTGTTTTTATTGAAACTTTTGGTGTTTAAGTTTTATATTTCTACCTGGGTTTATTTACGTTGATTATTCATCCGGTGGGTAAATATTGTGGTCCTTTTAATCAAAAGGGGATAATTACTTTTGAAAAGCTTGGTAAATTCAAGAATCTTGGGGAATATGGGGTATCATCTTTAATGAATTCCGGGCCTCTTGAGGGATCATATCTACGTTGGGTGTTTCAAAATTTCAAACTATGACCATTGCTACTGCTTGTTTGTTGGAATACCGCAAGACTTTAAATGTGGTGCAGCTTATTTAACCTGAGCAAAAACTTGGCTTGCATATGAATGTTTCTACATGCTGTTAATATAATGTTGGATATGTTCTTATGATTTGAGGTGTATCAGGCAAGAGTTCTTATTTTGAGTCGTCGTAATTAATTATTAAACAAACAGCAGAATTTGTGATTATACTTCAAATGCTGAAGTTTATGGATATTTTCTTCTGTTTCAGTGTGGAATACTCTGTGTCCTATGTGTACCACTCCCTTTATGCCTACTTTGACAGGGATAATGTTGCTCTAAAAGGCCTAGCAAAGTAAGTGCAAAAGACACACATGTTTTCTTGTTCATAACTTTCTCTCTCACTTTACTTTTCTTATGATTTGAATGTTTAATATAATTATTTATGGGCAGGTTCTTTAAGGAGGCCAGTGAAGAAGAAAGAGAACATGCAGAAAAACTAATGAAATATCAGGTATAACATGATATGCAGTTGTCCATTGGCTAATCCAACAGAGATATGATGAGATATTGTTTAAATTTCATGTAGATTCATACCCAAAAATATATTCAATCGCCACATCTCATACCAGATGAAAACAAGAGATTCAAACTATCTTAGTCAGACATTATTTAAATGTGATTGCCACCTTTTCTGGTTCTAACTTTGACAAATTGCAGAATAGGCGAGGAGGGAAAGTTATCCTGCATCATATCAAGCTTCCACCTACCGAGTTTGATCACATCGAGAAGGGTGATGCACTGTATGGTGAGTTTTTCTACCTATCAAATCATGTTTTCTTTAATGTAATTTTTTGTCAGGATCCAATTTTTTATGAAATGCGTTCTATTACATATTCCGTGAAAATCTTCTTTTGAGTTCTTACTAGAATTCTCTATGATCTCTTGATTCAGCGATGGAACTTGCCTTGTCCTTGGAGAAGTTAACTAATGAGAAACTTCTTAAAGTGCACTGTGTAAGGAGTTTTTAGACATTTTTATGCTGTTAAATTACGTCTGTCGTTTGCTGATCATAGGTTCTTGGATTCCAAACAGGTGGCTGATGAAAATAATGATCCCCAGATGGCAGATTTCATAGAGAGTGAGTTTTTAGGGGAGCAGGTAAGGATTCAACTTGATGGAATTTGTTATACCAATTTAATTGCACTCAAGAAATGTGTTAGAAATACATAAAAGCCATCAAGTCGAGTTTACGAGTTTGTTTCGCATTTTCCAGGTCAAAGCCATAAAGAAAATTGCAGGATATATAGCTCAATTGAGGAGGGTTGGGAAAGGACACGGTATGATCATATCTGTCTGTTAACCATGATGGAGGAATTCTCAAGTCTCAACTTCATAAAAAAAAACCTATATCTAAAACAAAGCAAATATTTGTTTTCAAACATGCAGGTGTATGGCACTTTGATCAGGTGCTGCTTCATGAAGGCGACGGGGTACTTTAAAGAAATCGAGGCCACGCTATATTAGAATCGCTATGCCATCCCGGTTATCAGTTCTGCTATTTGGTTACTTACTGTTGAATGTTGAAGTATGAGACAAAATCTATCCTACAGTCGTTATCGTTTGGTTTTCAATAAGCAATCGTTGTGTACTATCAGACTTTATTTAGCAGCAAGTCGTGTTACCCTTTAAGAACATGAACAATTAATTCTAAATCACAGGACGTTTGGCTCATGTTTCTGAAAAAATAATGATGCTGATAAAAGATGAAGCAAAGCTAATTCCCAAAAAAAATTTTGAATAAAAATGTCATATTATCATACTGCTTGAAAACATGATTTCCAAAATTTAAAGCTCTTGCTGCTACTTCCCCTCTCTGCAATTGGTGGATATGATGAGTGTATCATCTCCCACATCACCCGTATATCCGTGTATCCGGCACACGCCTCCATATCTTTGTAGAGAGTAATCAACCCTCTAGTTTTTTCTGCATGATAAGAAAGTTTAGACTCATTAGAGGAACTTAAAAATGGCCGAGAAGAAGTATTCTTGGAAGAGGTATGTTTACCTTTCGCTCCATTTCTAAGAAGTGAAGCGGCACTAGCAATGGAGTTGTTGATTAAGGAGATCAGTTTTCTCTTGTCCATCTTCATGAAGGATTCTTGAAAGGCCATTCTTGATTCTTGCCTATTTATATAATTTTCTCTCCCATCACTTGACCACTGCTAAATAATTGCTTTTATTTTACATGAACTAGCCTACAAATGGTATCGAACAAACCATTTTGAAATTTTTTTTTTAAATTAAATTTTGTGATTTTCATGACAAAATTCTTTTGAAGGAAATCGGGCATTATCGTTTAAAAATATGTCAAGTCATTCTGCTTCATTAAAATTTTGAATCCGTTCTCTGTTTTTCCGAGTAATGTATTAAGAAGGTGGGTATATTTTAAACAAAGATGTTATCATTAATTCATTATTCATTTCAGGAATTTAAATTCGCATTAATCCATTGAAATAAACTAATTTGGAGTATAATTTGTAAAAGAAGAATCTCGATTTGGAGAAAAATATAATATTCATCAGAAACAAACATATGAGCAGGAAGAATAGGTGTGTAGTTTGGGCCCTAGGTCAAACGGTTGGTTGTTTTTTCTTTCAGTGCCTTTCTGCTTGTGTACACTCTCTTCCCCAATTAAAATAATAAATTTCATCAATGATATGATTAAATCTGGGATTAATGTTACATGTAGAACTAATTTTATATGATAATTTTTACGACACAAAAATATCATTTATCAAAATCTAATGATAAATTCAATACAAAATATCATGATATAATAACAAAATCTCGCGATATAGTTGTTGTAAATATCGTTGTACTATATATTTAGCATTATTCTAAATCTAGAAAGAAAACAGCACAATCATAACAAATTTGGTTTAAAATTTTGAATGTAAATTATTAGTGTTGGCACCGGTAAATAAAATTATTATTTTTCCTTAATTTTTTAGTAGTTGTAATAGTTATACCCAAGATAATATAGCCAACATCATCCCAAAATTTGGTATAACCTGTTCTTCCTGATTTAACACTGCGGTACAGGTAGCAGAAGTGAGTTCCTAGAAAGTATGCATGTGAATTCTAACAAATTCTGGTAATGTAGTGACCTAACTCATTCCACTTTTAAAACAAAGTCACACTTGCACTAGTGTGCTACCCAGAGGGATACCGTGGATTACAGGAAACAAGTAAACAACCCTGTTTCCGGATCATTTGGAGGTGATTGGCGACAACAAAACGGGTCATGAGGCGGGTTAAATTCAAGCTCTTATCGACTACAATCCAAATCTTCCGCTCATATATTCAATTGATATATAATTCAGTCAATATAAGTCATTAGTTTTTAAGAAATATATTCTGATTATCAGCGTGTAGATGAAATATAGAAATTTTAAACCAATTTGCAGAGACAAAAGAACCATCAGACTCTAGATATTAATTAGACAACAAAGGTCAGCCAAATCAAAGATTACACATTTTTCAACATGAAGAACAAGCTTGCATCAGAGTTTCAATAACAAATCATAATCTGAAGACTTTTCCACAAATTACAAGTTAGAGTAAATACAAAGCAGAATTCAGATTCATTGCAACTTCATCATTTTCCAGATATCATTACATGCATCAAAGGCAGAATGCTTTGCTGGATCAAACTCAAAATTGTCAACTACTTTCTTATCTCTCACCACGATATCTGGACTCATTGAGTTAAAGGAGAATCCTTCAATCAGGGCAGAAGCTCAGAGAAAAATCTAATGTAAAAGTAATAAAAAGGATACAGCCTGATATTTTGGATAGATCATCCAAATTTGGGATTATGTTGGTGACAGACGCATGCATTGAAAGCTTCATCCTACAGGATAAAAGACATTTGCTTAGCTGCTGTTAGTAAAGAAAATTTGGGATAATGATTCACTCATTTTAAGCCATGAGAACATTGAACCACACGGAAACAGAGATAACTAAAAATTAAACATAGTACCACACACCACCGCTTAAAATACCCAAAATTTTCAAATGGGTCTTACTCAGCTCTCAGTTCATCTTGCTCGGATTTCTTAAGGGTCTGCCTTTGTGCTTCAAGATTGGCCCTTTGAAGCTCTAGATCATCAATTCCATTGACCGTTACTGTGTTTATAATAAACCAATTTAATGGGAAACAAAATCAAGAATAGAAAGTAGTTTTTCTAGAATCAGAATATAATCAGCTACATGAACCCGATACTTATCTAAGCTCTTCTCTAAGCATTCGTTCTAGTTTTTGTCTCTCTTCCAATTCTTTTTCGAGCAAATCTAGTGCTACATCAGCAACGCATTCGGATTCTGCAGCTGCTTCTTCCTGCTTGCATGCTTCTATCTTCTTTTTGTAGTCTGGGACAAGTACAGTTAAGGGATCTTAAGGGATCCAAAGATATTCTATAAGCATCACCCGGAACAAATCGGTTGCAGGGGATCTTAAGGGATCCAAAGATATTCTATAAAATTGACAAGAATCGACATCATAATCACGAAGAGACTCAAATGACCTTTAAAAGTCTTACTGTAGTTAGTGGACTAGATTTAGTATTTGAGCTCTCATGTCTTGTGCCCTAGCATTTCTAATCGAGTTGATAGTCAAGAGAGTAGCTTTACTAGAAAAAAAATGCTATACCTGAGCGCGAGAGAGAAAATTCTGCACAACAAACACAGCTCAAATCCTAGATCTTGTCTGTCAAACTGGTTAATAACATTTATGTGTCTTAAAAACAGCTCAACAGATAAAAAACAGTGTGAACTCTAACCATAATTATACTTCTTGGCTCGCGCTAGACACGAATTGAAGCATTAAAGCAGAAATTCTAGAGGATAATCGGTATGCAGGAATACAACTCTACCAAATATGTCATTATTCGATACACGTACAAATCTGGGGCAACAAAAAAAATTAGACTAACAACCAGCAGAACTTAAACCAAATCCAATCATTTAATAACCCAGTTGAAAACGCAGTAAACATCGCTAATTGGGCTGAAAATAATAACCTTCAACGGACAATTGTACTTCGTTTAAATCTTTATTGCACCGAGACTGAAGAGCTTTGGAATGGCGCAGAAAATGCTGGAGACCAACAATATCCTTCTCGTCTTTCAAGAAATCTATCAAGTTGTTGCTGTACTTCATCAACTCTTCAATATCCATCTTCCTCGATGACTCTCCCATTCTACCCAGCAAATCTTTCTCTCTCAAATCAAAATTCAGAGTGAAAAAAGAACAAAACATATAGTTGAAGTCAATTTTTAGGGTATTCCGATTGATGGCGATAATTGTCTAAAAGAGTATCTTTGATTTGGCTAGTATTTTGGAGATCTGATAAAGTGAATTTTGAAATGTTTGAACGTCGAAAATTGTAATTTTAGTTATTTAAGTAATGTTTATTTTAAATTTTAAATTTTAAATTTTAAGTTTTTAATTTGACATACAATAATTTATATTTTTTATTGTTTTTGCATTGTTTTTGGAGTGAGTCTCATGTGAGACCGTCTCACACAAGTTTTTGCCTTGTTTTTGTATGAAACATTAAATTCATCGGATATTATTTATTTGAAAGGAAAAATAACTTGACTCAAAGATAGTTAAGTAAATGATAAAATATTATCTGAATAATCAGATAGACCACTTAAAGTTATAAAGCTAAATTATTGAATAAAGTTTTCCGTACTAACAGTGTCTGAATTGTCAGAAATCCGCGAGTACTAACTACAATGTATAAATTGTCAGAAATGAATGTGACTTAAAAAAGACAGGAATAACATCTACCGTATTTGAAATAAATATAATATTTGATTTTATTGATTGTTGAATCCAATTCTATAAATAAAGGAACTTTTAAATCAGTTTGATATATGGAATTATCGCATAAGTTCAAGTATTCAAGATTTCAATAGACCAACTGCTTTCAATATTTCTTAGCATACACTTAAGTATTATATCATATCATTGATGATCAGTTTGTGCTTAATATTTTCATTTAGAAATATTTGTAAATTGACAGTTAGTGTATTGTTCATTGTTGTTTAAGTAAGTAAACTTAAAATATGAGTTTCAGTTGGACAGTGATAAAGCCATGTTGAATCGGATTATTACAAAAATTATAATCTTCAAAGCTTTCTAGTGAACATCCTTTCCTTATAGTTATAATCTTCAAAGCCTTCTAGTGAACATCCTTCCCATAAGGAAGAATGATTGACGTATGAGTTATTCAAATCTCATAACATCCAGAAACATTTTTGCGTTATTTAAATTTCAGTCGGCTTACTATCGACAACTTAATTGTTTTTCTTACTTAGCGATTGTTTTAATGCTCAATCTGTCAGTTTAACTTCCTTCGTAATAGAATCTATTTGATTAGCCAACTAACGTTGACATGAGGAAAATTACTAAATCTAAATGTGTTAACCCAACCGATTTTTTGCAAAAACTGATGTGATTGTTTAAACATTCAACCCCTTATAACCAATTAGCAGATCTTAACATTGTAATTTGCTTATTTGGCTATTGGACTGATTTTTACTCGATATGATTCTAATAATTTCTTGAATGTGTCAATATTTAAATTACAAATAATTTGTAATTTTTTTGACAAAAATCAATTATTTACGCTTCATTATTTTGATAATTCTTATTCTGTTCGTATCATACATAAATTCATCTATGACTCGTGAAATTAGGTATAAAGAGTTAATTCATTGAGTTCATTTTTAGTTTATATATGTTATTTTTTATAATTTAATGAATTTATGTAACATATTGAATATTAATGTCATGCACAATTAATCATCAACTCGTATATAATATTTGTATATTTAATAATAATAATAATAAACTATATAGAATATTCCTTAAAAAATAGCCAAATGCCTAAAATTTTCTGGAAACGGCCTTGATTGGATCATCAATTGAAAGAAGAGCATGTATAGCTTGGACCGTAGCTTTAGCATCTGATTCAACAATCCGGTTCGAAACTTAAAAGTTGAAACCGAGTCATTAGAAAAGCGACCTTCATCGCAAATATTTCAACCCTTATTTAAATATTGCAATAATATAATTTTTTGACTTACAAAAATAGTTTATCGATCCTTATCTCGTTTAAATGGATATATTTAGGCTACGTTTGGTACGAAGAATTAGGTGTGTTTATGATTTTTTTTAATCCACTTAATCCCATTTTTTGTAGGATTTTTATTTAAGCAACTGAATCTCTACTATAAATAATTAGGTTATCCATCATATTTTTTCAATTTTACTCTTCTCCTATATCCAAACTCACCACTTCCCGCCGCCGACCGCCGCCGTCGTTGGTCGACGACCGCCGCCGACCGGTCGACCGCTATCGTCGCCGCAGTCGACTGTCGGCCGACAACCGTCGCCGCCGGCCACCACACCGCCGAAGTGGAAGGGCAGTTTTGTCAATTCATCAAAAGATTCTTAATTATCTCATTTTAACTATGATACCAAACATAATATTATTTTATCATTATATATTATATTTCTACTTCAATCATTTTTTTTATCATTTATCTCTTAATCATTTCATAATTTTATCATCCGATCAAACTTAGTTTAAAGACAAAATTTAAAATTTGTCAATCTTTAAATTAATAACAACCGAGTATTGAATTCTAGTTTATATATGGATGGCTTTCAAAGTTTCTAATTCGATTTGCCCTAACTTTATTATTCTGATTCTTGAATTTTTGTCTATTTTCACATACAGGTAACTGATTTACAACAATTGAGTCTCAAACATAATACTTCATTTAAAAATTGTGACTTTATAGACCATAAGTCATCAACCACATTGTGAAAATTCAATCAAAAAGAAAGTAGGACAGTATAATAAAGAGGGGTACGCCATCAATTTAAAGTCGAGAAAAAATACCGAATTTTCGATATACCGAAGTTATCTTACTGAAAAATACCGAATTTATTGAATTTTTTTGTATATCAAAATTTTCGGTCTGTATGGTACCGATACCGAAATATTCGGTACAGTAACGGTATGTAATTTGAAATTTTTGGTATATACCGAAATACCGAAATAATATATATAATATTTTTAAACAATAAAGTTAAATATTTTAAAAATAAGGTATTTTTTAGTATAAAATGATATATATCGATATCGTATCAAAATTCTTAGCGGATGAAGAAATCACACATATTGCGGTTGAAGTTTATTGGTGTTCATTGATGTCTTGGATCACCACACATGTTGCAGTTGATGTTTATTGTCTTGATAAATTTGTTTTGTATATATCTTTCTGAGTCACTTTGACTGTCTTGAGGGATTTGTTTAGTGTTTGTGATCACTGACCTTGGAATAAGATAATGATTTTTTTTTATATATAATTTTGGTATGATGGTATTTTACCGATACTGTACCGAAATTTCAGGAAAGTAACGGTATCATTTTTCTCATACCGATATTTTCGATACGATATATGGTATTCGAAATTTCAGTACGATATATCGTACCTACCATCTCTAGCCATCATCTCGTTATGACCATAAATTATAACTTTATATTTGCTCTCATAAACTGATGCAATTAAGTTATATTAAATTACATAAAAATTGCAGAGCTATTAAAAGTTGTCGATATGTCCGAGTGGTTAAGGAGACAGACTCGAAATCTGTTGGGCTCTGCCTGCGCAGGTTCGAATCCTGCTGTCGACGTTTTTTTTTACCCCTGAAAATGGGCCAGTCTGTGACCACGTATTACGAAAACCCATTTTGTCAAGTGGGCCGGTCCAGCACATTCCATCTTCGCAGAACCCGAGCCTACTAACGTCATCACCCACCCCCTACTCCAAACCGAAATTCCAGACTCCACAGCTTCAGCAGTTCCTCAAGCTCTTCCAACCCATCTCATTTAATCAATCAATTCACCCCCCTAATCTTACCCACTCATTTCCCTTCTATACCCCCCAAACCCTAACCCATCGTTTCACTCCACGCAAACTCGCCATTCCCTTTCGGTAAGCTCTCTCTCTCTTTTTATTCTTTCCTCGCAGGAACATATTTCACCCATCTCATGCGCTCCTTTTTCCTGTATACATTCCAAGAAACGTTTGATGCAATTTCGCTTTTGTTTTCGTTTTGACTTTCGTTTGAGCTCTCGATTGATTTGATTTCTTGATCGAAATATGGTGAATTCCAACAGTTCACTGGACTTTATGCTTCCGGTGAAGAGAACCACAACTGCAGCGGCGCTAGGAGTTGATTCCGAGTCCTCTTCCCTGAAGAAGCACCACGGTCTGGCATCAGCTGCGTCTGGAACGGCCGTTACCTATACTATCAACATGGCTGGAGGAAGTTCCAATGGGAGTAACAGCGCCACCAACGACAAGTCACCGACGAGCGATGGTAAGCCGCTGGAGATCGACGAGGATCTGCATAGTCGTCAACTCGCTGTGTACGGACGCGAGACCATGCGCCGATTGTTTGCGTCGAACATTCTGATTTCCGGATTGCAAGGCCTTGGCGCCGAAATAGGTAGGAGCGATCTCTAATTATGTTGATGGTCGCGAATCTGTGTATAATATGTCAGTTTGTTGCATATGCGTATGGTTTTATGAGATACGTGTATGTTTGTGCCGTTTGATTGTTTGCGCATATATTCTTGTAATACAGAGTGACTACAGCAAACCTCCTAAGCCGTATTTACTGGAATCCATGCCTGATCGGTATTGAACTGTCAGTTTCCTAAAATTTTACATGTCAAGTTTTCTTGCATATAGACGGTTTTAAATAAATGTCAACACAATGATTGTTCCGCAACATTGTGGTTTTTTAATCTCTAATTATATTTTCATTTTGCAAGCTGATGTAACTTTGAAACGAAACGTGTGTATTGAGTTCTGATTCGTGTCATTTTGTAGAAGATTTCTAATCTTTTGTTTGTTTGCAGCGAAGAACCTTATCCTTGCTGGTGTTAAATCTGTTACTCTACATGATGAGGGTTCTGTGGAGTTGTGGGATTTGTCTAGCAGTTTTATCTTCTCAGAAGAAGATTTGGGGAAGAATAGGGCTCTTGCTTCTGTCCCCAAACTACAGGAACTCAACAATTCTGTCGTCATTTCTACACTAATTACTGAGTTAACCAAAGATGATCTTTCTGATTTTCAGGTGCATTAGTTAAATTCCTTTTCTAGCAAGATCTTATTTGGATGTTTTTTATATGCTTAATGTTTTTTAACATTTTTTATCAGTTGGTTTCTATATTATCACTAAATTCATGAAGTAGCTTTGCTTTTTTTGTCTTTGAATAGTTCAGTAGTCTTGTATAGCTGTATTAATTCACATTGTTATCTGCTCGATTCTTCAGCATCTGATTGTTTTTGCAGAATCTTAAGTGATCAATTCTGCTATGAGCTTACTTTGTTTCTCTGTGTCCCACCTCAGCTACCCTCTTGGAGATGTCTATCAATCCCCCACACAGGGAGAAACTCTGATAATTTGTGTAATTCCCCCAAAATTAGAAGCAAATTGGGTATATCACATTTTCACCTTACAACCCAGTCGACTGAGTTCTATACTATTGAAAGTTTTACGTGTAACATCTGGTTATGATTTGTACAACAACATGATAATCTTATGTTTAATGCTTAGGCTATTATTGAAGATCTCAAACATGACTTGTACTTTATAGATCTTCTTGGTGATCTTACTATTCTATATATGCCGTCCAGGCTGTCGTGTTTACAAATTTAAGCTTAGAGAAGGCTATTGAATTTGATGATTATTGCCACAAGCATCAGCCTCCAATTGCTTTCATCAAATCTGAAGTTCGAGGTCTCTTTGGAAATGTATTTTGTGACTTTGGTCCTGAATTTACGGTTTTTGATGTCGATGGTGAGGACCCGCACACAGGCATTATTGCCTCCATTAGCAATGACAATCCTGCCCTCGTGGCTTGTGTCGATGACGAGAGGCTTGAATTTCAGGATGGAGATTTAGTTGTATTTTCTGAAGTGCGAGGGATGGCAGAATTGAATGATGGAAAACCAAGAAAAATTAAAAGTGCTAGGCCTTATTCTTTCACCATTGAAGAGGATACTACTAATTATTCTGCTTATCAGAGAGGTGGAATTGTCACACAAGTAAAGGAACCTAAAGTGTTAAATTTTAAGCCATTGCGACAGGCACTCAAGGATCCTGGTGATTACCTTCTGAGTGACTTTTCCAAATTTGACCGGCCACCTCTTCTTCACTTGGCTTTTCAAGCTCTGGACAAGTTCATAGCTGAGTTTGGGCGTTTCCCTTTTGCTGGATCTGAGCAAGATGCCGAGAAATTAATAGCTTTAGTTACTGATATTAATAGTGGTCAATCTGATGGTAGATTAGAAGAGATTGACCACAAGCTGCTAAAGAACTTTGCTTTTGGTGCCAAGGCTGTGTTAAACCCTATGGCTGCCATGTTTGGTGGTATTGTTGGTCAGGAAGTTGTGAAGGCTTGCTCGGGGAAGTTCCATCCACTTTTTCAGGTCTGTCACTAGCTTGCTTGTGAACTTGAAATACACATGCTACCAAAAGTTCTTTAAAGAGGATCATGCATAATGCATACTACATATTTGAAGAGGAAAGATAACTGATTACTGTTTTTTAGCATTTAGGGTTACTATGCATTTCAAGTAAAAGTCTTGACCCTCTCTTGAATATTGATTCATCCTAATTTTTTTGGTCAACAGTTCTTCTATTTCGACTCTGTTGAATCTCTTCCATCAGAACCCCTGGATCCAGATGATTTAAAAGCCTTGAATTGTCGTTACGATGCTCAAATCTCTGTATTTGGGTCTAAGCTACAGAAGAAACTGGAGGATGCCAAAGTTTTCATAGTGGGGTCTGGTGCACTGGGCTGTGAATTTTTGAAAAATGTAGCTTTGATGGGAGTCTGTTGTGGTGATGAAGGAAAATTAACTATTACTGATGATGATGTTATAGAGAAGAGCAACCTTAGCAGGCAGTTTCTTTTCCGTGATTGGAACATTGGCCAGGCAAAGTCAACAGTTGCTGCCTCAGCCGCCGCTCTGATCAACCCTCGTCTTCATGTTGAAGCTCTACAAAATCGTGCTAGCCCTGAGACTGAAAACGTATTCGATGACACATTCTGGGAGAACTTGAGTGTTGTCATCAATGCTTTAGATAATGTAAATGCCAGGCTTTACATTGATCAGAGGTGTTTGTACTTCCAGAAACCTCTTCTTGAGTCAGGAACCTTGGGTGCCAAGTGCAACACTCAGATGGTAATTCCACACCTTACTGAAAACTATGGTGCATCAAGGGACCCGCCAGAAAAACAGGCGCCTATGTGCACCGTGCATTCATTTCCGCACAACATTGATCACTGTTTAACATGGGCTAGGTCAGAATTTGAGGGCTTGCTTGAGAAGACACCAACTGAGGTTAATGCATATCTAAGTAATCCAAACGAGTATACATCCACTATGAAAAATGCTGGTGATGCTCAGGCTCGAGACACTTTGGAACGAGTTCTTGAATGCCTTGACAAGGACAGATGTGACACATTCCAGGACTGCATTACTTGGGCTCGTTTCAAGTATAACTTCTTGTTTATTTGTTGTTTTCGCGGATAAGATTTATTCCAGAAGCTCCTAATTTTATGCTGATGGTGTGATCAGGTTTGAGGATTACTTTGCAAACCGGGTGAAGCAGCTGACATATACATTCCCTGAAGATGCTGCTACTAGTAGTGGAGCTCCATTCTGGTCTGCACCAAAACGATTTCCACGAGCACTCCAGTTTTCCAATTACGATTTGAGCCATCTTCAGTTTGTCCTGGCAGGAGCCATATTAAGAGCAGAAGTTTTTGGCATACCAATTCCGGACTTCGTGAAGTCGCCTGAGAAGTTGGGTGATGCTGTTGACAAAGTGATTGTCCCTGACTTCTTACCGAGGAAAGATGTGAAAATTGTGACAGATGAGAAAGCTACCAGTCTTTCAACGGCATCTGTGGATGATGCTGTTATCATTGATGAGTTGGTCCTGAAGCTTGAAACGTGCAGGAAAAAATTGGCTCCGGGATATAAAATGAATCCTATTCAGTTTGAAAAGGTGAGTTCTTTTGTTTTTTGTTCTTTTTGCATATGCAACTGCCCCGTAGCATGAAGGGGAGGGGTCATATTTGGAAATTCACCACCTTTGTCTGAAACAATCATCTTACATGTTTAAGAATGTCCATAATATGTTTCACTTATTGTCAAATTTGAATTAAGTCAGTCCCAATTTTGAATTAAGGCAGTCAAAACCCTCTAATATCAAAATTGTTGAGAAGTCAGTCTGTCAGAAAGTGGATGGTACGTATCTTTCTGTGGATTGATATATATTGTCTTGAACGTTAATCAAAACTAAACCTGCTTACATTTACTTCTGGTCTAAATTTTTATCTCGAGCAAGTATTCTTAATCTCAGACCTATGTATTCCATCATTGTTGGTCTTCTTGGTTTACCGTGGTATTTCAACTGCTTAACGGTTGTAGTTGCAAAGCCTGGAGGTTTTCTTTTCTTAGCATCAGGAAAGCTGTTAGCTTATCCAATCTTGTATGCCTCGTTGAATTCTTCTAATCTGCAGGACGATGACACCAACTATCATATGGACCTGATAGCTGGTATTGCGAACATGAGGGCAAGAAACTACGGCATTCCTGAAGTCGATAAACTGACAGCCAAATTTATTGCTGGCAGAATCATTCCTGCGATTGCAACCTCCACAGCAATGGCCACAGGCCTTGTTTGCCTGGAGTTGTATAAGGTTCTTGATGGGCATCATAAACTGGAAGACTACCGCAACACATTTGCAAATCTCGCGCTTCCTTTATTTTCCATGGCTGAGCCAGTCCCTCCCAAAGTCATTAAACATCAAGACATGAGCTGGACCGTTTGGGACAGATGGATCGTGAAAGACAACCCTACTCTAAGAGAGCTACTTCAGTGGCTCAAGAATAAAGGCCTAAATGCATACAGTATATCCTTCGGAAGCTGCTTGCTCTTCAATAGTATGTTTCCAAGGCACAAGGAGCGGATGGATCGGAAGATGGTGGATCTGGTGAAGGATGTGGCCAAAGCTGAGGTGCCTTCATATCGACGTCATTTCGATGTTGTTGTGGCTTGTGAGGATGACGAAGACAATGATGTTGACATCCCTCAACTTTCGATATACTTCAAGTAGTTTGAGTTCACTCATTGTTCTTCAGATTACAGTGGATGTGCCCACTATAAAACTTCATCTGGGATTTCGTCAATTTCCATGACAACAATTGATATTGTTTGATAAACCCACATCAATTCGAAAATGCAAGCTGCATCTTGTCCATGTGTTTGGGAGTGTTTCATGATGTAAAATAGCTATATGTGAGATTTATGATATACTTGGGCCTTTGTTGACGCTCTATCTCACTAGGATTTGTGTAACGAGTTTATCGGAATTCAGAGATTCATGATGATCACATTTTTCGAGCGGAACTATGTATGTGAAGTTAGAAAAGGGCTAACCAAGGTTTCCTATAATCACACTGTTTTCTGTAATCTACGGTGACATAAATTACTCACGCGGAAGGCTATTTCCTTCTAGTTTTCATTATGCCGCTTTGTTTCTCCGAATTTCTCCAAGGCGTTGATTGATACCTCTTCTAAATTTTACCGTGAACATGAACAAAACAAGAACAAAGTATTTGTTCAGAAAGATCATAATAGTGATCGTCATTCTCTATTGCAAGTTTTTATGTTTTACTCTATATACATCATCCGTTAATATACAAGGGGGCAATAAAAGGAATATAACTTATTATACAGAACGACACCTACAGCTGGACATTGATACACCACTGCCGGTTTCTTGTGTCTTCACATCCAAGTGGAAACTCTTACTAATGGTGTATCCTTCCATTCCAAAACCATCTCATGTTCTCTATAACCTTCAACTTTGACCTTAAATGCCCCCTCTCTTTCATTAACCATTTCCTTAGCTTCCGCCAAGCTTTCTTTGCTCAACTCCCGGCCTGCCAACCCGATTCCTTCTTGAACATTGTAGCTCTTCATCATCTCTTCCCAGTCTTGAAACCAATCAAAAGGGTTCATAAAAGGTGCAAGAAAAAGACTTTCTATGGTGGTTCTTGCTGCAGCCATGTAACTTGGGAGATTCTTCTCCAATGATTCAAAAAGCGCTTGATAATGCCTCAAAAGTTTGTCAAAGAATGACTGATAGCTTGAACAAGTATTCAAGCCATACCCTTCTTCACCATCACCGAGTGTCAATATTCCTGCAAATTTTGATAATAATTCCTTGGCTACTTTCAGGAATTCCAAGACTTGAGATCTCTGCCGCCTCCTTGCCATGTGGGGCAATCCTACCATGCAATTGAACACCAACCATTCTCTCCCTTCTCCACTATTGTTCATTCTTGTTATTTCATTTACTACATCCTCCGTACTTTTTTCTTCAATTTGAAGTTTACAGTTACATTGTTTAGCATGACCTTGAAGCCTTTTCTTTGTTTCCTCAATGTCCCAAAAAGAAGAGTTGCATTCGCCCTCTAATTTCACCGATGTGAGCTTCAGGGACTTGTTCTTCCAGCTCAAAGCTTCCATTAATGGTGCCCATTGAATCCCTTCTCCAATATCGAAGTCTATTACATGCACTTCTGCTGCATCACTCGGCATAGCTTCGATGATAGCCGAATTAGCCGTTAGATGAGCAAACCTCCCAATTGGAAGCCCTTGATAGAACACCATGAAAGCTTCAATCGAGTTCTTGATTGACTCAAGTCTCAAGTATTCAGTTCGCTTTTCCTTGAACTGGAACAAACTGAATGCGACGCGTTCCATGGTGCTCCCCATGGCACTGCTTTTCTCATTCATTGATTTGACAAGAACGTCTGCGAGATCCTTTTCTCCATTCTCTGTAGCCTCTGCGTGCGCCTTTAGCAAGTGATGGAGGCATAATTCATCGTCCAATTCCATCTCCGTCCCAGGCAAACTCATCGACATGCCGACCACCAAGTTCTCACCAGGTTCAAAGGAAACAAAAGAATTCAATTCTTGATCCCCGGATGGAGGGCGAGAATTCCCATCGTCAGTCTCGTTTATCCAGTCGCCAATTTCCATGAATTCTGCACTTGAAATAGTCTCCAATCCCTCTACCGATGAGATGATCTGATACTCATCACAAAGATTTTGAAGATCAAGAAACTCATCTTGGAACATGGTTTGATCATATGAGTTCGAAGAAATGACAGAGGATTCCTCATGGGTAGCAAATGAAGAGGAGAAATCATGGTCATCAATATCAAAAAAGTCCATTTCTTGATTGCAAGTCATGTATTGGTTTGAGCATGTTAGATTAAAGATTGGCCCAGATGGCATAAGTATTACTGGCTGCATCATCTTTCTTGGTTTGGTTTTGCAGAGCAGAAGCTGAAGGATGAACTATCGAGTGTGTCTTTTTTTCTTTTTTTGGAGGAATGAATTATCGAGAGTCGACAATGGGGAACAAACATATATAGAGACACATGGGCCTATACATTCTGTAAATATGTAATAAAATACTACAGAAAAAAACTATAATATAAAATATGAGAGGAAGATCTATACAAAATTTGTTTGAATAATAAAATTTTATCTATTCTCAAACTAACAAATTTCGGCCTGTGAAATTTTATTTATTGAGTTATATTTCCGGGGGAAAGTCATCTTTCTTTCTTGAAGACTTCTTGGGAATGTAGAGACAATTTCAATATGAATATTTTAACCTAATCGGAATAAAGAAATTGAATGTTTATTTATGTGTGTGTCATGTTAGCAAACAGATTGCGTGCCATAATGGGTTTGTTGATAGGGAAACATAATACATATATAAATAATAATGCATTTTCATGAATATGTACAAATTAGCAGTAATTTTTTGAATAAATATATAAAAATTTACTAGCAATTGACAGATTTCGAAGTGCTCCCTTGATTCTTATGAATACCGGAATCATTTCTTAATTATTTTTGAATATATGCATTAGATTAGTTCATTTGTAGATAAATTAAGCTTTAATTTTAGATATATTAAAATTTTAAGTAATGATAATACGGTTGAAGATGGCAATAAAAATGATGGCAAAAACTTGTGTGAGGCGGTTTCACGGGTCGTATTTTGAGACGGATCTCTTATTTGGGTCATCGATAAAAAAATATTATTTTTTATGCTAAGAGTATTACCTTTTATTGTGAATATTGGTAGGGTTGACCCGTTTCACAGATAAAGATTCGTAAGACCGTCTCACAAGAGACCTACTCTAAAATGATTGATCTGTTTTGATATCAATTTATATATAATATATAAAAGTAGAGCATATTAAAGGGATATCAATTTTCTTTCCAAAATTGTACTCTTATATATATANTTATATTATCATATAACTATAATGAAATATACGATCAACCAACATTTATCGAATTTGAAAAAGAATCAATGTTCGATCATCTTATCATTATATGATAGGTGTATGATGATGCGAGTATTAATTAGTCATATGATCCGTGATATAAAAAAGTTATTAAAAAACATCACATAATTAAAATAGATTAAAAGTATCGTATTTAAATCATTATTTTAATTTATTATTATAAAAACTTATAAAAGAATAGTTTATAATTTTTTAAAAATTTAATATTATATCTAGATTTATAAAAATAAATTATTTAATATATAAAAATATTTTTGTATATAACAAAAAAAATACGAAACAGCATTAGTTAATTATTAAGCATAAGATATTTAGAAGTTTCACCAGTATTATTTTATTTATAAACATATGCTTACAAAAAAAAAAATAAAATAGAAAATAAAAAAAAAAAAAAAAAAAAAAAAAAAAAAAATTTTAAAAAAAAAAAAAAAAAAAAAAAAAAAAAAATTTTAAAAAAAAAAAAAAAAAAAAAAAAAAAAAAAAGCAACAAACGTTTTAAAAAAACACAAAAACTAAAATAAAATAAATATAATAGTTAAAGAAATAGACAAAAAAATTAATTCAATTAAATCAAATTAAACAAAAAAATAAATGTAAAAATATACTTATTTTACATAAATCTTTATTAAATTAAATAAATATGTATTCTAAATATAAGCAAATTAAAGTATGTCTTAATTATATATAATAATTGTAGCAATGAATGTTTGTCGCTTTATTAAAAACTAAAGTCGGTGATAATGTTGTAACTTAAATCTTTTGAACTGTACAACAACTCAAAAATCACGTTTCGTTATAATTCAATTCTTTTAAATTATATAACATACCAAGTACCACGTTGCGATTGTTCTAACAAGCAGAGACGATTATTATGGATAGATAAATAATAATCTTTCCTACTATTTGCTTTTCACATGAAATGAGGGGAAGTTTAATCATTTAAGTTGAATTACATCAAAAATCAAAATAATAATAATAATAATAATAATAATAATAATAATAATAATAATAATAAAGAAGATATTTATACGTTCTTATCAAAAGCATTTTAATATTCTCAAATAATTATCATAAAAAATAATTACAGCCAGTTGTATGTCATTATTTAATAGGTTCGTTCATATCGATCGGCCAAATTATCCATCCTACTTCCATTAATTGTTGGCAACTCTTACAAAAGGACAGAGCTGGAGTTAGTTGTCCCTCTTAAAATAAAATTTTAATTTATTTTTTTAATAATTTTGTAAACAGAAGCTCTAGGAAATAGCAAAAAAGATTTACAATTGCATTGATTTTTTCTTTTATAAATTTTTTATTTTTTTAAAAAAAATTATAAATTTAGTATTTCTCATTATAAATTAATTCATATTTCCGAAAACTATATTATTAGCCATCTCTTCATTGAGATTCATAAATCATAAATTAATACTTAAATCATGCAGCATCAAACGAGATAAATAAGTGAATATAAATAAATATATATATATATATATATATTTATTTATTTATATATAAACGTTTTTTAAACTGGGTCAGAAGGGAAAATAAAGAAGTCAATAATAAGAAAAAAAACAAAAAGAAAAAGATATTATTTAATCAAAAATATATAGAGAGACGACATTTAAATGTTCTATTATTTTAATTGCTAAATATAATGTGGTAAAATCCTTTTGTGAAGGCCAGAAATAAGTATCTCCTAACCTTAAGGAATTGAATTTTACTGCAACATCTTTCATCTTTATTCATTTTGATGTACGCCATTGTTTTATTTGCCAACTTTTTTTTCCTCTGTCTTTACTTAATTCTATATTTTTTTGGTTCCAATTCTTTGTTTTTTTTTCCTAACATCTGTTGGAAAATGCATTGATATTATTATAATGGCAAAAACTTGTATGAGACGGTCTCATGGGTCGTATTTTGTGAGACTGGTCTCTTATTTGGATCATTTATGAAAAAAATATTACTTTTTATGCTAACAGTATTACTTTTTATTGTGAATATCGGTAGGATTGACCCGTCTCACATATAAAAATTCGTGAGATCGTCTAACAAGATATCTATTATTTGAGAGGATGATGAGATGTTATAATAAAAATATTGTCTTAATTGCAGATCCAATTTTTATTATCATTAATCGAAACTTGTATACTTGACTTGTAATAATAGGAGATATTTAATTTGACACGACAGAATTGTTTTTTTTTTCCCTTTGACGTTTGCTTTCTTTATTTAATCTAAATATACATATATTATGTTTTGTCAGTCGTAATTCTATATATTTTTGAATTATTATCAATTAATTACTTTGTGAGTGCGTGTCGAGCAATCGATGGGAAATTCTTAGTATTAGTCATATATATTTAAGTGGAAGAAATGGCCATATGAAGCAGTCAATACATACAACAAACAAAAATTCCAAAAAACCCGGCTGGCTGTTCAATAGATGAGCAGGACCATTAAAGACAATTTACAATTCTAATTTAATCAGTAAGTTGGAATAATGACTTCATAAAAAAAGATTGTATTAATTCTCTTCCAAAGTTAATTTGGGCCGTTTACATGATCTTTTGCCCTATTTGGATATAAGTCTTCTTCAAATCAATAATTTAATCATAAAACTTCCTATAATTATTTTACATGAATTAATGTTTAGTTTTTGTTGACGTATAAATAAATTTAGACATAAGAAGGTGTAAAATTAACTCCAAATTTAGAGGTGTTTCCATATGATAAGAAGAAAAATAATCATAGAATCTCACACGCGACAAATGTTGTGGGAACAATAGGTTAAATCAAACCAGAACTGGCAATGCCTCAACAAGAACCGATGTTTTTGCATTTGGGATTTCTGAGATGGACCGCGACGTCACGTTGGTGGACTGTGTGGTGTGGTGTATGCAAAGAGGCAGCATGTTTGATGCAGTTGATGTTGATTTGAAGTCAGATTATGGTAGTTGAAGAGATGGAAATAGTGTTGGGACTTGGCCTTTTGTGCTCCCACCTACCCAAAGGAGAAAAAAAAAGGCCTAATGAAGTATCTCAATGGAGATGAATTGCTGCCATCGTTGCATAAATTAAGCTTAGTTGGTTCGAGGAGAAGTGTTGAAATCACATCAAGATTCTGGACTTTAGGGTGGGGTCGAGTGATGGTATCATCACCTATGCATCACGACTCATTTTCTGTAGGGAAATGTCTTCTAGTTCTTTTGATACCGGCAGATGAAAGATTAAATAGCCATTTGTAACATAAAAATATCAGATTTAACAAGTCTTCATTCCATCAACTTTAAATAATCTTATTTCAAGTTAATATCGCTGTGTGTACAATGTAATATAATTGATATAAAAACAAATATTGAAGTGCTTATAACATAGTTTAGACCAAACTGCTAGCATGTTCTTGCGTGACCTGGTATATCACGCGAAATGCGAATTCGGATTCTCCTCGTGAACGTTGAATGCAACATTATTGGTCAAGAAAACATATACGAGCGCAGGAACATGCGCGCGAAACCTTGATTCATGCGATATCTAAAACGTGATAGAAGGAAAAGTTTACATGTTCTGAAAAATTGCTATTAAAATTCAATTTTTTTTTGGTTTGTTAGTTGAATGCGAAGTGCTGCCACTCTTGTTAGCTCCGGGCACGGTTCGGCCCTTGGACTTCACTATTGAGTGGTATAGACTACGAAAGCCACAGCCTTTTACGTCGCTGACACCAACTGGTCGAGATAAACTAGCATTAGGACTCGGAGGAGGAGAAAACAGCAGTTTCTTTTGTGCTAGAGATGCAGCAGCTAGAGCTTGAGCATCTGGAAGAAACCTTTGTATCATGAAATCTGGAGACTGGTTGGCATCGTCAGGCTCCTCGGTAGAACATGTTTTGCAGTTTTCCGCAAAGCCTTCCGTTGTTTCGGCTAATGAAAATAAGTCAATTGCTTCATTACCTCCAAAGCCATCAACAGGGTTTCGGAATTGATCGGCAATTTGGATATCTTCGTGAGCTCCTAGCCCTTCTTCAACCGCTGACGGCTGCCACCGGCTGGAAGGCGGAGGAGTTGGTGGTGTCTGATAGATGTTTGCTGTGTTGGCAGGGATTCGATCCCAAGAAAAGGGTGCCGCTGTGTTGATGGCGGGGGAGTTGAAATTTTCTTGCAATAGATTGACAGCGAAAGGGCAGTTCAGTTTTCTGGTCCGCTGCCTTTTCAGAATATGTTTCTTCTTGTCTTCCTCCATCTGTCGTTACTAAACATTATTGAGTTAACCAGTTTGATGATTTAAGGGTAAAGCTTGGCTGAAGTAGTTGATTGACAGTTGGAATATGGGGTTTCTCGTGTAGCCCTTTTAAAGTTTGCCTTTTAGGCTAAAAGCAAAGGTCTGTTGTGGATGGATACATACAAGTTACGTACATAAATAGATTCGTACGTATAATTTTGGTCTAAATTTTTTTTTAAACGGGAAAATTTTAATTTACTAATGTCAATTGTCTTTTCTCTCATTCGATGTGGTCCGCTACAAATAATATGAGAAAAATTCCACGTAAACTGTTGCTGCGTATGACAACAAGCACACGCAAACCGGATGAATGTATCAAAAAGCGTGGAAGTACAAAGGGTAACTCATCCACTGGCAAGTTCGACTTTTGGGTGCAAGTCTTGCGCACCGAGATTTGTAGACATTTTGAGGATTTGGTAGAAATGCAAGGCCATAATGAGAAATGTTTTATAGGCCACAGAACACTCCTTCAAATCCAATCTCCCCATAGTTATTCGAGAGTCCAGAGGCGCTGTCCTAAGACACGTGGCGAAATGCACACTTTATCGAAAAAAACGCATTTAACATAAATTTTAAAAATAAACATATATAATGATTTATGTTATGTCATTGCATAAATTAAATATATTTCGCAAATATAATAAATAAAAAAATTCATTAATAAATAATATTGCATAAATAACTAAACAAAACTTCGATCATCTCAAATTCATTAAAGTATAGTAAGTGCATAATATACTAGGAGATAAAACTTTAATAAGGGTCGATAGCCCGCCTGATTTGAAAGAAACTGGGGAAGATCAAGAGTCTACATGCCAATAATTGTACGCAAGTTTTCCAGCCATTGATAGTTAAGAGCTTTAGTAATCGGTCGGGCCTTAGTAATTGGGTTTCAAAATTTTTTAAGCTTGGCTTTATTAATTGTATCGGGTCTTGTATCATCATAAGCGCGCTTTTCTGCACATCGGCTCACACAGGCATCGCGCCTAGGCTAAGACTCGCTTGTCTTAAACCATGCACCAGGAAGGTTACCCAGGCTACGCCTAGGCACGTCCAGGAGCTCGCTCTTAACAACTATAATCTACGAAATCCAACAGGGAATTTCTCCCTTAATCTGGTTGTTGGACAGGTCCAAAAATTTTGATTGGTTTCTCCCGGATCAGTATAATATTTCAGATTTCAAGAAGCTCTTAAAACTTCGAGGATGGGAAATTGGGAAATTTTGAACCAGTACCGATTGCATCAATGGTCACACTGTTGAAATTGAGTAATGTTCCCATGTTTCATCAATCTTTTTCCTTGGCTAGTGAGTACCACTGAAGTCATCAGAAAGCAGAACATAAAATTCCTTGAAGTTGGGAAGAAACATTCCAGAATTGCGAATAGGAGACCCTTATCAGCTAGTAATGCTTAAATCTAGATCATGCAGGTTAAAGGAACAGGGGAGAATCCCTACACTTGGAAAGTAAATTGGTCATCACTCATCCAAAATTTTTGCGACAAAGGCCAAATAGAGCCCGGGATAGACCCCAAATAATTGAACACAAATTTGTCAAGGCCTTCAAAACTGTTGGAAGATGGTAGATCTGTCTATATATGCGGGCTTCTGAAACCGTGGAACCAAACAAGGAAAAAGGTATACAAGAAATCCAACAAAACTACTCTGTTTTCTTGGTTCCTTGTTTCAAATGGAACAAACCAAATTCTAGAAATCATAATCAAACTCGATAGCATATCAAAACAGAACAAAAAAGGAAATCAAGAACCATAATGAGAAGACATTGGTAAAGCAAAATTGAGCATAACCAAGCCAAGAAGAAGTAACAACGTTCTAGTACAGATTAAATCCCACGAATTCGAAAAGAACATCGAGAGAAAGAAATAACACAAGGGCACTACTTAGATCTCTGTCTCATCTTTCGGCGCTTCCTCTTCAACCTCCTCATACGCTTCTTCTTCCACTGTTACAAATCACCACACAATACATGAAAGAAAAAATTGAAAAACAGATTAAAAAAAAGTAAGTAAAATTTATGCCTGTAATCATGAAAACGATGAATTTACAACAATTTACCTTGGCTCTCATGGCGAAAGAGAATTGGTGGCGAAATCAGAAAGCCTCCCTCTTGCAATCCTAGCGATGACAATGCGTAATTCCAAAACCCTAGAGTTAAAGCGAGTATTTATATCAGGTGTCCTTTTCAAGGGGCAAAAGGCCCAATTATGTTGGGCTTCTAGCAGCCCAGTTCAAGTTCATGCTCAACACAATTTTTATTATTTTTAATATGTAATATAAACGAATTTTCGAATTTCTTTTTTTTTTTTGAACGAGAATTTTCGAATTTATTGTCTTTGGTATTCCGTATTCTAGCATGTTTGATTTGAGTATATATTTTTATTTAGAATATACTGAGAAATTAAAATACACTTATTTTTATTTCTAGAAAATTAACTGTGGCGAAATGCGATTCTATCACATATTAATGGGGGATTTGTTTTGTATAATAAGATATACAAGATTTGTTTCAAATGAAATATTAAATTCGAACAATCACGTCACAATTTAAAAATTCCATTATTCAAGCAAAAAATCCACGAGTAAGTCATCAAAATCTCCCTACTTTTTAAAAGGAAAAATGTTTTAAAATCGATTTAAATTGTGATCGAATAGAAAACAATCTAAACCGGGAGTTTGAATCAATTTTGCATGTTCTTTTGGTTTGGACAAGCTTCCGCTCACCGCACCTTTTTAATAGAAATTTTTTGTGAATTGGAAATGTTTTGCAGGGAAAGGAGAAATTGAAAATATGGATAAAGACATGTTGAAAGTTTTAAAAATTGTATGAATAAAACTACAATTAGAGTGCAGGTAATTACTATATATCCTTCACAGATTCTGTGTCAAAAAAAAACACAGAGCAATGTCAAGATTACAAGAAAATTGCTATTTGCATTTACTCTCAAAATCTTCAAACTCCATCTTTCTACATTGTCCCTCTTCACCTCGCTCCTTATATACACTTAACACGCCCCGCATAAGCACGGAAAGATAGAAGGGGCAACTTACATTTCTTGGCACCTTCGCATGTGGAATGTGGCCGACAGAATTTACTAGCCATGTGATTAGGATTAGGATTTTGATTTTCATTTCAGAATAGGCTTTTGTTTTGTCTTGGTAAACCGTACATCAGCGTTTAGTATCGAAATTATAAAATTCTCTACTGCTTCTTCAGTTATGTCACCTTGAAATGTAGCAAATGTTCCTCTCTTTGGTTTGTAGGCCACCAAGAATTTGTGTGATGACTTGAAACCTGATTTCTCGAAAGCATTTAAGAATGATTGGTGCTTGGTAGCATCGAGGAGAGAATAGGAAATTGAGGTACTCGGACCAGAGGCTGCAGTCTGTTTTCTGGAGAATGATTTTTGAGACACCTAAAAAGACCAAGCAATGAAATAAACAGTGAGACTGCTGCTTCAATCACATCGTCACAGAACATAATTAGGTTCTTTATAACATCTTCATAAGTCGATACACCCATTAGTAAAAAATTCTTACTTACAGATTGTAAAATTGTTTGAAGGTTGTCCCTTGCTTGGGATGACCTGAACGCGCCAATTAAGCAGACGGGGGGAGATCCATCTCCACATATATCATGAAAGTTTGATCCTGTAAGAAAGCGTATGTGATTATCTCCTGATTCAGGATGGTTTGTTTTGGATGAAGCAACCTTCTTGTTTTTCTTCTCAAAATTTTCAAGTAAACCGCTGAGGTCTTGAACAGCAGATTGTAAATCTTTCACGACTACCCCAGATTTGAGAATCACTTTCTCCCCATTTGATAGCCAGCCGACGATAGCAGGAAGTGAATCGACCCCTAGCGCCCTCACTGAAGGATCAGAAACGTCATGAACCTAAAAATAATCAAGGTGATCATTAGTTCATTTTATAAAGCAAACATCAAATATAAATCCAAGTTCGGTATATCATGACAGGAAAGAAGTAATCACCCCAGAAACACACAAAAACTATTTATCGTAACGTAAGAGAGGGACACGCAAAACTACCACTGCATTGTAGAATGCAAAGCGTTTGTGGTATAAGCCACTAAGTGCCCGCCAGATAACAGGAGTATTTTTCTTCGTAGACAAAAGCATCACTTTGGGCAATGTTACGGCTTCAGCAGCAACTTTGAACTGACTCAAGTTGACGCCCTTTGAAATTTTGGGTAAATTGTCTTGACAAAAACTTTTTAGGCCTTTCACATCTAAATCACCATTGTACTCAACCAAAGAGCCACTTCTACCTTTTGAGTACGAATAAACATAAACCTTTGGAGCTCTGCCTAAATGTACACCTAGCTCCTTGCAAAATGATGTTTCAGATTCACAGTTTATGCTTCCAACCTGTGTGTGTCAACATTTCCATACTCCATGAGTTGGTGTTATCTAGATAAGTAGTATGTGAATAAAAAATGAACTTGTACCTTCAATGCTCCCACCAGTGGAGCGGCAACCTCCTCGATAACAGATTCATAATATTGCTCCCCTTGGAGATTGGGAGAATAAAATAACAAAAGCCAACTCATCCCTCTGTCATTTATTTCTTTCTTATAGAATTTTGAATTTACAGATAAAATGTTCTTATCAGAACCCCGACCTCCGTATTGAGACCTACTTGAACTACCGAAACCACCAAATTGACTCCCTCCTCCCTTGCCACCTCCGAAAAGATTGGAAAATATATCATTTAAACCAAAACCAAATGAGTTTTGCCCACCAAAACCAGGATCACCGCCAAAAGAAAACGAGAATGACTTTGAACCTCCCTGTCCACCTGGCCCAAAATTAAACCCACTCTCTCCCGGCCCGCCACTAGTGAAATAGGTATATCCACCATGATCTCCAGAAGTTTCAGTATCAAATCCATGGTTTCCTTTTTCATCCCCAAAAAGATCATAGTTTTTCCTCTTCTGTTCGTCAGATAATATGTCATATGCTGAAAAACAATTAATATAAACAAAGATCAAGAGATTTTACCAAGAGAAGAATGTACCAGACCATGACCTCCAAGAGAACACGTATCAGCGAAAACAAGGAAATGAAAACAAACAAAAGGCACAACCACCAACAACTCATTAGACATTATGTGAGAATAAAGTAGGGCAGAAATGTTTTTCATTCTGAATAATATCAAACACGCACAAAAAAAAAAGCACAATCATGCTTGGTTATAAGTACGCTCATGTTATTTACTATTGCATTCTTTAAACAAGTTTGGCCTAAAACTTTAATTTTTACACCAGCACGAATCCTTTCCAACCCCAGCAAAGCACACCGACCGATTCTAAAAAATACAGTATTTCTTTTTCCATATTGGACAGTAGCAGCTGAATTTTTCGAATTGGCGGAGGAACTCAAAGGAGATGAGAATATTGTACCGTTATTAATCTCAGCAAACTTCTCTTGGGCACCCTTATTCTTGTTTTTGTCTGGATGATATTGGAGCGATAGTCTAACAAAAGACATCAACATGCAAAAAATCAGTCCAAGTATAAAACTTCCATGTGACCATAAGATTCAACCAAGAAGACCAACGAAACACAACAAAGAGCTCAAAATTGCAAAGCGGGCATGTACTTGTGAAAAGCTTTCTGAATTTCGCGTTGACCCGCACTGCGATCAACCCCAAGTACCTGATAGAACATATTAAACGTATCAAGTTAAAAAAAAAATATTTGTAAAAAAAAGTTCTCCGTCAAATGATAAAAAGGTAAAGAAATTCTCAATGAAAGAAGTATAATGCTAAACTTTCTGTGCTGTTTCAAAATTGTAATATGTACTTCAGGTTATAAGAACCTCAGATTTTTATATTTTATTTTATAATTGATACAGCGAGTGTCTTATCCCAAACGGGAAGTAGATCTAACGGCATGTCACAGAATTTCATAATCGGCAAATCTAACTATAATTTTTTCCTGCAAGTGCAAACTGGTACTGCTGATATTAAAAAAATATCTTCAAAGGGAAGTTTGAACTTTTTCTCTAGCATAAGCATTAGACTCTTTCTAGAAGGCTAGAGTCCCACACGTAAACAAAGAAATACGGGTACGGCACCATTAATCAACGGGACACTGGCACGCAGGTGTGTAACCTTTCAACAATAAATAATCATACAAAATTTGAAGAATGCAACCAAATTCTTTGAAGAACTAAGTGCATTGTCCTGATTGTGCAAAGAGCCTCAATCGCAAGGAACGACAACCAACATGGATAATTTTCCAACACTCCACAACAAAAACTAAGATCCTAACTCCATCTTCTCCCAATCAAAAACAAAACACGCAATAAAGGATAAGATAATTCCGACAACAACAAAAAACTTGTATTAAAACCACGTGGAAGATTACCTTGTAAGGATCAAGCTTTTTGGATTCACAAGATATAATTAGCAGCAATCCGGCGGCAATAATCAGCAGTCCCAAACGAGCCTTCATTATTGAATCCTAAACAATCAACGCCGACACCTAATTTCTCACAAAAATTCCCTCGATGAAGCTTGTTTGATAAGCAACACGAAATAGATAATGAGAGAGGCAATTTATAGATTTGGTGGGAATCTGGCCGGGGACGAATCTAGAGCAATAGTGTGGGTACACGTGGCACTTCAAAAATTGTACACGAGTTTCGCCCAATACGATTTCAGCATTCTTGTCTTGTCGTGTTGCAACTTTTTATTTATCACACAGTGACAGTGTCGTTTCATTTCTTCGATTTAAGTGATTACGAAAAATATTATTTTGTATATTAAAATTATTATTAATTATTTTATGTCTGAATCAGATAAAAATATTTAAATATATATATATATAGATTCCTGAGATTACTGACCAATTTCACAAACATTTATGAAATATTATCATAAGAATGGAATCCAAAAATTCTTTCACTCTCTCTATCTTCCGTGTGTTACTTTTTATTATGTATCAGACTACACAAATAATCTTTCGTTCCACTTAGTGCTCCAAATTAAGTTACACTGTACTCAAACAAATCTCATTTGCACGAGTTATTAAAAATTAAATGCATCAAACACTATACATGAACAAAACATGAAAGATGAAGAATTTGACTCACTTGCTACTATTGATATGTTAATAAGGTGCATAAGCAGATGTATAAAATTTTAATTTCGACATGAGACAGACTGAGCTCATATAAATATACAAGATCTGAATTTCATCGTGAACAAGTATGAGATTGAAAGTTTCGCTACCTTTTGGTGAACATTAAATAAACATCGGACTAATGTAATAGCTTGCAAACCACGTTAATCAAGTAAAATATACTGGCCAAACATTGTGTGACAAATTGACACGAGAAAGTGTTGATATAGGGGAATTGAACTCCTGGCTATTAACCAAACGTTTATATACTCCACCAATTCGGATCCATGAAAAGACAATATTTGGACTATAATTGATCACCCACCTGGATGATCATGCGAAGACGTTCTGAAAATGTAATAGCATATTGTTTCTTAAATGCCTGGTTTTTTTGTCGCACTATAAATTGGGGCAATCTACTATTTTCTAACAATGAATTATATATATGTATTTATTAATAGTCAAAAGGTCATGATCGATTGGTGTAGTAAGATTTTTCACTAAAATCAATAGAAAATAAGCAACTCAAACATTTGGAGGATATAAAACAAAATTATACATAAAATAATTATATTTTAGCAATGTTATAAAAAACGATAGACAGACGATCACCTACCGTCTAATCTTTAGGCGCTTAGAGGGTCGTCTAGGCGAGCTCTAGACGATTTTTTTAATCTAAATATTCAATTTTTTTTGTTCGTCTACATTTTTCTCCAATAATTTCTCTATGCCATATTCAAATCAAAATCAATGACATATCACTCATCTTTGATGTAAATTGATTGATACATTGAAACATTGAAGCAGATTTTTTTAACAAAACCCCTCTCGTTCAAACTCATTCAGTCCGGACATTGCACGGGTTTTCATTACTGCGAATTGTGTGGATAAAGAAGATTCATCGGATTTCTAGTTCTTACACCAACCATAGATCTGCTCAAGTAATTACACACATAGTTAACTCTCGCATGAAGCACTACTTCGGTGAACATTTATCAATACATATCGTCACTAACTAGTTTTTCATACATATCATCAAAAATAGTAATCAAATTGCTAAAAAATGGAGTCGGAGAACTTATAATTGTCTTCAAGAGGTATGCACCTTACTGTGTTTAGAGGAAAAGTAATTCAAGTATGAATGTTAACGCAAAATTTGATGCAAGCCCTTCGATTTTATTCTTCAAGTTTTCATGTTGAAATCTTTGTTTTTCCTATCATCTCAATGGCTGGTTGCCAAAGCTGTGACCAATAGACCAAGAACAAGAAAAGGCTGGGCACTAGCCTGCAATGAATGCGCAAAAAGATCGAATTTATTAGTAAATGCCCTCAAATGAAAGATGGCATGATTAAAGACCTCATCTGATCCCATATTTTCTAAATAAAAAAAAAATCAAGTTTCATCCTATTAGTCACATCTTCTTCTCCCGGCTTGTCCCTACTTTAACTCGTGGATTCGCTCAAATACTTTCGTCGATGGTTACCAGATGGAGGATAGAATAGTACCTGATATTTGACATCATATTTAACCGGGTCTCTGAGGAAGTATTTGAACTGCAGCACACAACCAAAGATTTAAATCAACATACCAAGGTTGGAAATCTGATGTTCATTTCTTTATTTGTTTCTTCTGCGTTGTATCGACAACATTCGGAATGTTGATCAATAATAATAATGGCAAAAAGATGTGAGTTTCTTTACCTGGAAAAAGACTTGTGGGGCAATCAATCCAAGAAGTGCTAAAGCATGATACGGTTTACCAGCACCTAGAAGATAGCCTAAAAAAGAGGCACACCACATAACAAGAGTTTCAATGTATTCCCAAAATTATTATTATGATTCATACTTGGAGAGCCTTTAGTGGTAGTTTATATATTCAGGAAAAAAATAATCTGAATCAATAACTATAAAGTATATTATCACCAGTCACAAATATCTGAGTAATGTCAATGGCACCAACACAGATCCATTTCGCAGAGTCAGAACCAAAAGCTACCGGAAATGACTGTAAAGCACATCACCGTGCGAGTGATTATAAATAAGAATAAGGCATATTTATTAAATCCCAGATTGAAGAGGCACCTGCAGTCCCATTTTTCTGTCTCCTTCAACACTCTTGAAGTCATTTACAATTGCTATACCAAACTAAAACATGAATGAGAATATAAATTAGAAATAGTCTCAATCGGCTAAAGGGATCAGAATACTTTGAGAGATATCTCATACACCAGCAATGCTGTACAGAAGCGTTAGAATGACAATGTCAAGCGTAATGGTCCCGAACAAAGCTTGACCTGCCCACCTATTATTCATATAACAAGGCTTTTAAACAAAATTACACCAAAGTGTAGAAATACTTAATCTCCCACAGCTTACAAAAGACACTTGATATATAATTCTCATTTTAATGGAATTACCAAGGTAAACTGATATAGCTTGCTCCCAAGGCGAAATTTCCGATCCACCAATTTCGTTTAAGCTGCGGTAAATAAGAATTTCAATCAGAGTTCAGCTGATCTTTTTTTCAAAGTCAAGAAAAATGTCCATATTGAGGAAATGCAGGAGGTCTTGAATACCTTTAAAGGTGGAGCTGAGTAGATGTAAGACACCAAGGACCCACCAAGAGCAAGGTAAAAAATCACTGGAAAACTGTGTCCTGCCTAACAATTAGGCGTTACTAGGGGGAGATTTAGATTACTTAAGAGTAGAAATGACATTGTTTTAGATTGCGTGCCTACCCACACATCTAGTAGACCAGCCAAGCCAACACCTGCTAGAAGTAGCACCCATATTTGTGTAATCACCTGAAAATATTGACAAATGTAATCAGGAAAATGCTTGCAGCATGTAATTCCAGACAGCAATCAGAGTACCACATACCTCATTCTCAGATATTGTGCCAGACGGCATTGGACGATAAGGCTCGTTGATGGCATCAATTTCTCTATCATACCAATCATTTAATGTCTATAAATTGAGTTGTGTAATATCATTATTGGTATTCTCAAATATATACTAGAATTATAATGTTAAGTAACTTGTCATGATGTAAGAATTACCTGAGTGTAGCCAGTTAGACATGGACCAGACATGATCATACAAACAACTGATTTAGCTACATCTTCGAAAGTCCAGTTGAAGTTTCCTGAGTGGGAATACCCTTCTTCAATATAGAATCGTGATCATAGACTTTAATATCACTACCAGTACGAGATAGCAAAATGTCGAGATTTTACTTCACGGTTTCACGATTTCTTCTATGTTTCTACTACGAGCACACAAAATGGTTACATTCACTTCAATGTAGGAACACAAATGAACCAAAAAATGTGGAATCCTACAGGTCCAAACTAATTTTATATTGTCATAATACTGATATCACGCTGAGGAAAAGTACTTGAGAGCTGGGAGATAAAAGAACCAAACACAAGTTGGATGGCAAGAAAAGTCAACCGATAATGTTTTTGAGCTTGAAAAGAGTCGGATGCTTGCATTAGTGAGTAATATCACAAAAGTGTAAGAAATTACCAGATGCAGCGGCTCCACATGCTACGCCCCATATGAGAGGTGGCCAAGTTACAGGCTTAGTTAGCTGAAGTCGAATTTTCCACTTATCCTGTTGAATTGCACACATTATTTGAAAACTTCATCTCTTATTCATCGTTTCCAATAACACATATACGATTTACTCGATCATTGTCTTAGATGCGGTCTTAAAGGTGAGTACTTGTATCAACCAGATACTTAAACAATTTTTTTTATAATCTGCATTTACTATTTATGGTTGCAACTGAAAGCACCGATGCGAAAGGGCTTTGCAAAATCACAATCATCAAAGTTGGTTAATGTCCTTGTACCTGATTTCTAAAAGAAATATCAACTTCAGACTTAGGGGCTGATAAAGTGCACAAAAATTCTTGAAATGGTGCCAAAAACAATTATTACGTGCAAAGTCCAATTCCTGATCACATTCTAAATATTCCTACAATCATATTCCATTTCATCTAGAAGATCAAAATACGTTTTGGCTATTTTTAGAAACTGTGTCATGAGGTGAACATAATGCTAATGTTTGCTCGATCGAGATGATATTTGTGACCGATATATCTGACTGGAAAATCTAAAAAACCAAGTTAGCAAATTCCTGATCATTAGAAAGCTTTTCGAGATCCACTTTCAATGTTCATAAATATGTTAGTATATGATTATGAAATCATCCGAATCAACGAAGTTTTGAACTTTATATTGTCAGCCACCTAGCTTTCAGTTTCAGCACATTCGTTCGTGTAACTGTAAACTGGAAGGCAAATAAATTCTGATATTAACAAACAAATCAAACACTCACGGTTTCTTGCTTGGCTCCTTTTATGCCAAGAATCTGATTGATACTTGAACCACTCTCAGCAGGTGCCCTGTCTGGTGCACATACTAAAACAAATCAAATCTCCTCGAAACCGAGTATCACTAACAGCCCAATTCCTCAATTACTCTAAAGCTGCATTTGACAGATGAATTTGAGATTCGGAAGTCAAATCTACTGTTTACATTGGGCAAATAATTTTATTAGGCAGTTCAAATTACACATCTTTCTTCGATGTATCTTTTGTAAGTATTTTGAAAGAACTTGAAATAATTACCTGCTACGTAGCATTTTAGTACAAAATGGTAGTTCGAGATACACGAACAACAGCCAATATTCAGAGCATGGATTTGAAATCATTTCATTCAATATTCTAGTCCAAACGCAAATTGAAGTACTCATCATGCCAATCTACTATTCAATTTGCAAGACCCTCAAATCTAATCCAATATATATACCAAATATAATAAAATAAAAATGAAAAAGAAGCTTAACAAAAAGATAAAAGAAAAGAAATCGCAGCAGACCTTCATTTTCATCGGTTTCAGTGGCTCTCACCACACGCCTCCGTCCTAGTGCAATCCAGTGGAAATAAATGAGCAAACTTTCAATAAAATAATGTCGAAAATTTCGAAAGAATAAGCTTACTGTTAAGAGAAAGAGAGATTGATCTTGATGGGAGATGTGGAGTTCTAATTATAGCACTCAAGTGGGAAGAAAATCGTTTGGAGTAGACAGTGTTGACTGAAGAAGCCATAGCAGAGGCAGAAGGGGGACACTTGACTGAGTTTAAGGAAGATCTTCAGTGAAAGCTCTCTGCTTAGTTAGCGCCCACACTCGAGCAACTTTGTTTTTTGCCAAAATGGGATACTACATAATATTTTCTTCGAAATGGGGCCATGAGGTTCGGTGGGTGGCAAATGGGACGTCAGATGTTTTAAAATTTGACCGATATATATA
>NC_133310.1:21601859-21878620 GCF_012295235.1 Primulina huaijiensis | reverse complement strand
TATATATATATATATATACATATATATATATTTTTATAAGAAAATTGTTGGACGTCGAACGTATTGAGCTTTTTTCTATTTTGAATGGAAATTGAATAAGTACATTATGGGTTTGTTAAGTAGATGATTGAGTGGAATGAAGAGTGTCACACAAAAGAAATAATTTTAGCATGAGCGAGCTTAAATTGAGTTAAACTTTGTGAATATGTAAGAATAATTGGTCAAGAGACTCTATTTTACGCGTGCCTGTGCGGGGGAGTACAAATCCAGGGCCCGATTTGCACTGTGTAACGGTACGAGTCCGACTTAGATGCGTCGAATGTTAGACTGATCAAGGCATAACTGCCCACCCGACTTTTGCTATTTTCCTAAAATTTTATTTTCGAAAATTCACTCCAAACATTTCTGGATATGACCTTCCACTAGCCTTACTTGGTGCTCCATATGGCTGATTGCTGATACTCCAGCTGAGCAAGTTTTGGCATTTTGTATGGCCAGTCTATAACTGTGCATATGGAACTCAAATGCTTATATACAGAGACAGTCTCGAGTCCTTAAAAATATCTAACACTCGCATACTACTTTCATTTCTCTTTTTGTCTCTACCTCTGCTCTGCTCCAACTGGTGATAAAGTTTAGGTACTTCTTCATTTCATCGACGTAGTAACTTCGTGTTAAGTTGCTATTGATTATCCCGTTGTATTTTTGGAAACAGTTGTCAAACTTGATACTCAAAGCTATACCAAAGGGAACAAATATATTTTAAAAATATTATACTTCATACATGTCTCTGTTTGTTTTACTGTTTTTATACGACTCCTGACTCTGCTCGATTTTTACATTACTTTATTCTTTTTTTGAGAACTAGGATATTGGAATACAAAAATGACATTATCTATGTTAATATATGTATACGTTGATAAAAGAGTAGTGTTGCTTGTGTGTTGATACTCACAGGAAATTTAGGATCCGCTTCCAGTAAGTGTCACTAGTCCAGACGTAGGTTTTGAAATTACCCTGAGCTTGAAATCACAAATAAGATCGTTAGAAGGGGGCCAGGAGGGTGTCCTGGCGTAGCTCCTCCGACGCTCAAGTCAGAGACTGATGATATATGGGGGGGAGCCGCTAAGGGTGCTGCTGAAAACAATATAGTGAATGCCAAATCATACGCTCAAACCTGGTATTTATAGGAGAATACCTGGGCTGCTCATGGGCCCTAGAGATGGGCGGGAGTTTGGGCCTGATCTTGATGGGTTCATCCTTGGGGCTGCGCATGGGCTCTAGAGATGGGCCGGGAGTTCGGGCCTGATCTTGATGGGTTCATCCCTGGGGCTGCTCATGGGCTCTAGAGATGGGCCGAGAGTTCGGGCCTGATCTTGATGAGTTCATCCCTGGAGTATCATGTGTGTATTTTATGTTATATAAACTGTAATATCGTTAATAAACTTATATGTTAAATAAAGTGTAAATAACATAAATAAGTTGGAGTGGCACCATGAAAAATATAAGGTTGTATTTGGATTCCACGATAACAAATTTACCGATTTTTTAAAATATAATTTTTTACTTATATCATAGTTTATCATTATTCTAAATTTTGTCCTTCAAATTTTGTGTGTTATAATTATATCTATCAAATTTTAAATCGTGTCTCGATTTCGTTTCAGCAGTTAGTCTATCGTTATTAGTTGATGGTCGACGCACATGAGGACCACATGATTTTATTCTTTACCCCCAAATTGACCAATCGACATCCATAAACCTAATTTCAGTCATAAATTGAACCCCTAAATTATGACTTAAGGATGCATAGCGAGATGAATTCAAATTGAGGGAAAATAATGATGTCATGTGGTCTCCACGTTTGCTGTTTGTCAAGTGCCTCACATGGTTTGGATTGACAAGATTCACACACATATGTGATTTTAAAAAAATTAGTGGACTCCATGTATGTGTGGCTAAATTTAGGCCCTTGATTCTATCATGGAGTAGTGCCCCTACATGTAAGATGAAATCAACCGTCTTAATTCTAAACTAATGATTGGGATAAAATCGAGACACAATCTAAACTCGATAGATATAACTAACACACACAAAACTTAAGGGACGAAATTGGAAATAAGGGTAAACTCTAAGGACATAATTATTAATTGTCTATGTTTCTTGAATTAATTCATTTGACAAATAATTTAAAATTTCAAATAATTGTTTTTTAATTAATTTTGATGAATTTCAAATTTAATCATTTCAAATACTTCATTCAAAACAATCCCTCAAATCCAAACAAAACTTAAACTCGTGAATCAAGTAAATTACCTTTTTGAACATTTAAATTTAAGTTCAAGCACAATCTCATCAAAACTCAAGTTCAAACTCAAACTCGATTAAATCGAATACACCCGTAGCGCACGGAGAAATATTAAATTAACAAGTTCCCTTATGAACCTCGAACAAAGCCCAACGCATAGTCCGAACAAAAACATTAAAAAAAAAACAAGAAAGAAAGAAAGAAAAGCCCAATGCTCGGCCTAAATTCTAACCCCCTTCCGCAGATTTCGTGTCGATATACATTCATAAAAAGTTTGTACTGTTTTTAACCCAAACAAGTCATTGTCAAATGGTTGAATGGATGGAACGCAAACTCACAATTAATATATATATTAATAAAAGATGTACACGCGTTACATGTGTTATTATTATTTTTAATTTAATCAAATAATATTAAACGATTAACACAAAATTATTTTCAATTTAGAAAAGTTTTTTGATTTAAAAAGGAAGTTTTGTTTAGATTTTTTTCTATGTAAAATATGGAGTGACTTAGGGAGTTTTAGTAGAATAAGAATGATGATTATGAAATTAAATATTTTGGTGTCTTCTAAGATAGTTACTCTAAGGGTCTCATACTTAATAATATAGTATATATGTATATATATAGACACACACACACATGTTTTTTATACGTTTTAATCACATCATTTCCCCCTTCATTATGTATAGCATGACAACATCATATCATAACAAGTTTGGTTTTTATTTCGACACTCGATATAACTCGAACCGATGCTAACCGAACTTGGAAACAAAATCCCCTGAAAGTTGGCTTAGTGGATGCGTATGCCCAACCGTGTCTCTCAAATGCTTCACATTATGCTCTTGATGCTTCAGATTCTTGTGCCCAAATCAACACAGAATTGGATGCCCAATCAAATTGGCATTCCTGTGAAGTTGCCAACATGTTCAAGTACCAGTAATTAGTTCTTATTCGAACCCAAGAATTATAGTTCCAAGGGCATTCAAGAACTAAATGTTTTATGATGTAATAATACAATATATCTTACTTGATGAATATTATAATATTGAGTTGGTTTCTTATGAGACGGTCTCACGAATCTTTATCTGTGAGACGAGTCAATCCTACTGATATTCACAATAAAAAGTAATACTTTTAGCATAAAAAGTAATATTTTTTTATGAATGACCCAAATAAGATATCAGTCTCACAAAATACGATCCGTGAGATCGTCTCACACAAGTTTCTACCTAAAATATTTACGAATAAATAAATCGGTGTTGGATTATGCTTAAGATATCCTCTAATTCCACCTAGTCTTATCCTTGATTCTCTACGGAACTACGATATTTATAAGATGCGCACCATATGGATTTGATGGGTATAATAATTGAAAAATATTAAATTTGACAAGTTTAGCCTTCATCAAATATTCATGATAAGGATAAATACTTGAACAATTAATAATTAATATTGAATAATAAAAATTATCAATTATGTCATTTTTTTGTAGATAGATAATGGCTCTGACGGACGTAGGATAGTGTACATGCATACATACATATACACAATATACCAATAATTAAATATTCAAGACGTCTTCTAGATGTGTGTGAGTTGGTGGAGCAAGTAGAGATTTGAATAATCACGAGTTTGATTCTCATACCAATTACCAACATATTTTCGAACGAGTCTGTTGGATAAGACTTGTACAATATGATTTACTTGATTAACATTGTTTTTAAACTATTGCATTATCTCATGATTTTATCCAATGTACAACGAAAAATAGCGATATTCGTTAAAAATTAAATTTGCAGGATTTGACTTTTACAGTTTCTGACATAAAGTATGTACTGATATAATAAATATTGGCTTTCAATTTAAAATTTTGAGTCAAATTAACCCTGCTAGATTACCAGTGATTTAATTAATTAATGGTTTTATAAGCTTGATTTAAAGGTAAAGGCACTTTGCGCGTAATACTAACATATGCACCCAAATAACACTTAGTCTAATGTTAACTCGCGTTTCACATCTTCGAAAATTTTTTTATGCATAAAAGATCTTATGTACTCGTGCCGATAATGTATGGTGCAAATAACGAAATGTGAAAAATAAGTTCAATAGTCTTAATCTGATGTCAATATATATATATATATATATATATAGTGTTCGAGATTTTGTTTGGTTGTGTTCGAGATTTTTCGGCCTTATAGATGTAAACGAATTGAATTGAGTGAGATATGTTTAAAAATTTAATTTCGAATTAGGCTCGAAATAAATATATTCGAGCTCGATTCGAAGCTCGAAAAATTTGAATTATTTTGTTTGAGTTTGGTTCGAATCGAAGCTCGAGTTTGAATTCGGTTCGAAATATTCGAAAATGTTCACGAACTATTCGAATTATTGCTCGAAAATAAATACTCGAAATCTATTTATATTATGTTATAAAAAAAATCAAGGCTCGCAAGCAGTTCGTGAACTATCAAACGATATAATTTAAGCTTGAGTTTGGCTCGGAAAAAGCTCGAACATGTTTGAATTTGCCTTAAATTCTATAAATTTGAATATACATATAATATTTTTCGAGTCAGATAAAAAATTTTGTGAATCAGCTCATAAAAGAAGAAAACAAAGTTGATTGTACCTTTCAAATTATCTAAGTTTATCTTGTCTTTGATTATTTGATATTATATAAAATATTTATAAATTTCTAATATATACAATATACAACGTGCAATATAATATTTAGAAGCTTTTGGGATGATTGAAATGTTTACATTAAAAATAGTGATTATATTAGGTGACATGAAATTCTTTTTTAAAATTGATTTAATGTTTTTTTTCTTAATACCAACGGGTATTTTGAATTAATTAATTATTTTTTAACACGTCAACACATGCATGCCCACGCTGTTAGGTTTTGGAATACTAATAATCTTGATTTTGATGATAACGAAACTTTTATTATGTTACTGACATATTTACCCATGTGTAGTTGCTTGTTCAAGTTCGAAGTACTCAAATGTATAGTTGCTTGTTCAAATTGAAAGTTTTGAATGCTGAATCCGCAATCAGCAAAGTTGAAAATCTGATTAGCACAAGTGTTTTAATGATATCTCATAACTTCATCATTCAACGTACCAATCACCAAAACTAATGACCAGAAAACTAAATTTGTTAAAAGTCATACTTCTTAGATGTTATAAAAGCAAGCTGATGGCTGCAAGATCAAATTGAATGTAATGAAAACATTGATAGGCTTGACATGAGCAGTTTTGGTATTTTAGTAAGTCTGCTCAGCTAGACTATCAGAATGAAACGATTCAACATGCTTTACAAAGTTAATACGATGATCTACAAATCATATTCACAAGTCAAAGTCTAAATCAGAGTTTGAGATGATGATAAACTACAGTGAAATTGATGGTTCTGCACGGGAAGATACCAGAAAGGCTGAATAGTAAATTCAGTGGACCTAAATCAGCAACGCAGAATCCAACACCGCATAATTCAGCATTGCATATCCAACAGACAGATCCAGCACATCAGAAATCAACAGACTGAATTTAGCAGACCAATTCAACACCACAAAATCATCAGCGGTCAGAATTCAGTAGTAGTCAAATTCAGCAAATAACCATCAACGCAAATATGGCTGTTTTAATATCAGAAACAATACATAAACTTTTTCAATAGTCGTATTCTTATTTAAATCGTTCATATCATTGTTGGAGGCTACAAATATAACTTGAAGAACAAATATAATATTTGGAAAGAGATTCGAAGCATGAGTAACATACACAAAGAAATTAGCTAGAATTAGAGAAATTCCAAGTGTGATGATACATCTGAGATATACATACACTGTAAATGATTAAATCCTCAAACGTAATCACTCATACATATATATTAGAGTAGAGATTTAAAGTTTAGACGAGCGAGTCATCGTACAAAGACATTAAAATATCGTGTTTGCACAAGAGACATTAAAAATTATGCTGATTATGATGTTATGACCTACAATCAAGTGTGTTAGGAGTTTCAATTAAGTAAGAGAAGTCAAAAGTTGAAATAAGTTTCTACAAGAGTCATATAAATCAAAGTCTTCTAGAAATACCTTCTTAAGTGGAAGAAGGGTTGACATGAGTTGTTATTCTCCGAACACTCGTAAACAAATTGGTGCATATTTATTTTATTGTATTTACTTATTGCTGCTCTTTTTAATATGTATTGTTGTAACATTTTATATTTTCTTCAAATATCAAAATATTGCATACCGAGTGTTTGATAAAAATTTTCAACCAAAAATGTTTTTATACATTCAATTTGCATATCTTTTAAATATTTTACCAAAATATTTAATCGGCTTCTATGAAATATTATTTTGAGTGTTTTTCACTTAGTTTGAAAATCAATATCGATTTAATTAATCAGTGTTCAATATTTCAAAACCGAACTATTGTAACTCAATGTTTGTCCTTCAATCGATCTTATGACACACACACATATATATATAATGAGATGTTCTAAATTGGGTCATAATAAATCAATGGCTGCGTGAGGTGGGTGTATATGTGTGCCAAATCGGCTGCGATTTCTTTTTCCATCTCGAAATCGAACGTTTGGTAGCATAGTTTCTATCACTTTTTGAATTTAGACCTTGTACTAATTCCACCCCACTCGTAAAGACCACATATTCATGCACTAAAAATCTACCCCAATCCCATCTCATTCCGACCACAATCAGGTCACTCCAATAATCAATGTTCCCAATCCAACCGTTGATTCATCGCACAAATAATCGACTCTCAGTTAAAACATATTTTATTTTATTCGTCTCATAAATTAGATAATTTAATATTAAAACAAAACGATTTTAAAAGATTTGATTTTATGCTATATTAATTCATGAGTTTTGACCCAATTATTCGAGTATGTTATTTTGTGAGACCGTGTTATTATTTATATCTGTGAGACAAGTAGACCTGATTCATATTTATAATAAAAAAATAATACTTTGAGGTTAAAGTAATATGTTTTTATGGATCATGTCGGATAAGAGATAAGTCCCACAAAATTAATCGATGAGACAATATTATAAAAAATTTTGTGCTATAATCTAACATGTCACCATGCTATGGTGTTATAAAAACAAAGATATTGAATTTAATTAAAATAAAAAAATAGGTTCGTTGTTTGGTAGCTATGTGTGGCACATTTTATTTAATTTATTAATCAATTTTAAAATTAGGTGCAGGGTTATCTCCTGAGGGTCGCGGAATTTTGGGGGCCCCATGAATCGCTCCTCGCGAATAACATTGTTGTATTATTTGGACAAATTATGAGGCTAATATAAATTAACCTGTGCGTATAATATATCGTTAATCAGACCAATCGCATCACTTATCCAACAACAGAAGCGCGCGTGTTGTACCTCACTAATAGAGCGATTATCATTTTTTGGATTAATATATGATTAATGTGTTAATTTGTATTGAATAGCGCTATAAGTACAACCAATATATCATTATATCGATATTTACAACCATTATATCGTCAGATTTTACTGTTATATCTCGAGATTTTGTATTCTACATGTAGTGAAATTTTGACAAATTGAATTTTTGAATTGAATTTTTTGTGTTGTACAAATTGATGTACATGTAGCATCACTCATTTATTTTATATCGAGAGTATTTTTCTCTTATTCCAGTAACATCAGACCATATTGGTTCCTCATATTTTTATAAAAGTTGCATATATATTGATAAAGGGCTAACATTTTAACACATTATAAGGGATAAATACTTTATGTGTAGCATAAATATTGAAATAAAACTGCGATAACTCTCAAATAATTATTTAAAATTTGAAATTCAATGTCAAATTGAGTTTTCTAAAACAAATAAATGAATTTGTCAAATTCATCGATCTAAATGTAACATTTAGTAATTTCTGCAGAATACTTATACAATATGTATACCCAATAAAATATGCAAACATTTTACAATACCGTGCAATTCTTTAATTCTAATATAATGCAATTAATGAAATTTGAGATTTTTAACAAACATTTCACAGAATAATAACAACGTGCTAATAAGATTAGGTATATTGTAAGACGCTCTCACGAATCTTTATCTGTGAGACGGGTCAACCCTACCGATATTCACAATAAAAAGTAATACTCTTAGAATACAAAATAATATTTTTTCATGAATGATCTAAATAAGATATCAGTCTCACAAAATACGACCTGTGAGACCGTCTTACACAAGTTTTTGTCGCTTAATAATAAGTCAATTATGTATAATAAAAAACTGTGATTCTGACTTCAAAAATTAAGGCCATGATTGTATGTTGGAGTGAGATAAGTCGTGAATATAATCAACTTCATAATGGAATAATGGAATTTATTCCATTCTTATAATTATTGACATATTAAATTAGAAATGAATGGATTAGAAATATTTTTAATAATCAAATCACATTTTAAATAAATAAATAACATACTGGTTATTTAATATTTATTTATTATTTATCACTAATACTTATTATTATTAATGTTGTTATTCTCAAATAATAATTAATTTTATTTGTTATTATTAAATGAGGATGATAATGATAATGATGATGATTATTATTTAATTTCATTAAAAATTACATGATAAATTTATTATTATTAAAAAGATATGAAAAATAAAAATGAAAGAATATATAAATAGGAAAGTTTGGAGAATAAGGTTAGAACCAGAGTTTTTGGAATCGAATCGGACCGACAGATCTTACTAGTTGAATCGAGACTCGTTGACCTAAACGGTCTGTATATGTGATAAAACCCAGAAAAATAATCGAAC
The DNA here is from genome assembly GCF_012295235.1 of Primulina huaijiensis. Lineage (NCBI taxonomy): Eukaryota > Viridiplantae > Streptophyta > Magnoliopsida > Lamiales > Gesneriaceae > Primulina > Primulina huaijiensis. Next base: position 21,869,464 of record NC_133310.1, on the reverse strand, counting down.
ATTTCAAAACCGTATGAAATAGTTAAAACAACGATCTGATATAAATATATTGGGTCAGGTATCAGATAGTAAATTTCTACATAATCCGGATAATTAGTTGCCAATCAATATTCCTATTCTTGAAAAGCAATTGAAATATGTCCGGACTCGGATAACCGGTTATATTGAATTTGAGCAGAAGCATATAAAAACCAAAACTCGAATAACTCTGACTTGTATCCACCGCCAATAAGCACGTCTCCACAAATATCTTTGTAGATCACAAGAATCACAGTCAATCTATTAAAAAAGAAGTAAATCCATAATGTAATTATCGATAGAAAATATATTATATTATTATATAAAAGTCGTTCCACTTGTACAAGTAAGCCGCAATTTGCAATTTTAACGTTGTCTCGGGCGACATAATTCACGTTTTTAAGAAATTATTATTATTACTACCCCGAATTACATATTTAAACTGTTGTCATTTTCATTCTTTAGTTAATAATAATAATAATATCAATGTTTTTAATTTCATTTTCACCTCAACCTATCCCACATCGCACTTAATTACGTTTAGACGAGAGAATTTGATTTAAAAGAAAATTTAAAATATGAATTTAAATATGTTAAAATAATAATATATATTCAAAATATATAGTTTCAAATATTTCTATCCAAATCCAACTGTAGAGTCAAAAAAAATAAAATAAAATAAAAGAGATTATGAAAGGGAAAAAAAAATCTTTATTTTCTGTTTTTTTATGAAGTACAATTTGATTAACTAAATTATAGGGGTAAGTTCGACATTTCACGGAATACTTTATCCACAAATGGAATTGAATTATTATAATTATAAAAGCAAAAACGAAGAATAAAAGAATATTACAAGTAGTGTGGTATTTCTCCGATTCTCAGCTTTCCCTATAAATAGCCCGCCTTGGCCCTCGCCTACTGAGTAATAAATACAAAGCAAGCTCCCCCCACTCACAGCAGTAGGGTTCATCGGCGGCATTCGGCGCTGTCTACGACAATCCACAAGCACACAAATTTCACGTACGTAGAATTGCAAGCATTGTTTTGTATACATACATATATATATTTATATACAGGAAAATGGATGCTTATTCGCTGCATCTGGCTATGGCGGCACTTTTTGGAGCGTCGTTTGTGGCGGTTTCGGCGTATTATATGCACCGTAAGACTTTGAATCAGCTATTGGAGTTCGCGAAGGCGATAGAGAAGGACAAAGAGGAGGCGGATGAAGGCGGGGACTCCGTGGAGCATGTCAAGAAGTATTATCCGTCGAGGAGGAGCTACGGGAGGCGGAAGGCCAATGGCGGGAGCTATCGCCGTGGTTCAGCGTCTTTGCCTGACGTAGCTTCGTTTTCCGGTGCTGGTGGAGAGGTCGAGGAGAAGAGGAACGGTCCCGTGCACATTGATTATATCCCCCCGGGTTTGCCGAGGCTCCACACGCTTCCTGAAGGTATTCAAATGCCGGCAGGAGTAATTGATTTGTTTTTATGAACTCTATGTGTTCTGAATATGATAGATGTGTGACATATAATTTGCAAATTTTTTAAATCATAGTAGGATTATGCAAATTTTTGGCTGGGCATTGTGGTTGCTTTTGTTTAGACGACCGAGTCAATTAGTTGAGTTCAATATGCATAATTGGAAAGGAGGATAGCTGGAGTTTTGGGGCATGTATTGCTGTAAAGCGTTGCGGTTGAATACATCGTACTTAAAGCTGTTTATTGCCATATCATGGATAAAGACTATATTGGTCGATTTTCCGTTGTCTTGCGTTCCATCTTCACTTATTTAAATTTAAGAAAGCCAGTTTTAGGCTGTTGTCTGTTACCATCACGATATGATTCCTGTCCGAGAAATGCTGTGAAAAATTTAATGAGAATGGGGGAATTGTTGGCAATTGATTAAGCATTTTTGTAACCGCTGGTTAAATTACTAAATGGCACCCGTAGGTTGAGAATGCCAAATTCCTATTGACCTGTATTTGGCAAACATAGAAATTAAAGTTATACAAACACTTGGTTAGGAACACCAGAAAACTATCATGCTTGTGTAATATGTAGAAAATGTAGCTAAGGAGTTGTTGACATCACAAACCATGCGAAAAAGGTCTGATGATAAGGTTTTAGTACACTAGTTCAACTCATGTGTAGGTTTCACATTTGTGCTTGACCTGATATTACGTTTTCGAAAACAATTGGATAGTAAATTGTTCTTGTCTGAATATTCCCTTGGTTATGAAATATTGCAAGAATTTGGTTTTCTTTTAATGGCAGTAACTACTGCCAGTGACTCTGCTGGCATAAATTATGTTTCTTGTTTTTTTTTTACCTTATACTTGAGCTTAATAATGAAGCCTGGGAACTTCTTTTATTTCAGGGAAATCTGGTGGCGCTAGTTCAACAATGAGAGCAGGCCATCATTCTCGCCCCGTTTCTCCCAAATCACCCGTTGCTAGTGTTAGTGCATTTGAGAGTATAGAAGGTTCAGATGACGAAGATAATTTGACTGATGCTGCTAAATTAGATACGACATACGTTCATACTAATGGAAGTGTGGTGAGCTACATTGATAAATAAAAAATGTTCAGGCACAAAACACAAGCAGTAGAATGATATTTCCTAAAGCATTTGCAAACCATGATATTCTATTCACATTTTTGAAAAGTTTTCAATATTTAGTTGATTGTGCCCCTGAGTGTGAAAGCATATTTCAGAACTTGCCAGATCATATCCATACAAATGGAGAACAGATGCCAATGGCTACATCAAGCATAATTCGCTCACATAGTGTATCTGGTGACCTTCATGGAGTTCAACCTGATCCGGTTGCTGCTGATATTCTGAGGAAAGAGCCAGAACAAGAAACTTTTGTGCGACTGAGAATTTCTCCAACAGGTATTGTCATTATCTATGCCATGCCATCTTCCATTGAATATTTTTCAGTGTTATTCTAGTGAGAGGTGTGTTGCGATAACTATCAATCCTCACCAAGCTAAGGGTCTAGCTGACACAACGGTCGAAGCAGAAGCAAAAGCCTTTTATCATTTGTCTTTAATGGGATTTAATATAACAATGCTTCAAAGCTGATCAATTTTTCATTTTGAATCATAGCTGAGTTAATCAAGTGTCTTCAAGTGTTTGTGGCTGTACTTTTCCATGTGTAAATTTTCTTGTTGATTCAACTTCATTTCTAATCATCACGTGTCAAACGGTTGAAGTATTGCTGGTCAATATTGTGTCAAATATTTCAGATCTGTTGATATTTCTTGAAATTCATGTTACAAATGTGCAGTTCTGACTCTTGATATCGAATAGTAATTTGGTTTTTGAAATATGATTTGATCTTTTGTCTTCTAATTGTCAGCTATTTGCTGAAGAAGTTGTATGTTTTGAAAATAATTTCTGCACATTCATCTTGATTACTTTTATAAAGTGCTGTGTGTGGACGGTAGCTTTGGTACATTTGCATGCGAGAAATTGATTTCAGTTCCTTGTGATTGCTGTTAGAGACACCGTCTGCTGATGAAGCAGAGGTTTACTGCAATCTTCAAGATTGTCTTGAAATGAGGAGAAGTTATGTTTTTAGAGAAGCTGTTTCTCCTTGGGAAAAGGAAATCATATCTGATCCTAATACCCCGAAGCCAATTCCAAACCCATTTGATCATACTCCAGAGATGAAATCTGATGTAAGGCTCTGTATGAACTCGTGTTCTGGCTTTTTTATATTGATTTTCTAAGTTAAATTTCCTTTTATTTTATGTTCTTGTATGCTACTGACGTCCATTAAAATTGAATGTCAACCATGTGATTTGTTCTTCAAATTCATGCAGCACTATTTTCAGATGGAAGATGGAGTTGTTCATGTTTATGCAAATAAAGAGTGTGAGCTGCATTACATTTCTATCGATCAAAGTTTCTATTAGTAGTATGCCTCATAAATGTGTCTCTCTGTCTCTCTCTCTATTTCCACAGCCGAAGACAAACTTTATCCAGTTGCCAATGCTACCACATTTTTCACTGACTTGCATCATATCCTTAAAATTATTGCTGCTGGGAATATCAGAACACTTTGTCACCATAGGCTAGTTCTTCTAGAACAGGTTCGTTTATCATTTTTGCAATAATTTGTCTGAAATGTTTACTCTTGATGTCCATTTATTATTGTTCATCTGATTTATTCTTGGAATGCGTTTGAAGCAGAAATTCAACCTTCATCTGATGCTTAATGCGGATAGAGAATTCTTGGCTCAAAAAAGCGCACCACATCGAGATTTTTATAATGTGAGAAAAGTTGACACACATGTCCATCACTCAGCTTGCATGAACCAGAAACATCTTTTAAGGTTTATAAAGTCTAAGCTGAGGAAGGAGCCAGACGAGGTAATCTGTTGTTTCCTATTACCCTTTCATTCCAGCTCTCATTCTAATAACAACAGAATTTATCATGAGATTGAAATGATCAGAAGGAAAGGGGAAAACATAAACGGAAGTCAAAGTTACAGAATCTATGAAGTTAAATATTTTAATGTAATGCAGCTGCATAGGGATAACCCTCATATCCTTGTCTCAGGTTGTTATTTTCAGAGATGGGACATATCTTACTTTGAAAGAGGTGTTTGAGAGTTTGGATTTGACTGGGTAACGATATGGACTTACACTTGAGGGAAAGAATGCACAGGCTTTCAAAAAAGTGGAAATATTACGTAGTTTATTTTTTACTCATAGTTAATATGTAAATGACTTCTTGTTCGGATATATTTGACAGTTACGACCTGAATGTTGATCTATTAGATGTCCATGCTGATAAAAGCACCTTTCATCGCTTCGACAAGTTTAACTTGAAATACAATCCCTGTGGTCAGAGTAGACTAAGAGAGATCTTTTTGAAGCAGGATAATCTGATCCAAGGTAATCTCTGATGTTGTCACAAGATCTTATCAAGTGCTTCCCCTCTTGATTTTGGTTGATTGTATTTATTGATGGAATTTAATTTAACCTGTAATTTTTTCAACAGGTCGATTCTTAGGTGAGCTAACTAAGCAAGTGTTCTCAGATTTGGCTGCAAGTAAATATCAAGTGCGTATCTGGGAGAACGTTTGGTGGATTTATTTGTTACTGATACAATTTTGTATGAAATTAGGGTGTCATTATTTCTGTTTGGGTTGCCACGATGTTGGGGATTTTTAATTTGCTTTTTAATTGTCAACTCATTTTAAATTTTATCTTTTCACCTCTCATATATTTTATTTGTGCTATGCTTACAGTTCCTAGAGCATATGTTTCAGGGGAAAGAAAGTAAATAATCTGTATATGCCATTTCTTTCGATATTCTTTTTGTTCCTGAGATCTTATCTTGCACTTGAACAGATGGCTGAATATCGAATATCAATATATGGCAGAAAAATGAGCGAGTGGGATCAACTGGCAAGTTGGATTGTAAATAATGATTTGTATAGTGAAAACGTTGTCTGGTTGATTCAGGTAAAACGATGGTACCTCATTCATTTAATATAGTTTCTGTGTTTGTGTATCATATTCTCGCTCACCAGTGATTATATTATAGAGTTTTATTTTGTAAGAGGAACTCATCTAATGGGGAATAAATATGACATCCTTTTCAAACAAGTCTACTTGATTTATACCAATCTGAGATGAGCATCACTCAACTAACCTTTGTAAAGTAATAGGATACTATTCTTCTCTGAACATTTATATGCTGATAAAGTTTAATGGAATATATGCACATGCATAAAGGTTTATCTTTATAATGATGCAACTCCGGTTAAGGTACTTGGTAATATGAGCGAAAAAATAAAGTAGGAATTTGATCTTTATGTAGAGTTATATTAAATGGAGCAGGTTGGAGTGTCATCTCTTTCTTTATCAAGAAATTTTTTTTTTGCAATTAATTGTCACATTTTTCTCGTGCGTTTGGCATTGTCCGCTTTATCTGCCAGAACATCTTTTAGCATGTAGAAATGTGAATGATGTCATTCTCACTTTAGAAATTTTGTCTTGTAGCTCCCTAGGCTCTACAATGTGTACAAGGAGATGGGGATTGTCACCTCATTTCAAAACATCCTTGATAACATCTTTCTGCCTTTGTTTGAGGTGACTGTTGATCCGGATTCACATCCACAGTTGCACGTGTTTTTAAAGCAGGTGATCCCCCTCGTATGACTTCTCTTTCAAATTCTTAAGCACGTTTATAGATCAGAATTTATTAAAATTGCAAATGTGCTCACCTCAAATCACCAATTGGGTTCTATTGATATAATGGATGCGTTATGCAGCGAGTGTTCATTTTGGGACACGAGTCATTTTGAGAAAAAACTGGTATCGGTTATGTCGGTTTCTTTTGCTTCACCTTAGATACTGCTTGGGCCTTTTGGTCACATAGCCCTTGAAAATTAACTTTTATGGCAGAGAGTCGGATGTTCAAATTTAGTATGACAATGCTAACCTATTTCTTCATGGGATTATGATAAACTACCATGACATTTGGTCTAAACAGGTTGTTGGACTGGATCTTGTGGATGACGAAAGCAAACCTGAAAGACGGCCTACAAAACATATGCCTACACCTGCTCAGTGGACCAATATATTTAATCCTGCATTTTCGTACTATGTATACTACTGCTATGCTAACCTCTATACCCTGAACAAGGTACAGAGCTTGTACTTTGTGAACAATCTCTCTTACCATGATCTCAAAGGTCATAGTTAAAATTTGTTTCTTTTTTACTTGTACTTGCAAGCTTGCATGGCTGTAATTTTTATATAGCTTGAGCACTCAATGTCTATAGAGGGTCATTTTATCTAGGATATATTCCAGTCAATGATAATGTCCTTATTAGTGAGGATGCATTTGTCCCTTTTGCTTAGTAAGCTGTGACACATACTTGTTTCACCATGAACATAAATGTTTTTACTAGCCACGCTTTGGTCAATGTCCTGCAATTCTACTTATTGGTACTCTTATTTCCAAAATTTTTTACATCACTTTAATTGTCAAAAAACAGCTTCGTGAGTCGAAGGGTATGACAACTATTAAGTTCCGGCCCCATTCTGGAGAGGTGTGTGTCAGGTTTCATCCATCTAAATGTTCATTACTTTTATGGTCTGGATACATCACTTAGACTGTGTGATCAGGCTGGTGATATAGATCATCTGGCGGCAACATTTCTTACATCTCATAATATTGCACACGGAATCAATCTGAGAAAATCTCCCGTCCTTCAATATTTGTACTACCTAGCCCAGGTAAGAAGTCTAAGATTGATATATGCTATTCATCTTATTCTATGATGGTTTCTGGTGGTCGGAACTGACATATAATTCAGATTGGTTTGGCGATGTCTCCATTGAGCAACAACTCCCTATTTTTAGACTACCATCGAAATCCTTTTCCCACGTTCTTCTTGCGGGGTCTCAACGTGTCCCTCTCGACTGATGATCCATTACAGATCCACTTAACCAAAGAACCTTTGGTTGAAGAGTACAGTATAGCTGCTTCTGTAAGTGTGCCCAACTTAGTTTTCCACTTGTATATACTTGTTCATGAAATCTGACTCTTGTTATAACCTTTTGCTATTGTAGGTTTGGAAGTTAAGTTCATGCGATTTATGTGAGATCGCTCGGAATTCAGTTTATCAGTCCGGTTTCTCACATGCTTTGAAGGTATGAAGTTATGGGAATTATTGACGTTGATGGCATTGATGTGGACCACACATCAAAGGCTGTTGGCACTTGGCTATAAGAAAATTTGTTTCTTGTCAAAACTTAAATATAAAATAACTTTGTTTTCATGAAAGGCACGTGATGGTAATAAAAGGTCTTTGTGCTGGGTAATGAAATGTTTTAGCTAATCGAAACACATGCCTTTTTTTGTAATAAGCAACATATGTTTTTATTTTTATGGACAGGGTGAAAATAAAGTCAGAAAGTTCAGTTTTTTCTCTACTCTTTGCTTTAGGGTATCAAAAAAGTTTTTGATGTCCCATGGGCCATGAATCCAATATCAGTGCGTTATATCTTTGGTTTGTTTCAATTATAAATCTGGTCTGTTGAGTCATTTTTGTTAATCTGATGCAAGTGTATGCAGTGTGACCATTTTATTTATCATCCTCTACCTAGAAGCATTCTGTAACAGGATCGTAAGTACTTGAGCTTTGTTACTAATGCTCATACTTGAATATCATGATTTCAGTCTCATTGGATTGGGAAGATGTACTTTAAACGAGGACCGGATGGAAATGACATACACAGGACAAATGTGCCTCATATTCGACTAGAATTCCGTGAGATGGTATGCCTTACACTTCGTAGATTTATCATAAAAAAATAAAACAAGTCTGGAGAATGTCACGCTGTAAATTCTACTTTATCTAGATCTGGAAAGAGGAAATGCACCAGGTATATTTGGGCAAGGCAAACTTTCCCCAGTTTATTGACACATGATGAGCTTGGCTAGTCTTCATTCCGAGCATGTGTTGATACCATGACATACAAAGGTGTGTTTGGCTTAATCTTGCATCCTGTATGAATTATGAGTATTTAACAAACATGGTTTTTCCTTTCCTGTGGTTACAGGGACCAGCGACCCAATCATTTGAAATTTCTGCTGTAATATAAGCTAGAGCTCTCATCCGTGACGAAATATGGATTCTGTGATCCTGCTTTGGGATGTCTGCTTGCTCAAGAAGAGATGAACCTGGCCCGAACACAACCCGTAGCAAAAGTTTTACTTAAAATGGTATATAAATATATATAGGAGTTATATACCCGGTATATCAAATAAGTGAATCAAGCGAGAATGTGTACCCTGCTAGTCAGGAGTCCAATGCCCAACATGTGAATGTTAGACCTTGAAAGTTGTATATACACTAGGAAAAAAGGCAAAACATAGAATAAGAACGGGTAAACTTTTAACTTAAAGGAATATTTTATTAGAGTTGTAGAATGAATGGATTTCTTGGTAATGTTAGGGCCAACGCACTTCAATATATTTTATTACAATCCTTTTTATTATTTTTTTCAATTTACCCCTTTGCCATGGATTGATTGATCAAGCGTATATCGAAGTATTCTAATCTCGGCGGCTTGTAAATTTCAAGAAGGCCTAATTAAGTAATGCAATAACCGTCATGCAATAGGTAAAAGAAATGTCGAAATTCAAGCCTGAATAAAGTATATGGTGAACGGAAATAAATTTATCCATTTCAAAGCAAGTAACATTTTACGCATTTCAATAATTAATTAGCTCGATCCTGCTCAAATAATTAATTAGCTCGATTGTTGATGGTCAATTTTTAATTATTTAATTTCCATTTCGAATCAAGGAGGTTAAACATTTTCATCGTAAATGTGATTGAATCAAATATATTCTTCCAAATCAAATTTTGTCGAACTACATCTAAAACTTTCAACGATTCGTTCTTTGTTTGACTTTTAACCTTTTTGCACTCAATCAAATTATTATTATTTAAAAAAAAATTAAATTAAATTACTATTTTAAAATTCCAAATCAACCATTCAAAATATTATTTTTACACGGATACATTCATTTCTAATTTTTTCAAACAATCAATATTTACTTAATACAATTGAAATAACCATATAAATGTAGCCTTTTTCCATTTACTATATGACCCATCATAACTATTAAATATTACTAGTGATTCGGACACACACATCGTGTTTAATATATATTATGCATAAATATCATGCGCATGGTCATAACTTAAAAGTGGAATATTTAAAATAAGACAACAACGTTGTTGATAGAGAAAGAAATTGATGTAGTGGAGAGATGAACATGTCCAGTTGATAGAAGTTGAGAGAATGCCGATAAAAGTTGTGTTGAAATGTTGGGACAAAGATGGAAGAAAATTTGGTGTCTTACAAAAACAGTTTCTCTAACGTGGCTATATATCTATTATATTAGTTACTCTGCACACGTTATGCGTGTGTGTACAATCTTTTTTATCATTATCGATGAATTAAAATGAAATTTGACAAATTATGGAGGGACAAATTTATATTTGAATTGTTGAAATAAAAAAAATAAAAATAAAAGTGTGTGCTGAAATTTTTTTTGAAAAAAAACAAAAAACAAGTGTAATATTAGTATCATATAAATGTAAAGTTGGAAGAAAAAGTTGGTGTCCTTCCTAGGTGATTACTATCATGTTCTCGACTTTAATAAAATATATAATAGATAATAGTATGGAATTTCATAAATATCAAATTTTGAAATTTTTATGTAGAGAATATTTTAAAATCTAAGAAAAAATTCTATATCAAATCAAGTAAAATATATAATTGAACGCGGTGATCACTATGGTAGTATTTATAAGTGTTTTTTTTTAAAATGATTATAAAATTTTTTTTATGAAGTTGCAAAAATTTATAAAATGGATTCATAATCAACTTTTTTAAGTGATGAAGCAAATAACTAAATTAAGCTAATCAAATTCGAAGTTATTCGGGTTATTGCAGCCAATCAAACCCGGCCTGACCCAACATGAACCGACCCGACTTCTTTCGTAAGGATCGAATTTGGAAGTCCTCTGACCTTAAACCCTAAGTCGAGTTACATTTAAGCTTTCATTCTTATCTGTTACTACTAAGCTGTGGCGTCAAATATTTTTTTGAGACGCATTCCTCACACTCACCGGCGCAACCTTCTCTCCCCACTTCCGTTCCTAAATTTTGGTAAATCAAGGTATGTTCTGTTATTCTTTCGTGTTTTCAAATTATTATATTGTTCTTTAAATTTATGTGTTTTATTGTATAGATGGCTAAAGTTATGTGTTTATTGTATAGATGGCGTAGAATTGTATAAATCACGGTATTTTTGTAGATCTGGGGGGGACTGAATGTAAAAGATTCTATGTTTTGGTGATTCATTGTGTTAATTTTCTTTTGCTAAATCAGAAGATGTGAAGCAATTTTGGCCGAGTAAGTTTTTATCAATTTTTGTTTATAGGATTAGTATTTTGGTGGTAAATAGCTCGTACACAATTTTGTCAAATTTACATCTTACCTTTTTTATTAACACTTGCAGTTCGTGGTTATAAATGCATGCATGTATGTTAGTCAGCGGGAAATAATTTATGCATTTGAGAACTGTAATAATTTGTCACTTAGTAATTGCCGGGATCACAAGGAGATTACATCTAAGATTTCTATGTTGTTGAAGCACTTTTATGTGTGTCTTGAAATTGTACTCGTGTCTAAAGTATTCTATGCTTTCCATAATTTATCATCAATTTGACGTGTTATTTTCTCTTCTCTCAGCGTTTCAGGGCTAGCTGGTAACAAAATGACGGAAGAAACAGGAAAAAGCTTTGCTCGAAGAGATAAACTTTTGGAAATTGAGTCACAGGTACAGAAGATGTGGGATGACGGCAATGTGTTTCAGGCTGATCCCAAGGACTCACCACCAAAACCAGGTGAGAAGTTCTTTGGTAACTTTCCATTCCCATATATGAATGGATATCTCCATTTGGGTCATGCCTTTTCCCTTTCGAAGCTTGAATTTGCTGCCGCCTACCATAGATTGAGGGGAGCAAATGTGCTCTTGCCATTTGCTTTTCATTGTACTGGGATGCCAATTAAGGCTTCAGCTGATAAGCTTACCAGGGAGATCGAAATGTTTGGCAACCCGCCGGTTTTTCCTGTTGTTCAGGAAGAAGAAAGCGTCGAGCCCGGGGGGAAAACAGAGAATGAAAGTGAAGGGAATCAAGCTCAACCAGGTGGTAACTTTAAAGGTAAGAAATCGAAAGCTGTGGCGAAGTCTGGTGGTGTCAAGTACCAATGGGAGATTATGCAGAGTTATGGTTTGAGTGACGATGAGATAGTGAAATTCACAAATCCATATCACTGGCTCAATTTTTTTCCACCATTGGCCGTAGAGGATTTAAAGGCTTTTGGGCTGGGATGTGATTGGAGGCGCACATTTATCACGACTGATATGAACCCATATTTTGATTCATTTGTTAGGTGGCAAGTGAGGAAATTGAAAGCAATGGGAAAGATTGTTAAGGACTTGAGATACACTATATATTCACCTTTGGATGGCCAACCATGTGCTGACCATGATCGGGCTTCTGGTGAAGGTGTTATCCCACAGGAGTATATTCTCATAAAAATGGAAGTTATTGGTCCGTTCCCTTCAAAGATGAGTGTCTTGGAGGGAAAGAAGGTCTACCTAGCTGCTGCTACATTGAGACCAGAGACTATGTATGGGCAAACCAATTGTTGGGTATTACCCGATGGAAAGTATGGGGCTTTTGAAATTGATGACAACCAGGTGTTTATCTTAACAAGAAGGGCTGCTTTGAATTTGGCTTATCAGAAGCTGTCACGTTTTCAAGAGAAGCCAACTTGTTTGCTAGAGTTGACTGGTCAAGATCTAATTGGTCTGCCTTTGAAATCCCCTTTAGCATTTAACGAAATTATATATACTTTGCCCATGCTATCAGTTCTCACTGACAAGGGTACTGGAATTGTTACTAGTGTTCCAAGTGATTCTCCAGACGACTACATGGCGCTCCAAGATTTGAAAGCAAAGCCAGCATTCAGAGCCAAGTACGGTGTGAAGGATGAATGGGTTGTGCCGTTCGAGATCATACCCATCATCCACCACCCTGAATTTGGAGACAAGTCGGCAGAGAGAATATGCATTGACAAAAAAATTAAGAGTCAGAATGACAGAGAAAAGCTCGATGATGCCAAGAAAATTATATACAAGGGAGGATTCTACGAGGGTACCATGCTTGTGGGTGAGTTTACCGGAATGAAAGTTCAAGAGGCTAAAAGTTTGATAAGGAACAAGATTTTAGAGTTGGAGCTTGGTGTGGTTTACAGTGAACCCGAAAAAAAAGTCATGTCAAGATCTGGGGATGAGTGTGTTGTGGCTTTGACTGATCAGTGGTACATCACTTATGGTGAAGAAGAATGGAGAAAGGCAGCCGAGGAGTGTTTGGCTAGCATGAATCTTTATTCGGAAGAAGCGAGACATGGCTTTGAGCACACCTTGAGCTGGTTGAATCAGTGGGCATGTTCTCGGAATTTCGGGCTAGGAACTCGTATTCCCTGGGATGAAGAGTTCTTAGTTGAGTCTTTGTCTGATTCCACTCTATACATGGCATACTATACTGTAGCACATGTTTTGCAGAGAGGGGAAATGTATGGGGCTGATAGGTCTTCTGTAAAACCAGAACAACTAACGGATGAGGTTTGGGATTTCTTATTTGTTGGTGGACCGTATCCCAAATCCTCAGGAATATCTCCATCTCTTCTTTATAAGATGAAGGAAGAGTTTGAGTATTGGTATCCATTCGATCTCAGAGTATCTGGCAAGGATCTCATCCAAAATCATCTCACTTTTTGTATATACAACCACACAGCACTCGTGCCCAAGCACCATTGGCCTCGTGGATTCAGATGCAACGGTCACATTATGCTGAATTCTGAGAAAATGTCGAAGTCAACTGGGAATTTCAGGACCCTTAGAGAAGCTATTGAGGAATTTTCAGCTGATGCCACTAGGTTCTCCCTAGCAGATGCCGGTGATGGGATGGATGATGCCAACTTTGTCTTCGAGACTGCTAATGCTGCGATATTACGTCTTACAAAAGAAATCTCATGGATGGAGGAGGTTCTAGCTGCTGAGTCGACTTTGAGAAGTGGTCCTGCCAGCACTTTTGCAGACCGTGTGTTCAACAATGAAATAAATATTGCTGCCAAGATGACTGAGAAGAACTATAGTGAATACATGTTCCGAGAAGCCCTTAAAAGTGGTTTCTATGATCTTCAAGCTGCAAGGGACGAGTATAGACTTTCTTGTGCTTCAGGGGGAATGAACCGTGATTTATTATGGAGATTTATGGATGTCCAAACACGACTGCTTTCTCCGATCTGCCCACATTACACAGAATATGTGTGGAAGGAGCTCTTGAAGAAGGATGGGTATGCCGTGAAAGCTGGATGGCCTGAAGCTTATTCACCAGATCTTACCCTCAAAAAGGCGAACAAATACTTGCAAGATTCGATTGTTTCTATGAGGAAGCTTTTGCAGAAGCAGATCTCCGGTTCCAAGAAAGCCAAGACCCCCTCAACAAACGTTCAGAACAAGCCCACAGTTGGCCTGATATTTGTAAACGAACAGTATGACGGCTGGAAAAAGGTATGTCTCAACATACTCCAGATGAAGTTCGATGCAGCAACCACCACCTTTGCGCCTGATCAAGAGATACTTTCCGAATTACAAAAAAGTGAGATTGGTAAAGAAGGAAACTTTAAACAAATCCAAAAGCTGTGTATGCCTTTTTTGAGGTTCAAGAAAGACGAAGCTAAGGCGGTCGGTGCACAAGCGTTGGATCTGAAGCTTCCTTTCGGTGAAATCGAAGTTCTGAAGGAGAACTCAGAACTGATCAAGCGGCAGTTGGGACTCGAACATTTGGAAGTCTTATGTGCGGCCGATGCTGATGCTACTGCAAGGGCTGGGGATTATTCCTCCGTTTTAATCTCTAACCCACCCTCCCCAGGAAATCCTACCGCAATCTTTGTTAACTAGATGGAATATTTTTCCAGATTTTAGTTGGTCCATATTTGTTGTAATTTTCTGTTCCTTCCTGTGATTCTTATTCACAAAAGAAAATTTGTCGTTGGAACTAAGGTATTTGAATTAAGCTTCTATATTTATTCTTTTTGAATGGTTTGCAATGTTTCTTTTGTGGGTTCACTTATTAAATTAATTAATATGCTTTGTTCCTAATTTTTCAAAGTACCGGTTAATTCTTCTTTCTTCTAAACATGATAAATTTTCTTAAATATTTCTCACCAGTAGTACCCTGATACAATATACAATAATTAAGTCAAATTTTTTTACTTGTTGATTAATTTAAATCACTTCTACTTTGAATTATGTTAAATCATTTGCTTCAATTTTCTAAAATCTAATCTCTACGGATGTGTATAAAAATAAAAGAGATGATAATTTTTTTTGAAACATACGTTTGATAAATAAATTATTTTAATACTAACTTTTGATAAATATATTTATTTTAATGTTTGTAAAAGATATGATTTGAAAAAATATCATTTCTTTGGGGAAAAAAAAATCATTTCTTAGACAAAAATACCAGGGATTACATTTTTCATAATTTTTTTTATCAAAATTTGAGTTTAAGAAAAAAAATCACCGTCATATAGAGTGAATATTTACATTCCATTTTGTATTATCTATATTTCATATCGTATGTAAAATATATGTCAAATTTATTCATAAATAGAGTGCAAATAATAAGAAATGAGTTGTAAACAGTGGCGGAGCCACCTTACGTAAAACTCGGGTGGCTCAATTTTTTTTAAAAAAAATTGTATGTAAATTTTGAATTAATTTGATATTAGTTCGGGTAAATCAATTTAAAATATTAAAAAATTATAGAGTTTAAAATTGTATTCCGAATATAACCATATTCCTGGCTCCGCCACTGATTATAAATATCAACTCTCATCATTGTATATCAAACAACACAAAACCTTTTATGAAATCGTCTTGATTTTTCAACGCAACATGATTCATAAAAAATATATATTTTTTATATTTTAATGCAGCTATAAACCGATCGACATCTCATGTACAAAAGGGTGGAGACATTGAGACCGAATTCCGAATAAAACTCAAATAACTTTGTAAACATAATGGGGTAAAAATGCAATAGTTAAAAGATGGGGGTGTGCCATGTACTTTCCTAAAAAAAGAAAAAATAAAAAGGGGATTGAATGCATTATTTTTACGCTCACGTCTGCCTACAGTTCTCCACTATCGCACCAGGTTCTCGACAACTTCTCGATCTTTCTCGTCCCTCGCCCGCTCATACGCACACGCAGGCTCGAACAATCACAAGCTCGAAAATTGCAGTGCTCTAATATTTAATTAGTTTCCGTTTTTTTTTAATTTGTGATTTCACATCTTCAGCAGGGATGTTAGGAATTAGCGGGGACGAAGGCAGTTTTTATGATTACGAGTTTTTTTGGGGAAAAAAATGATACAGAGATGATTTTGACTTTTTGAGTGGTCAATCAACAAGAAGTATGATCCTGTAGGCCTAAAAATTCATATTTTTGGTACAACTATTATCTCTAGGTTTTTTTTTTTTTGAAAAAAAGGAAGCAGATTTTAGCTTGTTTCAGCTTGCTGATGAACATGTGATTTTCCAGTTTCCTTTGATTGTTCAGTTTGGGTAGCCATTGGTTGCTTTGTTTTTTGAGCATGAAGATGACTGAACCTGTTAAGACCCGCATTGTATATAATTTTTGTGTAGCTTCATTTGTTTTTCCCTTCAGTTTGTGGTGTTCACTGTTTAGGACACACTGCTTTGATGATTGTATATCGTGTCTCCATAAAAGGCACAATTGTAAATAGAAAATGGGAGAACTTGGATGCAAAGTTTTGTTCCCTGCTATACATGTCTATGTTCATTTTCTTTGAAACGATACAGATTACCTCTGATCTTACTCCTGTACAGGCAAATGTAATTTGTGTCATAATTCAAGCTTGATGCACGTGAAATAAGATTTAGATGCACGTGAAATAAGATTTAGGCCTTTAACATGGCATGTAAGATTTTTTTTTTACTATCAAAAAATGATTATGGAGTAAATGGTTCCATTTGGCATCTATTGTTCTCGTATTTTTTTTACCTCTCCCTTCTGTCCAAAACAAAATGGATTTTTAGCAGAGAAGAGTATATTTCTTGCATTAACTAAACCTGGTAATTTTTGCTGCAGTCACTGTTTCTAGGAATTTTCCAGAGGTTATGGCTAAGCATCATCCAGATTTAATCATGTGTCGCAAGCAACCAGGGATAGCTATAGGAAGGCTTTGTGAGAAAGATGATGGAAAATGTGTGGTTTGTGATTCCTATGTGCGCCCTTGCACGCTTGTTCGTATATGTGATGAATGCAATTATGGATCTTTCCAAGGCCGGTGTGTCATCTGTGGTGGGGTGGGAATCTCGGACGCCTATTATTGCAAGGAGTGCACCCAGCTCGAAAAAGATAGGGATGGATGCCCTAAGATAGTCAACTTGGGGAGTGCTAAAACTGATCTGTTTTATGAGAGGAAGAAATATGGCTTCAAGAAGAGGTGATAGCCTGCTAGTTATGGCTGTTACATTTCCTTTGCCTTTTAACAACATTGTCTTATGTTCTTGGGTTTTGTTATTGGGACTCTTGCCTTTCTATGTGTGGTGTGGAGGTGTCCACTAAAGATTTAAAATGAAGTTGAGTTCAACATGAAAGACGTGCTTTTGTTGGCAATCCTGAACATTCATGATGTTATGACGTTTGTAATACTCTGTCAGCTGGATGGATGTTATTTCTGTTTAAGTTGCGTTTTTCCAAGTTTCTAAAATTCGCTAGACGCTAGTCGAGCATCAGACGAGCATCTAGGCCGCCTAGGCGGAGGATTAGATGTCGTTAAGCGTATTCCACGATATCAGCTTAATAAGATTAAAGTTGGTGTGTTAGGGCAAACTATCAAATCATATTTTTTGTTGGACTTTGGTTTAAGACTTATAAAAAAATTACTTTCATTTTTTAAGTTGGGTTTTAATCTGCCTAGCCTGGCCGAGTAACACTTTTTCGGTGTGGTCGGCCAGCGCCGCCCTATGTCGATTTTTAGAACACAACGTGTTTCAAATGACTATTTGCCTGCTCCCTAATTTGCTTTGATTTCATATTTGCATCTTCATTTCTTCTCATATGACCTACTGACTATGACTCCCACTTCTATATTCAATTTAGTTTTTGGGCATATAAAGTTTTCCAACAGATGTAAACTACTATATGGGATTCAGTGATGAGTGTTCTATCATGCCATCACTGTGGCTAGTTGTTGTAATGATTAAAAAAAAGCTTTTATGATTAAGTTGTGCCTTTTATCCTTGCTTTAGGATAGGGATTTGAGAGAGTCGTGAAATAAGTAGAGTGCGGATAATGGGAATTGTTGAGAGGTCAAAAAAAACCTTCTATAATAAAGTAGGTTTGAAATTCGATTACAGGTGGATGAAGACTTTGCAGAGATTCGAAAGTTGTGGAGAGATCAGAGATAGATGCAACACCGTTGAGGTTTGTGTAAAAAATAAGGGCGTCCTGGTGATTGGCATTGAGAAGTTTGGCGAAATACTTGGTCCTGCACAAAATTGTTAGGTTCTCGCTGCCACCTTAGGGTTTGCACCACAGGAAGACAGGGAGAGGCGGGTTGGTGGAATTTATCCTGTTACTTGGAATTGGGAACAGATAAATTTGGCCTAGCTTCCCTTCTGGTTGATCTTACTCACAGCTTGTGTCATATGTGCCAGTAAAAATATTGGAATAGTTAACTTGCGAAGGATTCGGAAGCATTAAATATCCGGTAAGGCAAGAAAACAAATGGAAGGAAACTGGGGAGAATAAAACCTTCTTTCACCGGAATCTGGTGGAGAAAAAGTGATTTGTGACTTACAGAGTGTAACACTTGTAATTTGGAAGGAAAAAAAATTGATTTTTCTGTAAATGTCAACTGTTTCTAATGAGACAGACCCTCACACGTCGCAGAAAGTGTAACTTGCAGTTTACAAAGCTCAGACGACACCAAACTCCTCCAAACCTTTGAGATGTGATTCCAATACGAGCATACTGCGATGTGCTCGTCTCTTAGACCAGCTCGAAACCCCAATTCCAAGAAATCGATAAACATTCAGATACTTCCATGCTTCATCACATGCACTGGTTCTAACATTCTTTCAATTCTCCATCTAAAGCGTAAGGGCGACTACCTCTACTCCTTAAGGTAGCGTTGGAATTTCCTTCTAAGCATATAACACTCTTACAAGCATTTTCTTGGAAATGAACAGAAAGGTGGCACATTAGGCTAACAAGCAAAAGCACGATTCACGCCATGCGAGGTAATATATATATATACCTTTGTTCACAGCTGTAACATTGCCACCTTGGTTTAGTCATGCAAAGATGCGGACATACAACCACATGCAGAACCTTTTAAACTGGTCTCAACAAAGTGTAATTCAATTTTCCTGAGACGGGATAATGCTAATTCATTTTGAATTTATACAACCGTAATGTGACAAATTCCTCGAGTGTCTCGACCATCCACCAATATCAACTACTCCATTCATTTATCGAGAAACACCTAAATAATTTAAGTCAATCCACCCAACACGAAGCCTTTTTCTGAACCTTAATCCAGGGAAAAGATTACAGCTTACAAGCGGCTTTGATTGCGTAATGCGGCTGGTTTAAAACTGGCTATTCCAGTAATCTCTCTGCCAGTTACCAAGGTGTTGATATCATAAGTGCCTTCATACGTGTATATTGGTTCCAAATCACATAAGGCCTGACAAAAGAAAGTCACATGTGAAAGTGATGGAGTCATCAACTAGACACTCATGGCTCAATAGAGCCAGAAAAACACCCAACTCTCAACATTTATTATCATTATGTAATGCAAATTTCATATAAACATCATAACTGGAAGTAGCTTACTGCTACTAACCTTTGCTACGAGGAAATCGGCTAAAATTCCATTTCCACCCAGTAACTCTCGCCCAAGAGAAACAGTCTCCCTGGCTTTCAACGAAATCCATGACTAAATCGAACAAAAATTAATCAGTTAAAATTTATTATAAATAATCCCACTGAATTCCAGATACAACGAGCAAGCAATGGTAATATCTGACCTTGCCCATACTAGCATGACCAGGAGTCATTTTACCACTATCATACAACTTGCATAACCGCCACCCCACAAGGAGCATTGCTTGAATATTTCCTAGCATGAGGACTAGTTTTTGCTGATTGAGCTGAAAAGCTGCCAACGGAGCACCAAATTGCTTCCTTTCCTTTAAGTACCTTTCAATATGAATCGATCAATTTCATGTTAAAGCCTACAAAAACTTCTCTTGGATGAACCACACCAAAAATAAAAACGGGTTTAAATACCTGTGACACATATCATATACACCCATTGAAATCCCAATAGGCTGCCAAGCAACCATTACTCGTGAAACAGCGAGCACCTATTTGCAGGAATAGAAATATTCTGAGGTTCAAAGTATTTAAAAATAGAAGGTGAGAGACACACTCACATATAAACTTAGCAGAAGCTAGGCAACAACAAGAAGCCAGTATCTTTCAGCTAATTTCTTCGGGAGAGAAATTATTTATGGTGCATAAAGCTCCCCAAGTTATCTATCTGGAACTAACATTAATAAACAACCAACTAAAACATTGCATCAACCTTCAAGACTCTTGAGAATACCTTACTTGTATCCTGAAAGGAATTAACTCCAGGCAGTCTGTCTTCATCAGGGACAAAAACTTTCTTCAAGAGAATATCTCCATTTTGTACCATTCTCAAACCAATTTTATTTTCTATTTTAGTAGCTTGCAGACCTGGTAAGTTCTTCTTTAGGATGAATCTGTCAGATGAAGCTCCACCATGAGTGATGTAAACAGATAGTATAGGAAAGTATAAAACCCAAACATGCCTATATTTTGGCAGTGGCTCGAGGGATCTCAAGAAACAGAAAGGCATACACCAAAAGGAAATTGATGACTTGAAGGCATAAACAACACACAGCAGTACTATCTCACATTTGAAGATGATATGCATATAAAAATACAAAGGTAACTGCATGGAAAAAGACATGAGGGACAACTTAATACTGACCCATTTATTTGATTTGTGGCAGTGTTTCTAGCAAATATAACTAAAATATCAGCAAAAGTGCTGTTTCCTATCCAGCGCTTTTGGCCTTCAAGTATCCAACCTCCCTCAACCTGATAATCAGAAACCAACATATTAATTTAAAAAATGGAGAGCAAGACCATACATACTACGCTGCAAAATAAGTCCATGTTTAGTGGATGACTCCAATGCGTTAGATAATCCCCGAGTTTATACTTAAATTATTGATCACATACTCATAGAAAAATGAAGAAAAAAAGCTTATAAACTAAACCTTCCTTGCAGTTGTTCTCAAAGAGCTAGCATCACTTCCATAATCAGGTTCTGTCAGGCCCTAAGTTCCATTGAACACATACTCCAGTTACTAAAAATGGAGAAGTTAAAGACGCACGTGTTAAAATACAGCCTTGTGCAAAAAACTATCCTCACCCAACATCCTATAGTCTGAAGCTTCGCAAGAGATGGCAAATATTTCTGCTTCTGTTCTTCTGATCCACAGAGTCCTGTCCTTACAGACAAACAAATCTCTTTTGACTTTATCGTCATCATTAAACATCGAGTTATCTGAACAAACTGGCAAGTGGCAACAAACTAGAAGGTATATTTCGACAATCACACAAATGACTTCGGACTAACCAATTGTTAGCATTGCCAAACAAGAATGAACCAGAATGAAAGTAGAGCAGCTGGCATCAACTCTGGCAAGTTCTGCTGTAGCAATAGCACTTGCGGTAATAGAGAGCCCGGGACACCCATAGCCCTGAATTATACATTCAGTTAGATGCCACGAGTTTGTGTCCATTGCCCAGAAACTGGAAATTGAAACTTCTAAGTTAAGAACCTTGATAGTGCTACCAGCAACAGACAAAGCACCAAGCTTCGGAACAACTTCAAATGGAAATTCTGCTTTCTCCCAATACTGAAAAAACAATTTTCCAACCCCAATTTCAGGTTAATCCAACATGAAGCAAATAAAAGTGCCATTTCAAAGTTTTAATTCTTAGAATAAATGCTTAAAATTTCCAACTTCTCATTTGCTTATCTGAGGTGGTTCATAAGGGAAAAAAAACAGAAGGTGATTCATTCATAACAGATTTTACTGAACAAAATAATAAAGTAAGCGATATTAATGGCATGAAGTTAAAGTACCACATAAAAATACCTTTGCCATTATCGGAGCTACTTCTTTTTCCATGCACTCTCGTACTCTCTTTCGGACAGCTTGCTCCTCAAGAGTCAATAAATCATCAAACTGGTAATAGTCCGACACTGTCATGTGAGGTTTAAATTAGTGTAATGAAAATACAAAGTGAAACATTTGAAAAAAGGATAATCCTAATTAAAAGCACGCAAATATTTCAGATAGAGGTGTGAGGTGTCGGTGTCCCATTGAGAAGGATTAGCTACTCTCCATGGTTCTTGAAAAAAGAGGTGCACTAAAAGCTATACGAGAACATGAACAAATAAAAGAATGCAGCCAAATTGAATGAAAAAGCACATCCATCATTGCATTTGCACGCAATTTTTCAATAGTGATTTAAAACCACAATGATATTATTCTTACCGGAAGGCGGGAAGATGGAAGCTGGAGTTGCTTGGGGGAATGCAACAGAAACATCCAAGGCTGGCAGATCAAAGTAGGCACTCTTCGCCTCTTCAGACATATTCTCTGCATCCACATAGTATTATAATAATAAAATCATTTCAAAGGATAAAAATATTAAATCTTTTGTTTATTCACTCTAGTTAACACAGTGAAATTCATATAACAAACATATTATATTAGATCACCACATACTTTTTCATAAGCCTGCCCAGCTCATGCTCGTGCAAACATTTCTTATTCCTTACACTTTTGGACATCTTCCAAACAGTCACTCAAACATACACACATGAAATTGAACTGTGGAAACAAATCCAACTCAACCAGGGAATTCAATCATTCCACCTAATCTATCCACCTTGAACATATCGAAAAATTTGGATCTCGATTCGTTTTACCATGGTGATCCATGCAATTCAGCTCCACCGAATTCGCACAATAACGAAAACTACTAAATTTCACTGGACGCATCACTCAAAAAATAAAACAAAAACTCAAATAATAAAACAAAAACCATAAATCATAGTCCACCAAACAGCCAATTGAAAAGCAAAAACAGTAAGAAAAACAATTAAAGAGACGCGAAGGAGTAAAAAACCTTGATATTTGGTCGCTGGAACCGTCATCCCGATGCTTTCTTCTATTAATTCAGTTCAGATTTCGCAAAAAAAAAATTAAAAGAAAGTGAAATGGAGAGAAAACGATCAATAACAATCAAACAGTTTGGAAGTGGGGGTGGGTATTATATACGGGAGAAGATTCGTATGAAATTCTTCTATACGGATAGTCATGCACGAATTTTTATCAATTAAATATCGATAACTTTGAATTTGTCATATCTGTTGGACGAATCGAAATCCTTTTTCATAATCAAAAGCATAATAATAACATTTAAATTTAATCGAAGTCAGATGGTCGGGCCCGCAGCAGCAACATGGGTGGGCCGGGTCCTCTCACAAAAATCATCCTCGTTAAGTTAGCGTACAAATCGAGAAATCCGTAAAAAAGAATTTTGAAACAACGGGAAGGCGCATTTTGAAGAAATCAACTAAGAAATCAACACCTGGGCATGTTCGCTAAACGCTTGTTTCTCAAGGCTACTCATCGTCACCTGGTATTTCAATTTCGTTGATTTTTGAACTGATTGGATTCTGTTGCATGTGAAGTTTGAATCAAGAACTCACGAGTTTCGTATTTTTGTTTGATTGCGTGTATGAATCGCGACGATATGATGGAGCTGGGAGCTCACTTCTTTTTTATGTGGAAATTTGATTCGTCCTTTCGTTTTCTTGATTATTTCCTTTCCTTCTTTTGTTCAGCATCATGAAAAGAGTTCGTTGACGTCAGAGGACGTTGGTTTTAGGATCAATGTACACTATGGTATACCATCCACGGCATCGATTCTTGCCTTTGATCCAATTCAACGACTATTGGCTGTTGGGACTCTGTAAGTCTACCACCTTCATTTTTTAATTCGAGACATTTAGGCAGAGACGTGTATTAATATTAATGAATGCCTGTATTAATGTTAACACAAGTAACCTTGGCCAAAGATTCATCAAATAACAATCTTCGATGGTTCAGCTGATCATCCGTGAAATCATATTAAAACTCTTTAAGATCATGCGCAAACAATGTGAAAGTTTAGACTTAATGAGAGGGGTGGACTCAATCTAGCTAGTTTATGAAATGCGGATTGTATTCTATCCTCTTTTTTATTTTAATTAATTATACATATATTTATTGATTCAATGCTTCAAAATTTAATTTTTTCCATCTAGATGTCGATGATGGGGCTTTGGTTTGGTTATATGTGTAAATGATCTCTATGGCCTGATATTAGGTTCCAGATTTGCTCTTAATATATTTTATTCTTAGTCAGTGGAGAAGACTTCAAGAATGATCAATTTATTTGTCTTAGTTTTATTATGCACCATTAGAGGGTGAAAATATCAGCATGTAATGATTACTGTCTAGCAACTGAAAATATATGTTTAAGCCTTTTCTCCATCGTTAATACTGTTTCTCGGTGATATGCAGGGATGGCAGGATTAAAGTAATTGGTGGCGATAACATTGAAGGTCTTCTAATTTCCCCAAAGCTACTGCCTTACAAATTCTTGGAGGTGTGTCTTACATTCATACTAATTCTCAACCTTGAGCAATTGGCATGAAATGTGCTTTGAATATTTGAACACCATTTATAATGTACATGCTACTGTCCCTGCTTTTTTGTGTCCTGGTGGCCCCATATGTCTAATTGTGCATTGGGATTTGATTATGGTAATCAATTGACAGATTCAGCGGTTGAATGCAATTCATGTATCAAGTTTACTGCCTTCTTTATTTCTCATTATCAGGTTGTAATGTCAACATCCTCGTGTTTTGCAAAATTGTTTTATTCTGTGTGTATTCTCAGGAGCTCATGTTACTGATTTGGCTTGCTGTATTCATTGAAAGTTAAAGCATGTTTATGCTTTTCATCTAGCATTTCTTCAGGCTGATTGCCATTCTCTTCCATCCTGTCAGCTGTCCAGCTTTGGGTGTTTCTAAATCATTGTCTCCGTGAACTGCTTGGTCCTTCTTTAGATTTTCATTTATGCTGATGGAGAATCCTCCTCTCTTGTAGCCCCTCCTTTTTTATAGACTTGGTTATGAAGATATTTCCTGCTTCTTTTCTAATGTACTAGTTCTAGTCTGAATTTTGTTTGTGAGTCGGGAATAAGAGTAAGAAAATTCTTCATGATCTGATGCTTAACTGATCCAAGTAACTTTAGAAGTTTTGGAAGTTACAGAGGCATCGACGAAAAATTAGAGATCTTCTCCTTGTTCTCTCTTCATTGATTGGTTAACGAAATTGCAATTCATGTATCAGATTTGAAAGTGACAATTTTTCGGAGTGCTGGAATCAGTCTGTATATCTAATTATATGTATTTCTTTTTTGACAGTTTCTTCAGAATCAAGGCATCTTAATTAGCATTATGAACGACAATGATATTCAGGTGAAACATAATTCTTTGATTCTATTCAATTAAAAGTTCGAAGAGATTCTAAAAATCATGAAGAAGGATTTGAGATATTATAATTTCATGCGTGTGTTTTAGTAATTTTATTGATGAAAAAAGATGAACTTGTGTCCTTGATGCTCAGAAAGCTGATTTGACTTGTGCAAGGCAGAAATAATGGAGAAAAGAGAGAGAAATGTTTATTAGGAGAAGAGTCAGAAAAATGTCAAACTTAATTATAGAGAAATTTGAGAAAAAAGCAAATTTCCATCGTTCAGTGTTTCTCTCATTCGCAGATCTGGAATCTGGAGAGGAGGTCCATAACTTGTAGTTTGCAGTGGGAATCCAATGTAACTGCTTTCTCTGTCATCAGTGGCTCTTCCTTTATGTACGATACTGATATAAACATGTGATATTTACATTCCATGGAGTAACGCCTACTGGGATTGGAATTGGCTTTGTGATAAATGACTTCTTCCTTTGTGTGACAGCTATGTTGGCGATGAGCATGGATTAATGTCTGTTCTGAAGTATGATGCAACTTGTGAACAGCTCCTGCGGTTGCCTTATCATCTATCTTCGGATTCACTTTCAGGTGATCACCACGAAGACCCAATTAATATTGCTTCAAGTAATTTGTAGATTTGTGCATCTACTTAAATTGTTTTCAAATTCCACCAAACAACTTCGAAATTGCAACTTTTCTTTTTGTTTTTTGAGAAGAACTGTCATTGTTAGTTTTGACAAACTCTTGATTACTTGATTCTATGAGCGTTTATCGCTACCTTAGGCAGATAAGCTGCTGCAAAAGTTACAACCTTTTGACAACTCAAGCAAACACATGCACAATGTCTATCCTCGGGATGGGGTTGTGCTACGGATACAGTAAAATGCTAAAAGATGCTTGAGAAAGAGCGCACTTTTGATTTCCTGTGTAGGCTTAATTCAAATTTGGATGTATGTAGGAAACTGCTCGCTATGAACCCTCAAACAGTGATTTGCAGAGGTGAGAAAAGAAGAGAGCAGGAAACAAGCATTGATGAATCCATCACAAACTTAAATATTCCATCACACACTAAAATCAAACCCTGTAGTTGCCTGAAATTATTCTCTTGCAGCAAAAAAGAGAAGATGGTGGTCGTGACCCTCAATTCAAGGAGAAAATTATGTGCGATTGTTGTAAAAAACCGAATCATACCCAAGAGACAGGAGCTCCATGGTAAGCTTATTGACCGAAAAAACAGAGAGCGTAGCATCTTAACATGGCGCAAGTGCAGAATCGGAGTCCGGAAAAGCTGTGGGGGTTTTACTTATTTTTATTTTGAACAGAGAGTTGCAAACCTTAACTTTTCTCCAGAACAGTATGATGCGGGTATTGGAGAATCTAGAAGATACTTGACATCTCATGAGATCTGAAGATTTGTTTTATTGGGAATAATAATTTTATGGTTTGATTAGGCAGATTTCTAGGCATAATCGTTTATATATTTGTTATAAATGTTTTCTTTTTTAAGTAGACTCTTTGTAATCTTGTGTTTATGAATGTTCCCTTAGTGGAATGAAAAGTGATCAAGAATAATTCAAAAGAAAAAAAAACACTTGCTACTAGGACATATAAATCTAATCATCATACTCGAGGAACAATTACATTTGTTCAAAAAATAGTTGAGGTTTCTAACTATTTTATTACTTTTGTTAGTTGAATGAAAAAATACCCTGTTTCATTTTTAACAAAGCTACACTTATACTGCTTTTTGTGTCCTTGTATATTTAAATGACACTACATTGTACGCCTAACACCATGAATTTTGATAACTGACAGAAGCAGCAAAATATCCATTTGCTTATCATCGACCTATAGTTGGAGTTCTTCCACAACCTTGTTCTTCAGGAAATAGGCAAGATTAGTCTCTATTTCTTTTATCTGGGCTTCTTGATTATGTGTATTTTATGTTCCATGAATAGGAACAAATTCGTTTTGATTTCCTCATATTTGAATTTGGTTGTTTATTTTTCAATGGTAGACCTGAATACCAATATGCTATTGTTGATTCAATGGTTAGGCATTTTCGATAAAGTGAGTTGATGAAGCTTATTTAGGCCCCTTATGGACCCTTTTTATTATAAGGAACATGTGCTATAAACAAATTTTTTTGGATTGTCTGCTGCATAAAATGGATAATTATGATTATCTCCATCTGGCGTGGGTGTTATATGCTAAAGGGATTTGACTATTTCTATAGTAAACTAAGTCCTGATTTGATATTTATATTATTATTATTTTTTTGAGAATGATTTGATATGTTATTTTAATTTAAGGGATGTGTGCAAAGGCTAAAGTTTTTTTCCATTTGGTGCCGAGTGAAATAGCTTTGATAGGTACACGATGACAAGAAAACTGTTATGGAGGGAGTAAAACATCATAAACTAACAGGAATGATCCTACTTTTGCAGGTTAATAATTGCATATGAGAGTGGGCTCATCATACTTTGGGATGTCATTCAATCGCATATTGTTGATGTTCGAGGTGACAAGGTCCTCCAATTGAAAAGCGAGGTTGTTTCTGAAAATACTTTGGATGCCAGCAATGCGGATGAAACATCTTCCAACGATTTAGAGGAGAAGGAGATCAGTTCTCTTTGCTGGGCTTCTAGTGATGGGTCCATTCTTGCTGTGGGATATGTAGATGGCGATATTTTATTTTGGAATGGTTTTAAAGCAACATCTCGAAAGGAGCAAAAATATGGGTTCTCAAAGAATGTTGTTAAGCTGCAGTTGTCATCTTCTCAAAAGAGGCTCCCCGTTGTTGTCCTACACTGGATAGCTGAAAACAAATCTAAAAATCAAATAGATGGTCGGCTACTTATTTATGGTGGTGATGGGATCGGATGTGAAGAAGCTGTAACGGTGGGTTATCAACTTGGTACTTGACAGAAATTACATTCAGTCTCTATTATATAATCCAACAGTGATCACTGAATAAGTTTTTAATATCGTATTAGATGTTGATTTCCTAATATTTGGATTCTCTCTCATAGAATTTGAAGTTCACATGATATAAACCTCAAGTGTTCAATAACCTTCCTCTTGAGGCCGTGATGTAGCATAATGTTACACAAACAAGGACAAATAGAATTTTTTGGTGGGTCTGTTTTGTTGGGAACAATACTTTCCTGAAGCCAAAGAAAGGACAGCTACTATGAGACTGGGTGTTGAGTTTCCTCTGAAATCTTAGTTGGAAATGATAAATGTCTCATAATTTTTTACTAGTAGTTCTTTCCACATTATTAATGAAGCAATTAAGTCTGCTATACAGTTTTTTTTGGAAACCAAATGCTGCCCAGGCTTGGACACTGGCAGAGGTTCCCGTGCATTTTAGTACGATGCGCTTTAAGTGTATTAACATAAATCTTCTGGTGTAGAAGTTTGTACCAATCAAGACACGTAGGGACTATAAGTTGGTTAGGTTGTTCTCATAAATTCTTTTGGACTTTCCAGGTTCTAAGCCTTGAATGGACATCTGGAATGGAAGTACTAAGATGCATAGGTCGTGTGGACCTCACTCTCGCTGGTTCCTTTGCCGACATGATCATAATACCATCTTCCGCTACAACCAGGAGCAAAGAAGACACTTCTCTGTTTGTTTTGTCAAACGCTGGACAGATACATGTTTTTGAAAGTGCCAGTCTTTCTTCCCCGTCATTGCAACGTCGGAAGGAGCTACCTTCCTCAGCCGTAAAGTTTCCAGTTTGCATACAAACTGTTGATCCTTTAATGACTGTTGCTGAGCTTTTTTATTTATATGGAAGTAGAAAAAGACAGTCTACGGTAATATAATTCTGTGACACATCATAATTAAACATTTGTTGGTGGTTTTTATGCTATCTCAATCTCGCATAACAGTTCATGCATCTATGCTGAAACAGATTGTTGAAATGACGAATTACCGTTCAACACAAACATTGCCAGGGGCTCAAAAATGGTGTCTTACGGGGGGTGTTGGTAATCACATTTCCTTTGCTAAGAATAACAAGGTTGACAAACTGTATATAGCTGGTTATCAGGATGGCTCGGTTCGAATATGGGATGCTACTTATCCAGTCTTTTCACTCTTTTGTGTTTTAACTGCTGAGGTTTGTAATAATTAGAGGAAATTAGTTACAGAAGATATAGTTTTCAACATTGTTTTATGGCTGTAATATTTTTTTTTATATATATATCCATTGCTTCTGTTGAGTTATATTGGATGAATGTCAGGCTTGCTGTGAAGGTATGGTCAGTTCTGGCGCTCCAGTGTCAGAAATGGATTTTTGCTCCTCCACTTTGAGATTAGCAGTGGGCAATGAACGTGGTCTGGTCAGAAATGTTTTTGATCATTCATTTCATAGACTCAGTTTTCATGCTTTGCTTATTCTTTTCTGTACTTAATGTTTGGCAGGTTAAACTTTACAATCTATCTCGCAGCGAGGATTCAAGCTTCCATTATGTCACAGAAACCAAACATGAAGGTGATATGAATTGCTGCCGATAGTTTTTTTTTCTGAAAGCTTTCATGACCAATTTATTTGTGTTTTTGTTTTTTACCATTTTATAAAATTTTATTTCTTCAAGCTGGTTTTCCAATCCCTGGGTAAAAGGATATACGACTAGCTCATCTTAGCTAAACATATAGTAAGATATTGTAAGATTTTTGGTGAAATATTTTGAAGACATTGAGCATCTGCAATTGTTTTACAGTTAGTAATTCTGCTCCAGTTGAAGGACCTTGGTGTGAAGCTGTTATTAACCTTCATAAATCAGGTGTTCAAAAGCTGAAATTTACAAATGAAGGCACCAAACTTATTGTTGGTTACGAATTTGCCAAAGTGAGTAGTATCCCAGGTTAATAGTTGATTTACCTTTTATATATTTGTGCCTGAGCACATGACGTGACTTACTCCCTTTGCTAGATCCCACTGAATGGCAAAATGCTTTTTTTTCCTCCGCTTTTGGAGAGCAGTCGTCTGGGTCATGACATTTTCCTCCAATGTGTTTTTATCATGTTGTTTCTTAATTATTAGTATTGCTTATGGTCCAATGCCATTGTTGCAGATTGCAGTGCTAGACTTAAATTCATGGTCTCTTATTGCATTGATACTAGACTCCATATCCAGCCATAACGCACCTATGGTATCTGTACTCTGGGAAGCTTTTATTTCTAATTCCGTTAGGAATACAAATGAGCCTACACCGATAATTCCAGATAGCGCTGCTGCGGAACTGGTCTTTGTATTAACCAAGAATGCAAATATCTATGTCATTAATGCTGATAAAGGTAGTCTGATTAACTCGAGACCTCTACACTTGAAGAAAGAGTCATCTGCAATTTCTCTATACATTATAGGTGATTATGTCCTGACATTAATTCCTTTTTTCCTCACTTTGATTTGATCCATTATTTACTAATTTTACATTGTGGGCAAGTAAATCTTTACGGCAATCTTTTATCCTTTGGCTCTTCATAATTTCCTTATTTATAATTCAGAAAGTCACAAACGATTTTCCCTGTCTGCAAATGAAGAGCAGATTGTCAAGGATGATGTGATTAAAGATCATTCCCAGAATGACACTGCTCAAGGGAGTGAGAAATGTGAAACCGACACCCACTATTCAGATAAAACCCCCCCTGGAGAAATTATGAAGGAATCCCTGTTTTTACTTTGTTGTGAGGATGCACTACGTATGTATCCCGTAAAGTCTGTGATGAATGTGAGCATCTCCTTCCCCTTTTACACTTTGGTTTTGTTCTTTCTCAAAATAAAATAAAGCAGCATTTTATATTAGGGGGAAAATAAATATATACATAAAGTCAAACTTGTGAAGCCCTGTTGTTGGACATCTCTACTAAGGAAAGATGAAAAGGTTTGTGGGCTGGTAGTGTTCTATCAGACTGGGGAGATAGAAATCAGGTAAATCACTTTATTTCAAATTTCTCTCTAAAATTTTCTGGGAAACCTGCAGCACAGCTTTAGATCTTGCAGAAACTCTTGAGCTTTTGTAATTGCCATTTTTCTGCAGATCAGTGACTGATCTAAAAATGGTGAAAGAATATTCTTTAATGTCAGATTTACGGTGGAACTTTCAGGCAAACATGGAAAGGACATTTAATTCTACAGATAATGGGCAGATTACGATGGTAAGTTGGTAGCACTGCCAGAATGTCTTAATGTTGCTAAACATAACCGTTTGAAAGCTGAAACATGAGTGGCAGTTTTGAAGTTATCACGAATAAGTGTACATGTACTCTCTTTTTCATTTTTATTTTTCTTCGAAAATATGGATTGCATTGTGGCACTTCTTCAATAATGTGATTTGTCACAGGCAAATGGGTGTGAAGTGGCATTCATTTCTCTACTAACAGGCAAAAGTGACTTCTGGTATGGCTATCCTGTCCGTGTAGCTAATTCTGTATTACTGGTGCTTCCATGGGAATCGACCTAAGAAATTGCATTTTCTGCCCGTTAAAACATTGGAATGGATCAGCGTATACTGAACGTGATGAATAACATTTTCCAGGATTCCAGGTTCCCAGCCTAACCTTCACGATGAAGTATTTGCAGCTGCAGCCGATACTGCAATTAGTATTTCTTCAAAGTCTAAGTTAAAACAGGTTTTAATAACTTGTACTGTTTGTTATTACATGCTGATACCTTAATGTGCTATAATTTTATTGACTCTCTCTGGAGATGCTGCAGGGTGCGAATCCTGGGATTTTAGGCGGTGTTGTTAAAGGGTTGAAGGGAAA
Source organism: Primulina huaijiensis (assembly GCF_012295235.1). NCBI lineage: Eukaryota > Viridiplantae > Streptophyta > Magnoliopsida > Lamiales > Gesneriaceae > Primulina > Primulina huaijiensis. The sequence continues at coordinate 21,837,290 of NC_133310.1, read as the reverse complement.
GAAATCGAGCAAATTGGCTAATATTTCTTCCACTTCTAAATTTGAGTTTAGCCATTTAGAAGACATCTTCACGAGGAATCCATTCCTGGAACCATCAATGACTACAAGTGAACAGGAAGCTCGTGAGCTTACGATAGGTTTCACTCTTCTCCACTTTTTGTTGACTTCAAGATGCTTAGCTTTAATCATTTATGTTCGTGTTTGAATTGAAAGATTTGATTAAAGTAATGGAACCAGAGGAATTGATTTAGAATCATCTTTTGGCATTGTTCTATCAACATGAGTAGATTTCGAATAATGATACGACATATTCTATTCTTGGATTCTTCCAACCTACGCAGTCTCAGAGCTTTTTTGCACTTATGCACGGATGTTATCCTCTATGCTCTATAACTTATGGTATATTTACACAGATGACATTGAAATTGATGAACTGGTACCTTTGGAATCTACCCTATCCCATGAGGTAAAGAATGGAGATAAAGGTAAAGAAAACATTGCTTTTGTTGGCCTTGATTTGGCTACCCTTAGAGCAACTAGCAATGTTTCTTCAATCATGTAGATAAGAAAACGGAACGAGAAAAATTGTTTGATGGTGGTGCTGATGTTAAGCCCAGAGTTAGAACAAGGGAAGAAATTGAAGCTATTTACAGGAAAACTGGGGTAATTTCCATCTGGTTATTCTTTGAGCTATCACATTCACCTGGTTGGAGCCATCTCAAGAACTGTGCTACTTCATCTGTTCTTTTAATTCCAGGATGCCTCATCAGTAGCTGGAGAAGCAAGAAACAAGCTTTTGGAGCGTCAACAAAAACTTGAGGTGAATTTACCTGTAACAAAAAACTCAAGTAAAACATGAGAACTGACTTATAGTGAATTAAAAATTCTAATGAATAAAAAAAATCCCTTATTTGTATGGATAATAATTGTGATATCCAAGTCCAAAACATGGTTATCGTTTTCCTTCAGTGGTCTGAATTATAATGTTTCATGTATTTTAGCCATTCCGGTGGTCCATACCACAGTCATTTAACATTGCAATTTTCTTCAGAAAACCAGGAGGCAAACTGAAGAATTGCAAAATGAAGCTAAAGAATTTGCATCATTGACGGATGAGCTTGTCAAGGCAATGGAAAATCGGAAGTGGTATCATATATGACAGGTGGTGTATACAAAGGTAACTTCCATTGCTACCGATAGATTCCTCATTAGTGTGTCCATTTTAAGGGTAAAGAACTTCTTTGTGGAAATGCAGAGGGCCGATCATTATTGTTCCCTTGTGTGAAGGCACTGATATTCGAGAGCAAACAATTACCAACCAATCCCTTTTCCTGAACCTGGGAGACTGTTTCTTTTCCCATTTTTTGCCTTCTACTTGTTTATAATTCCTGCAATTGACCATACTGTGTTCATGTTGTCATTAAATCATTCAAGAACCAGTACCACATTACTGCAACTGTTTTTAGGAGCACCGGTGGACATGTTTGAATTTCTTCTGATTCTTCTCAAGTGAAATATGTAGTGTTTTACTCAGATGTCTTCTCACTTCATACAGTGAATCCCTTGTAAATCCCTGGATTGTTCATCTGTGTAATGGTAGAGAATGGAAAATTTATGAGTTTTTGTTTTACATTTTTGGATTAATTGGAGTTTTAAGTTTCAAGAAGTTGGGGAGATATGCATGCATCAACCGATTATGGAAACATTGTGGCACGAGGAATCGCATGTTTACTACAATACAACGTTTGAGTGAAAATTTGGAAAAATTTAATTGAGATAAACGGATAGTGAAATTTGTATCTTTTGAAAATTAAATTCTAAACTTTGAAGATATTTTAATTCGAGCAAACAACTATCCCTGCTACTTAATATGAAAAACTTGCAGAGCAATAATTTACGATAATTCAATATTTAATCGACGTATACGTGGATCAAGAATTAATTGTGCCACCTCTTTAATAACCTATTATTTGCAATAATTAATTGTGCTGATATAGCTTTATTCATTTTTACTTTCAAGATCTTGACTTCTCTGTCTTTTATTTCTATTTATATTTTTTTTGTCTNTAAAGTTTTTGATGTAAAAAATATCCCTAGCCTGTATAATCTAGATATAATTGGTTTATCCTATTTACTATATAAGAAGTCGTCGTTATAATTCTTTGAAGGTTAGGGCTTGTTTCAAACCTTTTTTTATGATTTATATACTTCTAGAGGTCCGGCAAACCATCGGGTGTGTGTGTGTCTATATATATACACACACACACACACACACACACACACCAACCTTAACAACATTGAATATATATATATATATATATATATATATATACACACACACACACCAACCTTAACAACATTGTTAAGGTGTATATAACTAGACAAGAGATGGGCTGTCCTTGCACGTTAAAAATTTATGCTTGAGATTAAATACATTCAACAAGAGAAGTGCTCCAATTGGGTTGGAAATACTAGCTAGTATGCAACCTTTTCTTCCCAGAAACTGAAAATTCAAAGCTCAAATTTCTTGTCAATGATTACAACAACGTAGGCGGTCACCTAGGATTCTAGACCATACACACTCAAAAGTCAAAGAAAATTAATGGGAATACAATTAAGACTATCACACTGGCAAAACGCATTAGTTTTAATACTGCAACCAAATATTTACACTTGAAGAAAGAAGACGATATAGCATAGAAATATCAGCTATAAATTTATTAGTAATAATTTATTAGTACCAACATCTAGATAATTAGTAGCATCCACGACTAAAGAAGCCAAATCTACTAAGCACTTATTACCATTAAAACTAGAGAAACACAAAATATCGATTAGTACTGACAATCAGTTAATCTTTCATTCCTTGATCACTAGAACCAATTTGTTTCATGTATAATCACATCTCATTTTGTATGTATAAATGGAATATAACGAATATCGCAGTTCATCTGAAGATATCGAACATGATAATCGGTTTTTTTTCGACACGTCTTTGATGTAAAACATAACTAGTGATAGCTAGTATGATCACATGTCTTCTCTTCTAAGCTTGTTCAAGAGAGCTGTGATTAGGGCATCCCTTTTCTCAGCCCTAGCTTCTTTCCTAATCTTCCATTGTTGTTCCCTTTCCCTCCATCTTTTATCCATCATTAACCTCTCATTTTCCAGTCCCTCCATTGTTTGTCTCCACTCCATTTCTCTTACTCTCCTTTCTTCTTCCCTTTCCTCATAAACTTGCAGCCATCGCATTTCCATTTGGATTTGCTTATTCATGAAATCCTCCATTATTTCCTTTATCCCATTTATCATAGTCTTCGACTGAGTGTTGGTGTTGATCCCACTTGGAGGATTTCTATTATTTCCCTTTATTTTCCTTTTCTTTTTCGGCCCGCCGGATTTGTCGTGTTCGCTGTCTTCTTTCAGAATATCATCTTCCTCTTCGGAAGAAAATAGAAGCGCCGCCTTTTTCTTGGAGTAGGAGGAGGCGGCTCCACCAGCTTCAACCTCAAGCCATAACATTCTCTGCATTCTTGCTGCAAATATTACTTTCACTTCATTGTAAAATGGAAAGGACTGTTGCTTCATGGCTTCTGTCACCATTGTTTCACATCCCTGCAAATTAATCAATACATCAGATATCCAAAGAAAAAACACTAAATGTATCTCGTGTTGTTAATATGTTTGATGCATCACTCAAATTACTAATTACGTACAGAATTTAGATTTAGATTTTCTAATTAATGAATTTTGAGATTCTTGATATCAATTCATGATTCATTGCAACTACTTAATTGTTTAACGAAATAATAATTAAAAAAATGATGATGTTTTACGCTTTAATTAATTTATTCAATCTCCTCAAGAAAACCAGCTTGGTTAATATTTTTTGTGAAAAATAAAGCTGTAAATTAATTAATCGTTTTCATGCTAATTTCATGTTGATAATCAAAGAAATAGCTAGCTCACATTTTGGCTATATATATAGATGATACCTTGAATCGGGTAACGAGATTTTTCCACTTGCCCTTACACTGGTCAGCGCTTCTGGCGAAGCCCTTTTCTTCTTTCATCCGTGTGGACACGAGCTCCCACAAAATCTTGGTACGTTTATTTTCCATGAAATTGGGGTCTAAGTCGGCACGAATCATCAACAGATCCCGGGTTTCTTGAATACTCCATTGAGGAAACCTATCCCCGCCAGTAGTAGCAGCAGCATAATTAGAGGAGTACTGATGATGCCCCTGGGCCTGAATATGATGATGATCCATATTATAACTGTCTGGCTAGAGATTAAAAACCCACCAAGAATTAATTGATCAGCAATGGCGATATTAGTTATTTCTGTAACAATAACACGGATCAATGTGAAAACAAACAAGGTGTTTTTGGTTTCATCTGTCTAGAAGTCAAACAAGTTTCAGAAATCAAGAAAATGAATGTAAATATAGTTTTTCCTTCTTCTGCACAGTTTCTCCCTTAATGGGTCTCATCTCCCTACGCGGAAACTGATTTTTTCTTTTTACATATCCTCATAATAAAAAGAAACACACACACACACATATACATACATATATATATATATATATATATATGTGTGTGTCTTGTACAGTTGTTCACACGCGTATCTGTGTCGTCATGCTGATGACTTATAGACAAAGGTCAAACCAACAGCTGCTGTGTATTTACTCACATGTCAACTTAAAAAATAATAAATAATAGATCCGCTTGAGTCAGTTTTATTAACATTTTATTTATATGTATAATAAAAAAAATAATATTTTTGATAAAAATAATAATATTTTTTCGTGAGTCGAGTTGAAATAGAGATTCATCTCATAAAATTGATTAATGAGATATTTTCGTAAGAGTTTTTGTCTAAATAATATTATATAACTATTTTTATAATATTATTATTCTGAATTAAATAAAATTACTCTAATTAGATGTACGGTACGTACTGTAATTATTTCCTTTGAAAGTTTTTCAGATGTTAGATAATTAAATTAATTCAATTTTTAATTATTTATAGCCAATATATATACCAAGATTTAATATTGACTTAAAAGTCCCTCTCAAATTATAAGCAAATATTGACTTATTTGTGCAGGTCTAGCTAGCCCTTGGCTAAGATTAAATATGACCATAATATAATTTCGAAACAAAAGAAAATTATAGACTTTGCCCTAAAAACTATTTCATATATATTTACATGTGTGTGTGTGTGCGCTTTCTCTATACTTTATTTGTGTCATATAATTTTTTTGGCTCCGATCGGTTATTGTTTGGAGTAAAATCCCTATAATTTCTTGTCCGCCGTCGAGGCAGAAATTTCTGGCTAAATTAATTAATCCGACGTAAATTAACATGAAAAAAATAGCAAAAAAGACAAACACACTTGATACTAACCCTAATTTTACTGGTGAAAGAACTAGCCCCCCTCAATTTTTTTGTTTTCTTGAGTTACTAGGGAGCTTTTATTGGTTAGTGGAGGAGATTGGGGAAGATGATGTGATATATGTTTATATAATTAAGTATATAAATTAAAATCCATATGTTTTTATTATTATACTAAGTAAGATTATTTTTTAATTAGAATCAATTTTCTTATAGATACATGTTTATATAATTAATATTATTTTGTGAGTAAACGTTAAAACAATATATCTATTTTAATTTTTATTATGTTATTCGTCATTTCACGATTTTAGTACACCAACTTCCGTATTTTTTTTAAAATTTTCAATTTCTTTTCATCGGAATACTGACATAGCGTCGGAGAATGTTTACGTGACATCAAAAAATACTTACTTGACAATAAAAAATTGTTAAGATTAGGATTTGAACCTAACTCAACCCCAAAAACTAGCTCTAGGGGAGAAGATTGTCAAAGTCCATATATGCAACTCTCAGTTATATTATTCAATTGATATGAGATAACTAACACACCCCCTCACGCCAAAGAATGAACATCTGGACGCTAAATTTACAAATGACCCAACAATTGGTAGAACGGGTGGCTCAACTATATATGGGCATATTCAACACATAACAGTGGAACTTGATCAACTCTGATACCATGTTAAGATTAGAACTTTGACCTAACTCAACCCCAAAAGCTAGCTCTAGGGAGAAAGATTGTCCAAATCCATATATGCAACTCTCAGATATATTATCCAGCCAATATAAGACAACTAAGAAAAGTCCTGACACTACACCAGATGTGTCACGTAAATATTCTGTGAAAAAATAAAGTTAACATGATATATGAATTACTGGACAAAATACGATTATTTATTTTCCCGGGATAATATATAGATTCCCATTCCCATGTCCGATCGACAAGTAGCAATGGACAGAATGTTGTACCTGCTTCAAGAAACACATGCAGTCGGGAGAACAGGGAAAATCCCATGTGTTTCACACATTGTTGAGAGTGATAATTGCTATCAACACATGCATGCAGAGTATCAAAATCAAGAAAATTGTTGCCAGCTAGCACACAAGTACGTACAAGCCAAATTGTGTAAATTATTTAAACCAACAAAAACATTATAAATATTATTTAGCATAAATTCTTTAAAAACATACTTCATTACTCTGAGTAATTTAAGTTAATTTTTTTATTATTTTTAATTAATTATATTATTTTTTAAAAAAATATTCTGACTGATTATGTGGTACATTTGGTGCACATGCATATATGGCTGAGATGTGCGGATTGATGCAAATTAAAGCCACTTTTCTTGGTTCCAGATTGTGCTTCACCAATTCCCTTCAATTATTGAGATGAAATTTCCAAAAGTAGAATGTAGGAGAAGAAATTTGCACGACATTTCTTGTCCCAGACAACCCAAATTCAGCATTCACCTTTTTTTCCCATCTACATTGGACAATTTTTATTTATTATTAGTATTATTTTAAAAGAACATTGGAAAATATTAATTAACTCACCCACTTCTTATTTTTTTTAAATTTTTTTTTACTGTTTTTATTATTATTATCAATATTATTATTACATGGGAGGCCTTTATGATCTCGATTCCGCATAATTTTATGTCACTGCGGCACTATAAAGACTTGGATGGAATTTTAAGCAAATTAATTGAAAAAACACTAACAAACCAACCAATAATTATTGAATCTTTCTAAATAAACACAATATAGATTTGACTGTTTGGAATGAAAAAGAAAGATCGGTTGAAAGGGGCCTTTGGCTTTCAGTACCCAAAAAAAATAGGTAACCTTTTTTCCCTTTGTCAAATGGCAAAAACTTGTGTGAGACGGTCTCACGGGTCGTATTTGTGAGACAGATATCTTATTTGGGTCATCCATGAAAAAGTATTACTTTTTATGCTAAGAGTATTACTTTTTATTGTGAATATGGGTAGGGTTGACCCGTCTCACGGATTAAGGTCCGTGAGACGGTCTCACATGAGACCTACTCTGGTCAAATTAGACCTTTTTCCATGGTAAAACTTGATGCTTGACATATAATCTTTAATAATATTTTTGACTTTTGAATATCTCCAAATACATATATATATATATGTGTATATATATATATATGTTTCTCTCTTTTTTCAGTAATAATAATATGACAAATTTATATAATGAGAGATATTATATATCTTATTTATAATCATAATTAATTTTCTGTTGATATATTCATACAATCTTGGACACGGGATTTTTACGTCTATATATAGAATGAGGTAGATGGTGGAGTCTACCCAACAACATAAATCACATGAACGTCGCAACCAAATCCCTTCATTTTCACTTCAACTCTCAACTTTTTAGATAAATCACTCTACACTTTCTTCCATATCAATATATATATAGACACATACACACACACACACACTGTCATCCCTTTTATTTCATTTTAGTAATTAGTCAAANGAACCCGTTATCAGGGTCCAACACCTGTCGGAGAACGGAATAAGGGCCATCCCCGAACGCTACGTCAAAAGACTTGCTGACAGGCCCGGTTTCCCCGACTCAAAAGCAGTAACGGATCACGATGCTAACATTCCCGTGATCGACATGCAGAGTTTATTCTCGGATGACTCCGCCCTCCGCCAGAGAGCGGTGGATCTCATCGGTGATGCATGCCGTGAATGGGGGTTCTTTCAGGTGGTGAATCACGGAGTGAGCCACGAGCTGTTGTTGGGGACGCGAGAGGCGTGGCTCCGCTTCTTTCGGCTACCCTTGGAGGAGAAGAACAAGTACGCGAACTCGCCGAGTACTTACGAGGGATACGGAAGCAGGCTGGGAGTGGAGAAGGGGATGTCCTTGGATTGGAGTGACTATTTCTTCCTTCATTATCTGCCGGTGGAGGTTAGGGATCCGAATAAATGGCCTGTTTTGCCCGATTCATGCAGGTGAAAAATTTTGAAGTTAAAAAAAGTTTTAGCACGTTTTACATATGTTGATATTAGATTTCATGCGTGACATGTAACGCCCAGACAATAAAGTATTCTTACATGCGTTAACCAACTAAACTCCGGATGGAAATATAAATTATCAAGACTGTAAATTTTCGCAAATTTCAACAAAAAAAAAAAACATTTGAAAAGTTCAGATTTTCATTTATTTTTTGCAGGGATAATTATAATTCTATCCCTACCGAAAAAAACATAAAACCCCAATGTAAAATTAAAAATCTTTTCAAATCCTATGTTTATAAAAATAAAAATCAGAGATCTGCCCAATTCAGAGGAAAATCCATGTTTGATTAATATTAAAAACGGATTCTAAAAGGTATTTATTTTAATATATGGGGTTGTATGTTTTTGTGGGCTTTCATGCGGCTTGCCCACTTGTGAGAAATTTTGGTCGAAACTTCAAAATATCTAAAGATAATAAATATGTTGAAATTGATGCAAAGTAAGGTATTCCAATGAATTTTTCAAAAAAAGAATTATTTAGCATTAAATTGCGATTTTGTTGTGTTTGAGAGCTAGAAATGGAGATAGAGAAGGGGGGAATTTGGATATAATACACTTCTTGCAGGGAATTGTTGGCGAAATACAGTGAAGAAGTGGTTAAACTCGGTAACCAACTGATGAAGATTTTCTCAATAAGCCTTGGTTTAGAAGAAGGCTACCTTCTTCAAGCCTTTGGAGGAGTGAACAATTTGAGCGCATGCATGAGGGCTAACTATTACCCAAAATGCCCTCAGCCCCATCTCACGCTGGGCCTGTCGTCTCATTCGGACCCGGGTGGAATAACCATCCTCTTACCCGACTACAACGTATCGGGCCTCCAAGTTCGCCATGGTGATTATTGGGTTACCGTCAAGCCCATTCCAAATGCCTTCATTGTAAACTTAGCGGACCAACTCCAGGTCAACTTTTTCTCCCCATATCAATAATACATTGATGATATTCTTTTAAATGACCCGACGAATTGCTCTTGCCCTTTGGCATGAAATGTAAAATAAATCAAATAATATATAATTTCTGACATCTTGGAAAATGTAATTCAAAAATCTGCATCTCCTTGTGTTAATTGGTGGGGATTGTAGGTGTTGAGCAATGGAAAATACAAAAGCGTGGAGCACAGAGTGTTGGTCAATGCATGGAAAGAGAGGGTGTCATTGGCTTTCTTCTACAATCCAAGAGGTGACATACTCATCAAGCCAGCTGAGCCACTTGTGACCGAGGCCGAGCCACGGCTCTATCCGGCCATGACTTTTGATGAATACAGACTCTATATCAGGACCAGGGGCCCTTGCGGCAAGTCTCAAGTTGAATCCCAACTCATCAGATCTCCCCCATAATTATCATGTCGTTCTATGTTTTTAGAGGTTAATATATGATATCCACTGTTACTGAAAAATAAATAAAATAAATTTCTATTGTTTAATACATCGGTAATATACATTACTTAATTAGCTCCATTACCCGTTAGTTCTACAAATTTAGTGAAATAATCACATAAATAAAGCTCAACAAGTACATGGCATGTAAACACAGTCACAACACATGAATGAATCGAAGATTCCTATAAAATAGCTATAATAAGTTTAGAGCAAAGTATTCTAAATGTCTGGCTCGACGAAGTAGCGGAAGATAATACCAAGTATAAAGGAATATTTGCATAAAAAGTGACGCACCTACGATGGAAGAAGACTGCCTTATTCCTTCCATAATTACTATAATAAACATCACAAACTAGTCTACAATAGATGAAAGGCAATGTTTGCTGTACCAAGTTGTTAGCACTCACCAATCACCTCAATCAAAGGGGGACCTCTACTGCTTGCCACGCTTCATGCAGGATGGGCATTTGTATTGCTTGATGTTCTCGGCTTTTGCAGGAGTTATCTTCACGCACTTCCCATGAAACCACCTTTCACAGATGTCACAGCCGATCCAGAACTCATCTGCACTGTAATTTCCACCACAGCTTCCGCATAGAGCTTCGCCATGTTCATCTTCATCTTCTTCGTAACCTTCGCCTTCCAGTTTTTTATTACTTTTAGCCTGGCCATCAAGGGACCTCTGTGTATAGATACATATTTAATGTTGATTGATATCACAATCAATTATCAAAATCTAAGACTCCTGAACAAAACCTTAACGGAGAACCTGACAGGTCAGAAATATTCTTTCACTTCATTATCTAAAAATTTTAATTAAAAAATGATAACTGCTTTCGGATATCTGATGACATTTTTTACCTACAAGAAAGAAGTGCTAATTCATAAGGAAAAGATCGATTACGAGTAGCAGTTATGATTTACAACAATTATACCTTTGTGCCGCCACGAGATATGCTTCCACTATCCACATTGGGCTTGTCTTTTTCAGCCTTTCTTTCCGTCACAATTTCATAGACTGTAGGCAGATCATTGATCAAGCTAAACATGTGTTTTCTGCAAGCACAGAAACAAATTTATACCCATAACTAACCCATCTTGAATCAAATATAGAACTGCATCTGCCTCCTCATGCACACATGTCCAGAAGGAAAGCATGGTCTAAAACAAATTTAGAAAATAGTAAATGCTCGTAATTGAGTATGATCAGTAAGTTATCAAGGATGATAAACTTTCTTGTTTGTCAATAATAACTTGAAACTGAGGTGGAAAACAAGCATGTATTTGAGTTTTCTTGAGATGCTAAGATAAATTTTCTTCAAAGACAATTTATGACGATATTTTAAGTTTAAATGCTGAAAATGAACCGACTCAGCATTCTCTGAGTCAGATACAGCCTCTAAGGATGAATGCCATTAAAAACCAAAAAAAAAACTAATTACTTTCGAAACTGTTTGCTTATGCTCTGCAAACTGGACCACAAATCAGGATCAGTACAAGTCCCCAAGGGGATGCATCAGAAAGTCAAATACGCAATGCAGAGTATCTGTATTACATTCCAAATTCTAAAAATCAAGGATATTATCACAAAAGACTCTTCTTTTTAAATTTTAAGCAAAAAAATAGAGGAATGATGTTATTTTTATGAGAGTAATAACACCTAAATTATGTTATGAGTAGATCTCAGAAAAACCAAGGCATTCAGCAATTTTAAAAAATAGTTGCATAACTCGACCAATGAATCATTTAATAATTGAATATTATCAAATGAATTCCCAAACAAGAAAAACTTCAGACCTATGTCGAAGAGATCTGATGGTACCAAACCCTACAACACTCGGGAAGAGTAGACTTTTGTTATGGTTGTTGAATATGGGTGGGATAATACCATACTTAGTCCCTCGTTTTATGTCATTTTCCCGATTCAGTCTCTCATTTTCTAATTGTCCCAAATTGGTCTTCCATTTTTCCAAATTTGGTCATCCCGTCAAATTGAATGTCAAAATTGACGAAAATTCGGTATGTCATGACCATGTGCTTGTATGTTAGGGGAATCGATGAAGAGAGGCTTCCACAGATTGAAGATGTAACATACTGATCACATGCTGAATTTCCGTCTATTTTGACATTCGATTTAACGGAGGACCAAATCTTGGTGGGTTGCAGGGGGAAAGAAAAATGCAGGATCAATTTGGGGCAATTAGAAAATGAGGGATTAAATTGGGAAAATGACATACGACGAGCGAATAATAGGGAATTATCCCAATATAGGCGGTATCATTGCACAATCTTTCTCTATTTTATGGATGAAGAGTTACTAAAAGGTCTAAAGCATCAGCAATTAGAGCAACTGTCAAGTTAAGGCAACTTTCGGTTCACATGACATCTAAGAACAGCACCTGAAGAAGAGCCTATAATCGGCCACATCAAGAAACTTGTAACAAGACATGTGATGTATACCTTTCATTACTGTTGAGCCTTGCTCCGAGATAAAAAGCAACTGAGAGCAACCAACAATCACTGTGCACAGCAACTAGAGAAAGCCAATCTTTTCGGTTCATTCCATCCCGGGCAAAATTGATCCCAAGTGCTGGCTCTGGAAGTTCTGGTGGAACTTCTTCGGCTGGTAGATTCACTTCCCACGATTCATCGGGATGTCCATATAGACATAAATTTTCCTTCTCTACAAACAAATTATGCAAGAGACAAGACATGAACATATAACACACAGAAATCTAAGATGAAATTAAATTCCATATATCACGAGACAGTGATGATAGCCATACACACTAGCCACGGGCATCTTTCCAATTACAAAGGCCCTTGACAGATAAAAAAAAGTCGGGACTTTGCGCACTAGTCCACTAAAAATGTTACATTCAACAAAGCAACACTTACAGAATAATTTTATTAAACAGAGTACTCATTCTCACCATTTCATGAAAAATTCAACAAATTGACAAGGAGGTTATCATGTGGAAACATTACATTTCTTCACAAAAACATATTAAAAGGTGTCTGTACACAGTATACTTTATTGGCAAATATAAGTAGCAAGCTGGCAAAATACAAGTCTTCGTCCCTTTCGATTATCAGCGTTAATAGAAAAGAAGCAGAAGGCAGCTTCGTGGAACCAAAAAAGAAGCAGCCCTGGTGACCTAATTTGAAGAAGTAGCAAGTTGGCAAATTACAAGTCTTCGTCCCTTTCGATTATCAGAATTTATAGAACAGAAGCAGAAGGCAGCTTCTTTGAACCAAATTTACAGCTCACAACAGAACAGCGAAAAAGAGAACCCAATTGAATAAGAAAAACAGCAACATTTCCGACTAAACACTTCAGAAAAATAGCAAAGGCAAAAGAAGCAAGCTCATGTACCTTATTCTATCATGCTTATGTAGAAAGGAGCTAATTAGACCACAAGCTAATGCATATCGACAATTTTAATGAACTTCAAAAAAATGTCAATATCATTAAGATTCAATTTTTCGTCTTTACACAATAAGGACAAGTCAATTAGATAATATTCCGACTGGCAATAAAACGATGATAAAAACTTTTAGTCATAAAGTAAATTAAACTAAATCTGAGCCAAAAATATTTACCTGGATCGCAAAGCCCGTAAAATTCATCCACTTCTGAGAAAAAAAACAAATAAAAAAATTACAAACCGAGATATAAACATTTATACCACACAAAGAATACTGTCTATGTAGAGTTGTTTATACAAAGTACCATCAGTTAAAGCACGAACAATTCCAGAACGGCGAGAACTGTAATCTTTAAAGATCTCCTCTACCGTTCGGGGGCTTAAAGAAACTGCGGCCATTTCTGCGTCTAATTTAAGATCTGAAATCAATAAGTAAAGATTACAAAAGAGGGATTGAAAGAACTGTATGAATTCGAACTGCAGACATGAAAAGAGGTGACGGTTGAGTGTGCATGTAACATGAGAATCAAGACACAGAAGAAAAGGTCAAGAAGCGGACGACGTCGTTTCGGCTACATGTTTCCTGCAAGTGTACCACATCGGTTTTTATTTTATTTTATTTTATTTTATTTTATTTTAAAAAAAAAACATGTTTAATTAGAATATTTATTAACATCTTGTAAATAATAATAATAAAAATCATGTACTACTAGCGAACACCCGCATCACGTGTGTAAAAAATATGACTATTATTGTATATGAATCATGATCATTAATAAATCGAGCTAATTCATAAAATTTTGTTATAGTTTTTAATTATTATTTAGATAAGAATAATGTAATTATATTAAATATATGATTTGTAGAGATAATATGTGAATTTTTAAAATAAATTAGATATTGTAGTTATAAGTACATGAAAAACATTAAGTCATTACTTATATAAATTAATAAAATAGTTCCGTAAAAACTAATTATTGTCACGAAATCAGACCACTAAAGATCACAACATTCATATATAATATAGATATACAAATAAAATATAGTGATGATAACACCGAAATCAACCATTTTTAAAAAGCTTGATTTTGTTATATATCTCAGTTTTACTTTGTGATTTCAAGTTTTGGTACAAAAGTTTTACGGTACAGTTAGATCAACGGATCAAGCGCATTGAGAAACAATAAATTATCAATAAAAACGTACATGATGAACACGACATATCCAGTAAAAATACATAACAGCATATTTTGGGTTTATTTATTTATTTAATTTTTTGGTTTTGTTTGGGGGGTGGGGTGGGGGGAAGGGAAGAGAGTGATAAGGATTCCATGGATCAGTTGGGTTTAGCGTTTTTTGTTTTTGAAAAATAGTTGGGTTTGTGGTTTTTTGTTATTACAAGTGGGCTGGGTGGAGGTGGGATTTCTATTTTGTCTGTGCCAAACCATCTATCAAGGTGTTGGCACTTGGGTTTGGGTGGTTTTGTGAATGAAGAAAACGGACATTCAGTCAAATCGAATGCGATATTAGAAAATGGCCAAAAAAAACTTCAAAAATAAAATTCAAACCAAGGTTAACATAATCCCTTTATATTCATTTTCTTCAAAAAGATTCACCTTTAGTAAAAAACTACAAATGAACAATCTGAAACATAACCGATAACGGATTTTTTTTAAAAAAAAAAGAATTTTTAGCAATTGATGAGGTTAGTCAAAAAGGAAAAAAAATCGGTTTTCTTGCATGTAGTTTTACGCTTACAGCGCCGGCATAACACCATATTTAGACAGACAATGGAGGGAAATCATCTTCATCTTTAAGTGAGTATGAAGACCTCATTGCGATCCTACATTATCAGGGCAGAGAAACGCTCAAACAAAATACCAACCATATTTAGTAATCAGAGAATCCCGAGATTCTTTACCTATCACGTTCCCTGCTGAATCCAGGTTGTGGCCCTTGCGTCGCAGGGAAACTCCTAGGAGAAGAAGGAGAAGGAGAAGGAGAAGGAGAAGAGGGTCTCTGTCGCCTGCTTATTTCTTGCATGGAGGTTCCAAATGCATGTCCGACCCCAAATCCAACTGTTCCCTCAGGTTCTCGTTCGACGGCCAAGCCATTGCAGTGAGGAGAAGATGGTTGGCGGCTATCAGAGGATGGTGCTGGCTCGTGCAGGCTTCTGTCGAGCATACTTGGCTCCATAAATATTGGGTTCCACTCGTTATTAAGGTGAGTCCTTGGTGGAACCTGACTCCTTCCTTTCAGAGCCGAAGGTCGATAGCCTTGTGGGGGTTGGTTCTGCACAAAAATGCATCCAAATATTCATCCAAGCTCGGAACCTTTTTTCACAAATTTAATAGGGAAAGCATGAATTTCTATACCGTATTAGGGAAATATGTTCCTGTGCCTCGGGGCTTTGGCATTTCTTCCCATCCAAAAGCCATACCTGGTAGCAGTAAATGTGGCATGGCATACACTGGAGAACCCGGATGGAAGCTATTGGGATGTCGGAAGGAAAACCCATTGGTCGGCAACTGTGATGGAGATTGGACATCATCCTGAGGATTCTTGATCTGAAAAAAAGGAGGGCTTCGAGAGGGAGGCACCGGTGAAGAAGGTACAGCTAATGTATATTCATAACACCGCCGACCATATTCTAACCCATACAAGTAACTTTCATAATCCCCAGTAAGATCTACCGAAAAATTCAACAATTCAGGTGTCCCAATCCTATTAGCCGAACCCTGAAAAGTTAATGGCTTTGCGCCATCCATGAGAATGTCATTTGCCTTAACGGAAGAAACACCTGCTTTATGATCATTGCAGTGATCTGAATCTGATTTTCTGTTCCTTGTACTCCCGTTATGCATTTTTGAATTGGAGAAAAAGAGGTGAGGGGCAAAAACGGGCTTAACAGTTGCACGAGCACTCTCAATAATCGGAACCATAGTGTCAGGAAAATCACTGGAAATCCCAAGGCCTTGCATACCTGAAGTGGCAAGATCCATTGCCAAGTGAGAGTGATTAACATGTGTTTCTAAGGACAAGATGTCGTTTTTTCGCAACTCTGCCTTAGAAACAGGTAAATCGGTGATGGTACCATTGCAAGTCGGTGGTGGAACAAATTCTTGAACATCATGCCTTTGTCCGCATCTATGCCTAGCTATAGAGTCTGAAAAGAACTTATGCAACTCCTTAGGAATTACATGTTCAGGCTGCAAAAGTATTCGGTCAAGTCTCTGAGTACCATAATTGAAAGCGCTGCGAATCCGGTAAAAATTTGCTGTACAAAAATAGCACAATTATAAAGAAATTAAAGGGGGTTTGCTTTCATGTGCAAATATAGAGAAGATAAAATAATTAAATAAATAAATGAACCCAACTATTCCAGTCCATGCTACCTTTATTGACACTACGGCCTAGATTATTTGTCTCCTTTAAGGGATCAATTATGTTTAGATGCTTCTGCTGAAATCCACGGGAATTTGTGGAAGGGATCGAGAATGCTTTAGTACAAGAACTTAAGAAATCATTTGTCAGCATTAAGCCACCACAACAGTCTTCCAGTATCTCAGCTGCAAATTAGAGAATGAACAATCGTTTAATTTAATCTCAAACATCTTAGTTAATGTGATTCAAGGTGTTACTTACGCACAACATCTGGCAACGAGGAAAGTCGAACAGGCCCTTTTAAGCTGATACAGTAGGTTTCCCAGTCAAATTTACTGAAGTAGTCCAAAAATTTACGTAAAACCTATTTACAGAAATTTCAAAAATTAGGTTCTTTTTGTGAGCATAATCTAAACTTTAAAGAGAGTAACTTTCTTAGGAAGCACTCACAGATAAAGGACCGTTTAATGTCGAGTAGAAGAGATGGAAGATGTACAAAACCATAATCTCCAGAGCATATGTTGAAATCAATCCATGATCAGCACCAAGAATACGACTTTCATAATAGCACCAGGCTTTGGTCAGTATAATACTGCGCTTAAATAGATGATCTTTGCCAATGAAGCGATCAACCTGAAACATAAGAAAGGTAAATAGGTCATGAGAAACTATATGGGTCTGCCCTTCTTATACATAATTAGAAAGAAATGTGATGAATTAATAAATATAACAAAAAAACGTAAATCGTTATTTATAGAATCAGAAGATTCATGAAATAATTTAAGAATCTATCATTGTTAAACTCATGTTCGACTTAATCGGACTACATTAATCAACAAATACGAGAATATTTAAAACACCAATCTTAATTATGGTTCTCGACCATGTGAGTTATGAGTAGATGCACATATCTTAATTACTTCAAACTTTTAGGTTCCTCTACCTGCTCAAGAAAACATAAAGCAGACAGGCCACCAATTTGATTGAGGGAGATGTCGACAACAATATCCTGAACAATGCATTTCACAATCTTAACCTGCACCAGAACGTCAAGGTCAAGGATATAGAGAAAGAAGCACACCGGGATGGTGATTTAAAAAAACCTTCAAAAGAATTTTTTTTGAATCTTCATTAGAAAGTGTTATCAAAAGAATGGCACTAGGGACATTTAAAGTTCAACAAGTTATTAATTTAGCACATAATATTCTCTCAAAGAATTTATTATCCTTGCTCTACAGCATTCTGAATTAGCAGAAGATAGGATGATGATGAAAACCAATTTAAAAGAAAAGCATGCAAATTAATTCAAGTGCTGATAAAGTTCTTATATTCTGCAAGTGGAAACTTATACACCGTTTATTTTGGGTTATTTTCACACTTGCCCTAATTTAAAACACTGTCATATACGGAGTTGCCATGATATCATATTTGTTGGAAAAGAGAAATCTTATCCTCATTCACATGCAGTCAGCTGCCAGGTAACTTATTTTCAACTCAGCAGCCTGTCACAGTCATCTGTATGTCCAAATCTACAGCACTAAAACAAGCTATTTTTTTTACCAATACCCGTTATTCCAAGTAGCAAGGAGCTTGGTTCCCATCCAACATGCTTGGGTACGGGTTTCGTGACTTAAGAGACAAATGTTTGGAGTGCTCCTCAGTTCTCACAATGAGTCCATCCAGTTCAACCCCAAATTAATCTGGGATCAATGTGGCTCCAGGAGTTGAGATGGGTAGGGGCGCCTCTACACCAAAAACCCATGCTTAAATGTCTACTTTTTACACATGATTTTGGATAGAACATGCCCTCTTGGTTAACCTTTAATTATGATCCATTACCTCAACAGTTCTGAAGCAGCCTCGGTAAATGCATTCCAGCTATAATAAAGTGTTACACAAGAATATATCTTTTTCTCTGGAAATACTCGTCTATAACCAAAACAAAATGTGCTTTATGGTTATAACCCTTGTATTGTTTGACCAAATGCATCAGACTATTGTACATCATTTACATGTTTTTTGTTAAGTTTTCATTTCATATGATGCCTCTACCCTAGTTTCCTACTATTTGATTTCAAAGGAGAAAACAGTGCACCAAGCAACCATTTATGCTGGACCATCAGATCCCAGAATCATAAAATGTATAGTGGAAACAACATGGAGTAGATATTGGGAAAACTTATGTCAAGTATGCTGAAAAGGCCTGAATTTTTGAAGTAAAATTAGCGAGATAGAAACCTCAGCATGGATTAGCTGGACATCCTTTACAACAAACTCAGCTTCCTTATTTTTTGCCTCCTCTTCCAGAGCAAATTTTATTTCATCAGCCAACTTATCTTCACTATTCGCACCACCAAAGGCAGTCAGATCAATGTCTCCATCAGGGAGATAAGTTTTCAACGGCACAGATCCATAAGGAAATACCTGCAAAGTCCAAATCTTTCATGTTACAAGGAAAAATGATTGATTGACCGGAAAAACTTGCATGCATCAGTTACCAAGAACATGAATGAGTAATATAGGCACAAAACAGACGGCAGTGCAATCCAATCAAGGACAGCAAAAGAATTTAGTAACATTCTGATTTCTTCACAGGTTTCTATCCATTCAGATCTATTAGGGCACAAATTCCACCATCATAAATGATACTATTGCTACGTAAAAAGATTTGATAAATATTTAAGCAGAAAATGGAAAGCACGTCATTCCAACATGGCCAAAATTGACAATAAATTAAAGTAAGCAGAAAACAGGCAGGCTTGGCCCATTTTGACAGCTCTAATCTTATTGGTTTTCTGTTTTTCAAGTAAACACTGATTTTGTCTTGCACAAAATCTGGTGGCATTCGATTCATCGCTATAAATTATCACTTTTAGTTCGTTAACTTGTTAACCCTTCTTCTAATCACTAAAAGTTGCAAAAGCTGCCGCAATAGATTTTACAGCAGAAGACAGTATGCTGCCACACACGATTGTAATGTTTTTCTGCCATATACCAATGACAGCGACCAATTCCAGACCAGCATGAGTTGAGAATCGGTGGAAAGTTCTCTAAAATATTGGATTGACCTTGATAAAGGGCTTCCAAGATACCAATCACTACCTGGTACATAGTATGTTCCTTGTTTCTTAAATATCAATCATAAAAGCTACGCCATACATGCTCGTATTCGTAACGGTTTTTTTCTTTCCTTTGTTGATAACCACCAATTGCGAATCAGCGCGTGTAGAGAATTGATGGAATATTATCATGAATCTTGGATTCACCTCAATAAAAAAATCCGTTCCTAGATATCTATCCTACTTTGTATGTTTCGAAACCTCTTAAAAATTCAATCGCAGAAGCTACTTTAATAAATACTATAAACAGATTACATTTTTCCGATCGTACGGATAACAGCAACCAATTTCAGCGACCACGTGCAAAGAATCGATGGATCATTCTCACAGATCCAAGATACCAAGCATTCCCTATTGCTTGGCAAGTTCATAACCCCTTAAAGATCAACTTTTCATATCCTCGAGGAGTTTACATTCTTCAGTTCAAACAAATTAATTTATGAAAACTCAGTTTACCACAAGAACTATCCTTGCCAGAGCAGATTATCATTGACATAACACAAAAGATAAAGTTTAGAACATAGAAAAACTAGAAGCCTTTGCAATTCAATCTCCCAATAAAAAAATTCCTCAAACCCTGAAAAAAAAAACGTTAGCCACAATACCCACACCCACAAATGTTGCAACTCGCAAACAAAATATGCTTTCAAATGAATCTAACAGCATGCATCGCAAAAGCTAGACTAGTGCAATCAAACTTTATACCTCAGCACCAAGACGATTCCTAATGAATCTCTGAACGTAACCAGTAATTTTCCCTCTCCTCTCTTCTGATGCAGCAGTTAGCTGGACCTTCTGAATTAGCTCATGTGCAGCCTGTTCCGTCTGGGCCCAACGCTCCGGTCCGAAATCAAACTGATGGGAGTCAAAGATCGATGATGAAGGTGAAGTGACCTTAGCGGCTGCGCCGACCGGAAGATCAACCATTTAATCTCTTACAACAAACAGATTTTTTTCTAAAAAAAAACTACGCACTTTAATTATTTCTACACACAACTGATATCTTACAACAAAAATCACCGAACCCTTTTGATTATAATCACATACACAATCAAAAATCAAGTTCCGGTGTTGGAAAATCAAGAATCAAGAATGCCCACAAAGATCAACAAAAGTCACACCTTCTTCTTCCTCCACCCGCATGTGTGTGAAATGGGTTCTGGTCTGAAGGTATAAGATTCGAGGAGATTAATGATTAGAAGGTCACGAGGGTTTAAAGATCGAAAGAAAGATTTAGGGGTCCGTACATATAATTACGCTCATTCGCAAGTGATTTCAGTTGGGTTGTGCAAATTAGATTACACAAAATCTATATTTGTAAGACTGCTGCGGTTTCTTGACCGCCGATTCCCTGCCTTTTAAATTTTCCTTTTTAAAAATTAATACATGATTAGTAATTCCTCGCAAAGTTGTTGTATCGAGTATGTCATATAAAAGAAAAACAAATAGTTTTTTTTATTGATATTAAAATATTATACTTTTGGTTATTTTCAAATTTTATGATTTTATAATTATATTTTTTAAATTAAAACAATAATCATAACATTACATAAGTATCACATATTGTAATATGATTCATATTTAAAACGAAAAGTAATATTTTTAACATAAAAATTAATATTTTTTTAATAAATCTGATCTAATTAAATATTCGTCTCATAAGATTGACTCGTAAGACTATTTCCATACATTATATTATATCGATTTAGATACTTTACATGTCTCATCCCGAGTCATGACCATTTTTTTCCCATTTTGATGATGGGAAAAAAAATAAATGTGATTTTGCTTAACAGAGAGTTTTAATTGTTTGATGATTGAATATTCGTTTTTCTTTTTCCTTCTATTCAATATGTGTGCATATTCTGCCAAAAATGCGTGTGCATATAAATAATAATATAATAATAATGTATCTTCTGTACGCATCTGGAAAGAAAAGGGGTAAAAAAAAAAAAAAAAAAAAGGGCATATCATGTATTTTGTAAAAAAAAAAAATTTTATGAGGTATGGACCTCTTGGAAATAGGGTAAACAACTACGATACAATTAATACACAAGTTTTTATTCCACTAACTTGGATCGGTTACTCATATATCATTGTAATCTAGTTCTTATTATATTTTCATTTATATTTAGATCATGCATATCATACTTAATCATTTGTATCTAAGTTTTTCGACCTTCCTTTTCGTATATTAATACGAGTATTAGTTATGAACTCGCATATCTTAACTTGAGCATGTGTTGGTCGTCTTTGTATGTGCTCATATCATTTCATGCGTGTCTCCCTCATTTTTTCTTCGACAGACACGAGCTCGATTTTTCTTTTGATATATTTGTTTCTTAGCTTATACATTATTTCAAGTCTTTACATCCATCTTAGCATATGAGAGGGTAAAATATAATGAAATAATTCTTATAAATTTTTAGGGTGTGACACATACAATACAATATCGATTCAAAATTTTTTTAAAAAAAAAATGAGATTTTAACACATAACAATCGTACTCCCTTGATGTACATATTTTTAATATAAAATAAGAATACTCACATATTAATTAAATTCGATACCTAAAAGATGTCAAATTTATTCCTTAAAGATCTCTTTCTCACCCCTCAGTTGGCTCGCGATTATAAACCCACACGGGCTTATACAGAGCCCAAAAATAATTATATTGACCATTATTTAATTTTCTGAGAAAGGACTAACCTACTCATACGGCCCAATCCCTTTGAACTTTGGCCCAAAATCGAGGCAATTGGAGTTATGTTTTTAGTATGACATCTCCATATTTATATGGACTCTATGCTCATCAAGATGTCTCGAAAACACAAAATCCACAAGCTTAATTTTACTTACTAATCTTCTTTCCTTTTTTTTTTAGATTAGTTCACAAAAATTATATATTGACAATATAAATCATGAATAGCCTAGCTATTTATAATATTTTGTCAACTTATAGTGTGTGGAAAAATTAACAGAAAGAAACTCTGGTTGCGTTTGGATTGAAGAATTTGAATTTGAATTTGATGAAGTATTTGAGGGGGTGATTTGAAATGATTTCATATTGGAATGAATTAGAAATCCATCACAAACATTTAAAAATAATTATTTTCGATTTGAAATTCATTGTCAAGCAGATTTGCTCAAACAAACCAATAGATTTGTTATTATGAATTTAAAATTTGTAACTTTAAATTCATCCGTCCAAATGCAACTCAATTATACACATTGTATTTTGATATGTTATTCACCAACTGTGCATGATTTTTGTATTCATTAATTAGGTAACTCTCATCTATTGAAAATGATGAAGTATATCAAAATTGTATATACAATCTGTGAGTGTATATTACTTGTAATATAATATATTGTAATGATCATGGGTGATTAGGCTGAACCACCATACCCATGCACCACTACTGATAATGGGTCGTTAGGATGGTCCAGACCCATGCTCATGCATCGTCACTCATAGAATATCTCACTTCTGGAAAGTGGTTTCTTTCGCCCCCAAACACTTGAACACATGATCTTCAGGCTTAAGTAACTAGATTCCTAAGTGTCGGTACCAGTTGGGTTAGTAGCTCAATTGGTACCAGGATT
Source organism: Primulina huaijiensis (assembly GCF_012295235.1). Classification (NCBI taxonomy): domain Eukaryota; kingdom Viridiplantae; phylum Streptophyta; class Magnoliopsida; order Lamiales; family Gesneriaceae; genus Primulina; species Primulina huaijiensis. The sequence continues at coordinate 21,813,924 of NC_133310.1, read as the reverse complement.
GCTACCAAGACCTATATAAGTCTAGGAGGCCTTGGGTTCTAATCTTGGGAAAGGTAAAAGCTCCAGTAGTGTCTGGGCTGGAGAAGTTCTATGAGTAATGACGTATGAGAAAGCCCGTGAGGGAAAAGGCCCAGTGTAAACCCAAGACGGAATAAAGCTCCGAAGGAGTCCAAGATTGAGATAGCTCATGAACATTACAGATATGATAGTGGACAAACCTCAAGCTCCAACACCCGCAACTTTTTTTCGCTGTTTCATTAAAATTTATATCCGGTATTTCTTACCGAATCTCCCGTGTCCAATATTGGACCAAAATGTTAATTAAGGTAATTACATGAAACTTTTATTATAATTAATTTATAGAAAATAATATTTATATATATATTTTTTCCCAAAGTTAATGTAACTTCAACTCCCATCCAGCAGCTAATTGAAGCTTGCTTGGCGTGGGTCAAATTATATCTGAAAAATTGAATGTAGTCCGCCAACTGTATTACATCAGTTTGACAGGGCAGCCTGTATGCTATGGATTAATTAGTCATCTAATAAATGTACTTGTTGGGAAAAATGGAAACACGTATATATTATAAATGACATAGATAATATATTATAAATGACATAGATAATATATAAAAATACAAACACTCTGTTTTACTGTATTGTTGTGTTAGAGATGTTTGAAGACAACAATCGTATGAAGTGTTGATCGAAGAATTCTTTAATTACTCCGAATTTCAGCCACAAAGATGTGCATTATTGTGTTTTCGGTTATTTTTTTATTAATATTTAGTATGCATTTTAGTTACTGGACTTGTTAATAAATATATTTTTTCGTTCTTTCACTGGTATGTGTTTAATAAATTCGAATTTTTTTTTTCTACTGATTATTTTTCTACGGTCCCCTGAATATGCATCCTCAATAATACTAAACTATATAATACTATACTATAATTATATGTGTGTGTATATATATATCACAAATTCTGAACGACAGACATGCATAAAAATACATATAAGTACAATTCCCTTGTGTAAGTGTTTCCAACTATAACAATGGCAATCAGCTCTCGTTTTGTGCTTAAAGCTACGTGTCTGGTTCTAGTCGCGTTGGCGGTGGCCACACCTGCGGCAGAAGGGCAGCTCTCCTGCGGCCAGGTGACGAGCGCCTTAGCTCCTTGTTTCGACTACGTGTTGCGCGGCGGCCTAACCGTGCCTTCTAATTGCTGCTACGGTGTTAAGTCGCTGTACAAGGAGGCGGCCACCACCGCCGACCGGCAGGCTGTTTGTTACTGTCTGAAAGCCGTCACCAACACCGCCTCTAGTCCTGTCATCGCCAACGCCGCCAGCCTCCCCAAGAAATGTGGCGTCATCCTTCCATATACGATCTCCCCCACCATTGATTGCACAAAGTAACCAAAAACAATTTAATTTTTATACGTCGTCCAGCTTCAATAAACTGTTTTTTCTTGAAATTGATTAATTAATCCAATGCTAATTCATTGTTGCAGAGTGCGTTGAAATACAAAGATCAAGCGTATCGAACGAGCAACGGGGATCTACACCAGGAATAATAGCAGGATCATAATTATTATGAATTCTCAGTTTTTGATTGCTAAAATTTAAGGTTTATCGTATGCTTGAAGTCTTAATTATTAAAAATGTAATGTTCATGCATGCATGCATGCATGGAGTACTTAACTATTACTATATGTTCCTATGTTTTGTTTAATTTGTAGTCAGTTTCCGAGTAAGAGAGACTAATGATGCCTTCTCGTTTAATTTGACTATATTTGTACATGGCCTCCCTTGTTCTTACACCGTCTTAATTAGGCTTAATCAAACATTTGAAAATGACAGTAGCAAGAATGAACAGCTAAATAATATCCAAGGTATGCATACTGGACAGCGAGGGGGAAGATCTAAATTATTCGAAAATTGAGCTGTTTTCTTCGTTTGGGTTATTTAACCGAGAATATGATCGTTAGGAACAATAAGTGAATAAAATTCTAATGAAGTTGTAAAATTAATTCTTATATTACCAGCCAAAACTAATCACAAGCCTTATATGTGAAGGCAAACACAAAATAAATAAGAGCACTTGCTTTTAAATCCTTAAATCTAAACATGAGTTTGTGTTCAATCACTGTCAAGGAAAAAATGTTTATGCACTTCTTCGTTCATACCAAAAAAAAAAATATATATTACATTTAGTGGACTCTCATATATTTTCAAAAATAAAATCGATATAAAACATTGGACTTATTATATCTATATATGGAATTTGAATATTTATTGTTTTAGATCTGATACAAAAATAATATTTAAAATATAAAATTAGAATAAATTTATTAATATATATTTGTTTGAGTATTCAAATATCATATATTCAATGTTTTATATTGATTTTTATCTTATATGAAATATGTGTTATTAATATTAATATTTTTTTATACATATTTAAAAATCGTATATTATTATCGAATTTGAATAATTTAAGATTCAAATATCATATATTAACATCAAATTTTAATTTTTTTTTATTGATTTTTATTCGAAAAAAGATATATATTAACCAAAAGAGTGCATGTTACATTTTTTTAGATGAAAGATTATAAACACATTTTTTTTCTGAAATCACAACCCAAATTTGAGTTTAGAGATTTAAAAACAATTTACCCAATAAATAACTTGTTGAATTAGGTAGCTTTAGTGGTTGTCAATTAATGTCTTGTTTACCTTTCTCTAGTTCCGAGACAATTAGTATTTATGAAATTAAATGAGCCGGCATGGCGTACTGCACGAAATTGACACGCGCGCATTTAAGTTCTTACAATTTTCGAAGTAGAACCAGGCACAATAAAAATCAAACACAATCTCATAAAATTGATTCGTAATATTGTTTTATAGAAATTTTGTACAAGTATAGATAATATCGGAAATGAAATATTTTGTTATTTTTGTCAATCAGAACATAATTTTTTTTTTTTAAAAAAAAGGGTTACAATAATAAACATCTTATTTAGATATACTAAATTTTAAATGACATTTGTTTTGGTTTACTTAGTGACGCGACATCTGACAAGTTAACAATTTTCGATTTTACATCAGCATTTTTCTGTACAACGTCAACAATTAGACAAAAATATCAGAAAATTAAAAGTTAGTATATCAAAATCAAACATTAAAAACTGATAAGTAGAACAAAAACTTAAAATTGTACAAATTAATGAATAAAAAACTACTTTAAATTTTTAATAAAAATAGTACAATTTTGTTTGACAAAAAAAAAATTACTATAAACGCACAGTACAATAAATTATTTTCTCAATGAAGTGTTGATTTGGAAAATTAATCATTTGCTATTAGGATGTTGAAACTTTTATTAGATTGAAAAAAATCATAAATCCAAAAAAAAAATCCCAATTCAATTCGAAAAATAAGTTTTTTTAATTTGGATATAAATGTTAAAAACAAATTTTATTAGATTAGTAATTTTATCTAGATTATATATTGTATGAAATGATATTTATGAATTAAGAATATTTTGTCAAATTTTAGTTGATTTTTTATTTACTTAAATCATTTAAACTTTATATTTAAATATTTTGCAAAATAATTAACTAAAAATATAATATATTATATTTTAAAATCTATTTTAATTATTAATTTAAATGATTAAAAAAACAAATAAATCGAACTGTTTTGGTAGAAATCGAACCGATAAGAAACGGGTCGAATATCACATTATATATTAATGAAACCAAAAACTAAAATAATTTTGTAAATCTAAATCGAACAGCCCTATAAACATCTCTATTTTCAAAATAAAAAATTATTTTATTAAGATAGTTGTTTTAATTTTATTTTATTTTTAAAAAGCATAAATAATTTTGTCTGTAGAGAAGGTTTGCACTAAACACACAGGAAATGTCCTGAATAAAGCTTTTGAACTAATTAAAATCCAGCTGTCCACCAACCAAATGTTGACTAATTCATTAATTCCTCCGAAAGCCATCCGTAGCTCTCTATAAATATAAACTTCCTAGCAAAGAAAATCTACTAAAAAACTCCGTTTTTCCTTGGCCAAATTCAACTTACTTTTATCATCTTAATGGCAAGCTTTTCGGCAAGGACGACATCATTGAAGCCAATGTCTGTTGCACTACTGGTAGTGATCGCCGCGGCGCTGATTGCTCCGCCCCTTAATGCGGAGGCAGTGGTTTCATGCAACTCGGTGCTGACCACTCTGTCTCCATGCCTCAACTTTGTTCTGGTCGGAGGTGCTGTTCCACCAACGGAGTGCTGCTACGGCGTAAAGTCTGTTGCAAACGCTGCCTCCACCAAAGAGGACCGCCAGGCCGTGTGCTCGTGCTTGAAATCCGTTGCTGGCTCCTCCATCCCGAGCATCATTAACAACGCCGCAGAGCTCCCAGGAAAATGTGGCGTCTCTATTCCCTATATCATCAGCCCATCCACTGACTGCTCCAGGTACATATACATATACATATATATGTATACATACATTTGTCTTCGTTCTAATAATATTTCCTTACATTTATAACATATTGATTGCTGCTTTTCGTTGCAGGGTGACCTAAGTAAAGTTATGGAGTTGGAGCAAAGATTTTCCCTTGTTGACCCCTAATTTGTTTGGAGAAATTATTATTACGTATGTGCAGTGGCATATGATTAAGAAGAAGTTTTAGCTTGTATTAAGTAGTAATTTAAGGTTTGATTAAGCTACTTAAATATTGCTACCTATTAACGAAGACGATGTACTGTATCAGCTTTGTATGCGCCCTTATTTTGGATATTATCAATTTTAAATGCATGCGCATGCATGGAATTGACATTATTTACATGCATATATACTAATAATAATAATATATAGAAAGTATATATAAGAACTAATTTGTCGAGTTCACACGCACGTACTTCAAGCGGAAGATAAATATGATTTTAACATTTTATTTAAATTAAAAATTGTGCATTATTTTATACTCATTTATTTAATATAAACAACTCCAAACAGATTTCATTATTTTGTAATTAGCTAATATAAACAACCCCAGATTTATAGTTGTTCATTTTACATATGTATAAATGTAAATGGACACAAATCCAACTTTTCAACTAATCATCTTGATTTAATAAAATGAATGCATCAACTCAAATCTCCGTTATTGGTGCATGTTGGTCACCCAAATTTGCACCTCACATTGATTTTTCATGTGGAATATTGAACGGATTTATTGAGTTTAAAACACCAATTTTGATGGTGTATACTGTTATATTTCATTAGTATTGACTGTAAATTTGTTATTGGGGAAAATAACTAAAATGGTCTTTCCAAATTTGTATAGTTTGTGTTTTATGGTCTCTTCGAATTTGTGTCAAGGTCCCATAAGTTAGCCTTGTGATTTGGGACAAACCCTATCTTTCCATTGAATAGGTTTAGGAATTACTGTATTAGATTTTCTTAAATCTGTTTGTAATAAAAGAGTTTCTCCTTTTTTGCTATGAAATTTTACTTTTGTCGCAAAAGCAGAAATCATGACTTTACAATGTGCTTTAAAGATTAAGGCTATGGGAATTGAACCTTGAATTATATTATAATTAAGAGTTTTTATTTGTAGAACTAAAGATTTTAAAATATTTTTATCATTTAGTGAGACTGAAAATTTTGGATGCAAGTCACCCCAACAATCTGCGGCATGCACGGGGCTGAAGAAGCGAGCTCTGAACCGGTGGCTGTGTACCCTATCGTCCGACGAGTTTTTGACAACCGGTGGGTGCCCGATTTGTTTGTGGGAGTTCATGGATGGGGGAGAGAGTCCGGGTTCTGCAGAAATGCGGTCATGGGTTTCAAGTGGGGTGCATAGATACGTGGCTGCTCTCGCATTCGTCCTGCCGCTTCATTGCTTGAGGTGGAATTTAGATAATGGTCGGCTTTAGATTATGTGGCACAAGGTGCATCTCAAATATCACGATCAAGACTTAACTGTAACAAAAAGTACTACAATTCTCAAGTTAAAAAATAAAAATACAATGCGATTATATCTTATTTGATTTGATGATATTGATTGATAAATATTTTATTTGTGGTCCAATCAAATTTTAGCTTTTATGTAACAATATTAAACCTGTACTGTAGTCTACTTCGTGAATCATAGGCATTATCTATTCAAGCACAAATTAGATCAAACACTGCATGCAAATTTAACGCATGGACATCGATTTTACTCTTGTATAGTTAGTGATAGAAACACATACTTGGATATTTTTATTGAAATTTTCTAATTATTTGACATACTTTCTCTCATTATATTATATATTTACAAAGTCATATTCTTTTTTCATAAAATTTTTTAAAAAATTGGGCCATGGAGTTGAATCTTTCTGATTCTAATCACTGTGGGCTGAAATTTTTTTAGTCTGAATTATTGGGCCGGACTGGATTCTGGTTGAAGCCTATCGAGAGCCCGCTTTCACTCCCGAATGACTCCTTAGCTCCGAACATGATCAGAAACGTACAAATGTGAAATATGGCCTTAAATTGATTTTATTTAATAAAAATTTATGAAGGAACGATGGATTGCTTGGGAGCTGCGAGCATATATCCCTCGCTTGTACCGTCTGTTAAACGGATTATTTCACACTGCCCGTGCAGCCCGGATCACTCCACATGGGTGATCCAGGCCCACCTCCATGTAAAAAAAAAAAAAAATTGACTCTGAAAAATCCGAGCCGTTGGATCGACCCCTGCGGGCAGTGGTCGAACTTACCCTGTTAAACCATGCATTGGGTGTTTCTTGCATGTTATCCAACCTGGAAAACAGTTTCCACAATTACTCATTTTTTGGACCACATCTTTCGAATCTTATTCATTCTTTAAAGGTCAGTAATGAATGCTCAACATATCAAAATTATGTATATATTGTAAGTTGTAAATATTAATATATTACTAAATGGACATAAAAATTATTGATAATAACCTTTTTTTATTTGAAAATGAGATATTCGAATTTGATATCTCGTTCAAACATGAGACATTTGCGACATATTGAACTTAACACCACGTTTTCTTCTAATAATTCTTAGACAAAAACTTGTGTGAGACGGTCTCACGGGTCGTATTTTGTGAGACGGATCTCTTATTTGGGTCATCCATGAAAAAGTATTACTTTTTATGGTAAGAGTATTAATTTTTATTGTGAATATCGGTAGGGTTGACCCGTCTCACAGATAAAAATCCGTGAGACCGTTTAACAAGAAACATTCCCTAATTCTCTATAAGTTTATTTAGGTTTCTATGAATGCCATCCGCCGGATTCGGTGGGGTCACACACACAGACTGCAGGTGATTCTTAGTATTCACGCCCACGCCTAACCAACCCCACCGTTTCCCATATATAGCTGAACGTAACCATCACCGATTGCCATTTTGGAGCCAATCACACCAACCAACCCCAAGTCCCACCCTAGCTCCAACGCACCCTCTGCTCCTATGACACTGTGTCCACCGCCCTCTGCCTCCCTAGGGTTTCAATCTTTCCTCAAAACCACTACGCGCTGTAAACTCTCCATTTCGCCGGCTGCTCCTGGAGGTTTCTCCCCTAATCTCTTACCGTTGGGCCGCCGAATTTCGCGGAATCGCTCGCTGCTTGTATCTGCCGTTTCTCATGAGGAATCGGTGACCTCTCTTCTCTTTTACTTTAATGTTCGTTATTTATTTGGGAGATTTGACTTTCTGCATTGTAGGGAGGACGGGAACATATGCAATGTAAATCGCTAGACCCGCGCGTGCTATTCTTTTTGCTTCTAGTTTTATTGATTGTAGCAAGAATATTTTCGGACTAATTTGTCTAGTTCTTAATTTTATTTTTCCTTTTGTGTTGTTTGGTCGGTCTGCAAGTGGGGTTTGGGGTAATTGATGACATTCTTGTACTTGATTGCTTCATCACCTTATGCGCGCGCCCCTCACAATTTAATTGAATTTGACTGCTAAAGGATGTGTACAAGATTTGTTGTTTGCGTTTAGATTTGATGCTTACAATCATTTTATGTTTTGCCGAGAAACTTGGGTAGCTTGAGACGGTTGAAAAACAATGCAGCTAAGAAAGGAATGTGTAATTTCTGATGGTTGACTTTATATCGGTTTCTGTTGTTCTGTGGAAGTCCGGCTTTGGAATGAGGCGATTCTAAATTCAGTTTTATTCATATTCCAGGGCTGTACTTGTTCTCTATTTTCATCTTACATTGGAAAACTCTTTTTTTTCTTTGGCTGTACAACTGTGCGATGTGATGTTTTCTTTGTGCATCAAAAGCTTTTTGAATCATATAATCATAATTCCAGTTTAATTTGTTTTCAGAAGCCTTCAGATATTGGTATAGAGGAGGAGGATTTGAAAGTGCGAGCTGAAGAATCACATGTGGCATGGCAGCAGATGCTCAAATCTTTTAAAGAACAATCCTTAAAATTGCAAAGTGTCTCAAAAGAAGCATATAAACTTTACAGTGAAAAGGCCGTGATCTTATTACAAGAAACTTCTGAAAAATTGAAAATTCAAGCTGAAAAAGCAAGACTGGATCTGAGAGTTATTGCTTCAGAAATAACTGAAGAAAGCAAAGAATACTTGGCCACGGCTGCAGATAATTACCCCGAGCCTGTGAAGGATATTGTTGACACCTTTGCTTCTTCCCGTGATGAGTTGAATGATGTCTCTAAAGTGCGAGACTTCTACGTTGGAATACCTTATGGTATGTTGAGCAAATAAGTGCTTGCTCGCATTTGCTCTGTGGAAATTTGACTTTTGACTGATACAAAAAGTCACACCGGCTGAAATATTTTTATGTTCTTATCCTACTTACACTTTCCAGGTGCTGTTCTTTCTTTTGGAGGCTTTCTTTCTTTCATGCTCACTGGAAGTATACCTGCCATCAGGTTTGGCATTATTCTTGGTGGTACTCTTTTGGCGATGAGTATATCAAGTTTGAAATCTTGGAAAAAGGGGGAGTCATCACCTTTAGTCTTGAAAGGGCAAGCATGTCTGTATTCCATTGGAAATTTGTACATTTATTTCATTTTTCTCTGTATTGATGGCAGTTGCTTTTCCTTGGCTATCTATCTGTTCATTGGCATTGAAAAGCATGCTTGTAGTTACACTTGCAACTTGCTGGCTTAAAGCTTGTTAATCATCGAAAGACGTCTCATATATGATCCTTAACTTTCAAGCTTTTCCTGAGAAAGATGTTTTGTTTGATGGACGCTTGCTGACTTGCTCATATCTTACATCTTTTATGCATTAGTCCTTGTTTTATACTTTCAGTTTTATATTGCATCACGTTGTTTGCCCCTCTAAGATTTTGCACTGTACATGGTGTTATCTGCTTGTATTTAGATTAGATATAACCATTTATACAAGGACACAATTATTATTCTGTTATGTATCCCATGCTTTGGTTGTTTATGGGAAGGAATCATCTTGATTTTAGAATAATCTTGTCTGATCGAGTGCTTTCTAAAATTGGAATAAACTTTACTAATGCAATTCTTGATGTGATTTTGGATCTGTCGTTGCTGCAGCAATTGCTACCATATTATTTCTGAGACAATTGCGCTTGTTGTCTTTGGTAAGTTCTGTTTTCTCACAGCCATGAGAGAATGTTATTTTGATGAAGTTGTAAGCAATGTTCTTTTATTGCTCTAACATCATTCATTTTGTGCTCCTTTGCAGCGGCCATTTATATTCAACTTTTTCACAACCTTTGTCAGGTCTCCGGTTCTCTGAAATTCTGAATTACGATTATCATACTTCCTCTTACTGCTATTTTACTTGACTAAACCCCAGTAGTTTTATATTCTGCTCTCTGGCATGCAAGTTCCTACCTGTCCAACGTGAAATACTTTTGATGAGAATTAGAACTGAAGGACTTGACCATCCATGTATAACTGAAGATGTTTTCCCTTTCAAACCAAAGATACCACACCAAAATTTAATGCTCCTAATTGCCGATGTTAGGATTTTTAGGGTTTTCTTCTCAAACCACAATACTGTATTTACTAATCTGCATGGTGAGATAATTGGAAAGGGTTTTATTTGAAAGTTTGAGCATGTTATAGATTTGTGCGAACTACTAAACTCAGGAGTGATGTGACTACCAAAAGTTGGACAGTGAGCACATGACAAATTAAAATGATGAAAGAGCATGCATCGTGCACGTTGTTCCTTTCTGCTCTCTTGAATCAAACATTGGTTAATCTATGTTCCAACGATGACATGTAATGTGCAGTGGTGGAGTATTTGCATTCTATCTCTACAGGATCATCAGAGATAGAGGTCAGCCAAGGGAACCTAATTCGGAAGCAAGGTTACAGGATTAGTTAATCTACATGTTGAGGTGACTGATCTTGAACTTCCTTCGTAGTCTCTTTAAAGCCAATGGACGGTAACACTTGATCAGTCTTTATAAATTAAATTTCCGGGTGAGATCTTGCTATTCAGATAATATAGAAAATAGGGATTTCAACTGTTTCTGGTGTTCTGACTTGATTTACTTCTTTAATAAGGGCAAAGCAGGATTGGTTGAATGCAAACAAATGTAGACGTTATCTCCAAATGCTTTTATTGTGTATAATGTAGTGCGTGTCCTATCTTTGTTCCAACTTGTAATGACCTCAATACTTTTTATGCGTGTCCCAAGTTTAATGAGTTCGATAATTTACCGTGATTTGATCAATATCTTAGCACAGATTTATTGGGATTCCAAAAGACTCCCTGACCCCGTGGATTTCGTTCTTTGCGTCAAATCAGTCCGTAATGGAGTGGATTCTTAACTGAAAGAATAAAACATAAAAAAAGTTCAGAACTCTGCATAATGTGAAGCTCCCCGGCTCGAATGCAATGCTTAAAAACGTTTACATTGATATATACAGCCATACAGCTACCCAAGAAAAATTTCCCAAAGTGTTTGGAAGTCCAAGAAAGGTAGCAGCATGTATGTGTATATAAGCTCCATATTGTACAAGAATGATGCCTGCAGCAAAGATGTTCTATTTCACCTCCCTCGCGAAGTTCAAATTACATTAAGCATTCCCATGAGTCATTTGACTGGGTAATTCATTAGTATTGTTCAAGGGCGTATATTGCGGCCTCTCTACCTTAATCTCTGAGTCCATCTTTGTCTGCATAGTACAACCATAAGAAAGCAGGTCTGGCGTGGATTTTGCACATCCTTCCTCATTGCTATCCGCTCAGAACTATACTCAACCCTTTCATGGTGAGAAATAGCCTCCCTCGACCAAAGATTTATGATGACCATTTCTCCTTCAGATATTTCTTTGCTTTATTTTGTTGACAAGATCCTTGCCGATGTAGCGGCGTTCTTGGTAATTGGAGGCTCAACCCTTGTAGCTGCTGCTCCACGATTCAGTGCTTGTAATAAGCGCTTTCTTGTTACTAATCCTATATGTACACTCGTAAACGATAATAAACAGCATGAATAAAATGAAATAAATAAGAATAGGTTCTTCCCGGCTTCGTCGTTAACTCAAAGTTCAGTATTATCGTTGACAGATTTTGAGCTTCTTTGCATCAATGAATAAATCTTCATGTGTTGAAAGAACCAAAACGAAGCATTAGTCAAAGTTTACCCGGTGATATAGAGTTAGATGGATAACATTAATCACTTTTTTAAGTTTTGGAGATTAGGAAAAATTATTTTTCAAAATAATCTTGGGAGCTTATAAATGTAATCGGCACAATTTGTTGATCAAATAGTTTTTATTCTGAATGGTAATTAAATCATGTAAAATTTTATTTAGTAAATGGTATTAAATTATACTTGAATTGATAATCTTTATAGATAATAAGTAAAAAAAACTTTTTATTTTTGAAACCGAGTTAAAATGAGATTTTGAAGATTGAAGACTTGTCCAGAATATTACTTAATTATATAATTTACGAGAGTTATATAAAAATTAAACTGAGATTTGAACATTACATAATTTTCTTGAATATTATGTAATAACAGAATATTTATGAGAGTTACTAAAAAAATTGATTGATTTAAATGTAATGACTACACTGAGTAGGGTAAATATTGATAGAAATGTAATTTTGGGATAAAGACTCACTGGTGTTATGATATTTGATTTTATTTTGGATAGTATAAAATGAGTTTTGAAAAATAAAAACAAGCATTGCAAATTTTTTTTTCTAAACACACACTTGACTTCTTTTTCGTGATGCCGCCGTATAGCTCAAGAACATCCATATATGCTTTGCAACTTGAAAGAAAATGTATGCGCACAATGTGCCTCATTTTGAACCAATGCACAAACATATCCACAGAAGACCATAAAAGGTCCGAAAATTTGGACAGCACACCAATTCAGGTAACCAAAAGTGGTAGCATAACTTACAGTAGAAAGATGGAATAATTCTGAAAAAAAACTGCGATAAGGATATTTACAGGTTAGAAATCTTTAATTTAGATGATGTGCGGCACAACATGCGGCCGCTCACACACAATGAACGATAGAACTATCACATTAGCATATTTTGTACAAAATCAGGCAATGCTGCTGCCACGCCATCAAAACTTAAATCTACGGTCAATTTCATATTCATATGTTTCATATTTGTCAGCGTCCAGAGCCCTCAAATAAAAATCTGAGATCTTCGACTGTGAGGCGAGTAGCAGGCATGCCACTTTGATCTTCACCAAAAGCAGATGCGACCATCTTCCTCTTGTCTTCCTGTAGGCATGATAAACAGAGTTTTAGCAGTTGACACCATTTCTCACCAATTACCAGAGTCAAAGAATCAATTCACCATTATTGTCCTTAAACTTGCATCAACTCATTTAGCTCAAATCTTTCAAGTCCAGAAAACACAGGAAATCAATTGCAAAACGCAAAAAGCGAATTCAATTTTATCATTGTCCCCATCAATTACGGAGCTTCAGATGACGTACAAATATTACATCTCAAATGAGGCCAACCAATAGCAATTCCAACGTAACAAACAAGCCAACAGCAACCATTCACATTGGGATTCCAGGCAAGAGTAGGAATAAGTAAACAATATCTTTTTACATTAACAAGTTCTCGAAAATAATGATCACGTAACAAGTTACTAGATACCAGCCTTTTGTCCATAAGAAGGCCAAAAAATATTCATTTCCAAGCAAAAATAATAGTCAACCTAGTTAAAACTAAATTTATCTAACGTCAAGTCAACCTCGTTTGTTTCATTTGAGCAGGGTTACAACACATCTTTATTTGTTGAAATAGGGTAAAACAAGTAGCCAACGTTTACTTGTTTTTGTACCCAAAATGTTCCTGAAGAAATATTAGAGAATTCTACGACAATAGATTGGTTAGGAGCCCTCAGTAGTTATGGTGACACACTAATACCGATAAATTTATAAAAAAAATAAGAAATTATAGAAAACATCTAGCGTTCAACAAAATAAGAGTGTCAGCTGAGATGAATGACTACAGGGATGGAGTAAAATAGAAAAGAGATGCCTATGCCTTCTATGTATCACTAGAGGATAATCAATCAAACAATCAGTAATTTCAACAAATTCAAAGAAGCCTGTCACACTATAGGCAATGCACAACTTTGCCACAAGTATTTGGGCAATCCTGGTCGAACAGAGAAATAAATTCATGGAAATAAGAAGAAATAACTTCATGGAAAACAAGAAAAAGAAATACGGTTCTGATTAAGAATGAACTGAGTTGAGAAATTATATGGCAAAAAAAAAAGATACTCATGAGAGCAAGATGAAGCGGCTAGACAAAAAGATTGTAATTCGATTAAAGAGATGATCATAGAGGCATGAGTCAGAAAAGAGCCTAGAATAACCATGTCAAGGTGTTCAATCCATACCCAGACTCAATCAGACAATAAATACAGCCTCAAAGCTCAATAAATAAATATATCAACCAATAAACAATGTTCAAAAGATTAGAGGTGAGGATACCTGAAGAGCCAAAATGCGATCTTCAACAGTGTCCTTGATGGTTAACCTCGACACTGTAACAGGACGCGTCTGTCCTATCCTATGTGCTCGATCAACAGCCTGATCTTCTGTTGTCGGATTCCACCAAAGATCCAAAAGAATTACGCGGCAAGCAGCAACCATGTTCAGGCCAAGATTTCCAGCTTTTAGAGACATCAACATGACATCCACCTGGGAAATAAAGTAATATTGAAAGGGAAAACAATTGACCATAGGTAAAGGACTGAGGAATAATTCTGACACAATCCATGATGGTATTTGATAACCAAAAAAGCATAGACACGTGATTGGGGTACTAATGATTAAGTGGGTAAAAAGATTGACGAAGGGCAGACTTTCCATCTCAAGTCACAGTACTCTGTAGTTGAGAAATGTTTCAAGCTCAATTTTGGAACGAAGAAGTAACTCCTTATTTAACTCTTTTTATCACTGTTTGAATTCTTATCCACTAGCCAATGCTTGGAGTTAGAAATTGCTGCAATCAATCAACTAAAAGAAATATGTCAAGCGTTTGTCAAACATAAACATAGAAGTTTGATCATCTGCATCCAATGGGAAATTCTATCCTAACATATTTAACAACCCCTCCAATGGCTAATCCCACACCAAGAGTGTTACCCCCGGTGTAGGCTAGAATTTTCCGTATCCAATAAAATGAAAAATGTCAAGAGTTTATAGGCTAAAAACATACATTTCCTCTATATAGAAGAACCCGACTTTATCATTTTATAAATGCTAACAATAGAGACAAGTCTATAAGTTGGTGCGACTTGCTGATTAGAAACACCACATTTCATTCAACGATGTAATTTTTTTTTTGACAAGAACCTCCAACATGAAATTCAACAACTATATCTTCAATCAGATACAATTGAAGCCAACAAGAATGGAAGACGTCCAGACACCTTAGAAAAAAAAACACTTAAATTTTAACTAGTAAGAAATTGAGTAACATGGAGATCAAAGTCCAACCTCTGGATCAGTGTTGAAATCTTTGACAGCCTTGTCTCTTGCAGCTATTGACATTGTACCGTCAAGCCTACGGAAATTTATATGGGAGTTCTTCAGTGATATCTCCACTAAGTCCAACATGCTAGTCCACTGGGAAAACACAATGGCCTTTTCAGGTTCTTCACTCTCAGAATCCAAGTAGAGACCACTTGAAGATGAAGCATCTCCCCCAACTGTAACCAAATCATACGACTTTGACCTCTGACTTTTTGAAATGCAATGTGACTTGAGAATTTCCAGAGCAGATCTGATTTTAGAAGATATGTAGTCAGTTTGCAGAACCTTAGATTTTTCACCCATTTCATATGAAACGGTGGTATCACTGTCAATATCATCAGATAAACATCTTCGTAAAGTCGCTCGGGAATAAACAAGATCTGCACCAAGTTGTTCCTTGCATTCTGGGGCTGGACAAGTACTGTCTTCCCCTGTCAAATGATCTGAGACACACTGATAACAGAAAACATGTCCGCACATTGTGACGATTGCATTTTCAGGAGGATCCTGTAGAATAACAAACCATTCAAAAAATACTTTAGCCTTTTGTGGTTAACATATGGTTTACCTGCAATGAAAAATCAACAAATGAAAGTTGTCATTAATTAATTTTTCATCACTCATGCAACTGTTACCATGGTAACTATCAAAATCTCCAAAACCATATTGTCATCCCTACATGTTGCACGACGAGAAGAATCCAACAAGCATGCATTCACAGTAGCATTATCCAATAAACAGTTCCCAACACCTAACATGATTGACACCGTAGACACTAGACAATAAATCAATCACTAGCAGGACCATTATACGGAACTCATAAAAATACTAGTTGACAAGCATAAAGAAAGAACTGAATCCTTTAACAATCTCATCAATATACAGCCAGCCTCCAGAAAAAGTGATAACTAGACATCAGACATATCATTTTCCAATGCATAAAATCTATGAATCACCTCAAGACCAAAAGGTCACCTCTAGCATTTGATCGACCAAGAAAAAATGATCAGTTGGTCAGGAAAGCACAAAAAAACAGTAAATTAAACGAAGATCAGGAGGTCAACAAATATCTTAATTTATGAAGAAAAAATTAATCAACCCCCAATGAAGAAGGTTGAGATTTTCTAAATCTTTATTTAGGGGTAATCAGTTCTACCAAGTAAGTTTAATCCAAATTTGTAGCAGAAGTTATCTTGGAAAATCTGGTAAAAAGGTTGCGCATGCAATATGTGGTAACAATTTATACATCAAACTTGCATTCGATCACATGATCGAAACATTAGAGCTTCCAACTTACTTATAAGATTATACATTTTTTGTATTTTTCATGCGAGATTTCCTTGAATAGATTTCTGCTACATAATTAGAGAAACCAATTGAGACGTCTCCCATAAAAAATGGGACTCTAACAAAACACAAAGCACATTCTTGCACTTCAACTCTGCACCATTCTCAACCATATGATTCATCAATATTAACAATAGCAAGCCATTGGTTCTATGCAAAACAATATCGTTGAAGACTTCATTAAGGTTCAGTAAAAGGAAGATTAATGGTTTTGGCGATCCAAGAAGATGACTAAATGAGATGAACCAGGTTCATGTGATAAGCACCAAAAAAGGTCTTAAATGAGAGATATCGTACTTTGCATGCAAGACATATGGCCAAAGAATCTTCCAGAAAATTATTTAAATTAACAAGTAATTCCCTCGGGAGTGATTTGGCCATCTCAGAGGAAACTTCTCCAACAGGATCAGAACGGAAGCCTTTGACAAGTAATGGATGGTCACAGGCTTGACGAAGTCGGAGAAGCAGCAGTAGTATATTTGCATAATTTTGATTCAACGTGCCAGCAGCAGCATATTCCTGAAAATTACCTATTTTAAACCCAAACTTTTTTACAATCGCAATCAAAACTAAATGTCAATAATCCACCATCAAGTAAAAGATATGAGTGAAAACATTAAAAAAAAACCATAGATCTAATTAACCACCACGATCTGACAAAGGACTCGTGAATTTAAATCATGGCAAATAAAAGACTTTGACACACTTGTCCTAAAATTTGTCTCATGGCACCACAATCTCCAGGAGTTTGTGCTACTGATATCGTTGAAAGGACAACAGATTCTCTGGCACCAACCTCAATGTTGTATCTACTAATGTCTAACGGGCAAAGTTATCTCCAGTAGACATGGAGGAAAGTGTATAAATTACCCTATTGGTTCATAAAAAGCCACAACATCAGCAGTCTTCCTATCAACATATAGCATTCTATCAATTAGTTAATAGTCTCTATTTCATCATTGACAATGTCGGGTTAAAAGGTATGGTTAGTCTGATGAACTGTAATCCTATTTCATTCCTTAAATATATCCATATTAAACATAAAAACACAAAGCAGACACATTGAAACCAACAATTACACATGACACTAAAACGAGAGAGAGCTGCAAAATATCAGAATTAAAAGGAATTAACTCATTATTGTGACCCAGAAATGAACCAAAATGGTTACAAGGGGATCATCAACAACAGCTTATTATAAAAAATTAGATCCCACCTAAAAGCACCTAATGCCTTTTTTATACAAGTACCACTTCTTTAAGATAATGATGCCCATCATAAAAGAATATTTGGCAGATAGCCCCAGGATGTTTTAGACCATAATGTAGCAATACCATAACATAAGAATTCCCACCACATTCACAAATTAATGTTTCCATCCCTAGTTGCGTACCTATAGCTTCAAAAAGAACATTGTCAACAACTGATGATTCAAGGTAAATTACTTCAGTTAATAACATGGATACCCACATGCCAGAGGCAAATATAAAAACATCAAATTCAGTTCCACATAATCCAATAAAATAGAAACAGTAAAGATATCATGAGCAATAATTATTAGACAATGAATCCATAGAGATGCTATCACAATAATTTTACAGAGGACCGGTAACATCAGGGGAGGAAACTAAAGTCAAAATGAAAAAGTGATGATTAATAAAGCACCAAAACACGGACAAGAATAACACTAGTGGATGAAATTGGCAACAAATTCCAGTAGCAAACATCGATAGAATCACATCAATACACACATTTACAACTGAATTGAAACTGGAATAAGTGGATGAGAGATACACACAAACAAATCAAAATAAACACGAGTCACACACAAAGGAAGAGGAACCTTAAATTGCTTGCGTGAATCTGCTTCAAGTTTGCTATAAAAGGTCCTTTCTTCTGCAGCAAAGTCCACCCGCTCTAAGTGTACTTTCTTGGGTGGCAGGATAATTATAGGTTTGCCATCAATAAATGTGCCTAAGCCACAAAGAAAGGATTATTAGCATCAGCCAATATAAATTATCTATACATGTGAAATTAACTGAGGCCATTTATCGTTGCATTTTCATCGAAAACAACATGAAATTAACCATTTTGATTAAAAATGACATACTAAAGTCTTCGAAAGAAATAATATTTGATAAAAAAAAAAAGAATTAATCAAGTAACACAGAGAATCTGCCAAAACTACTTGTGCTGCTGGGCTAATCGAAGTTTCCACCCTTGACAAAAAAAACGGTCACTATATTAAACCACAATATCCATTCATCCAGTGTTGGTACAACCAATAAATCAAAACGTACACAGTTCAATACTGTCGAATGTGAAACAGTTAGAATCACCCTTGACAAAAAAAATGGTCGCCATATTAATGTCAAAAACTCATAGATAAGTGTTGAATCATGAATGATTTGAAAAAATAAAAATCCTTTCAAATCTTTTACCACCTTCCGCATTCCAGAACATATTTTCTAAATAAAACAAGAACCCTATATCATTTAGCAAACCTCTGTGAATTCTTCAAAAGATAGAAACATTTTTGTATAAAACTATTTTATATTAAAGAGTATTCTCACGGATAAATAATGATAGAAGAAATTGAAAATCACCTTTAGTTCGACGCAACATGATATTTCTTAAAACAACCTGAAGCTTTTTGTATCCTTTGGCTGAATCCCTTGAAATTAAAGTCTTGATCGAGGAGACAAATGTTTTGTACTTATCATATGGATCATATCTCAAAAATCTGAAGTAGCTGAATAACTCGTCTATTGAATTTTGTATTGGTGTTCCAGATAAGCACCATCTTCGCTTTGCTCTAAGGCTGCAGCAGGCCCTGGCCACTTGAGTTCTATGATTTTTTATGGTTTGAGATTCATCCAAAATAACCCTAGACCATTTTACCTTCGCTAATGTGCCACAATCACTATCAAAAGCAGAAATATTGATGTCTTTTTTACCCTTCTTGGACCTCTTATTAGCTGACAACTTTTTTCGTTTCTTTGCCATGGAAAATGTAGAAGATAATCCATATATGTCTCCATCTTTAGGTTCACTGTCGTCCTCTTCAACCAAAGGTTGTCTTGGAACTTCATTGGACACAATGGCATACGTGGTCAAAACCGCATCATATTTTGCTAATGATGCAGGACTTTTAGTCCTATTACCTCCATGATAAATCAAAACAGAGAGTTTAGCTTCATCTGTAACTTTCTCATGCAGCTCTCGAGCCCACTGTCGAAGAACACTAGCTGGACACACAATCAATGTACCTGCTGTCGGCCTCCTGCAGTGAAATCCCGTTACTTTGTTACTCGTCTGTGGAAGTATAGTAAATTCTTCACTCTCTTTAGCCTGCTTTGTTTCATCAGCTGCAATATCCCTAATTTCATCATCGTCATCCAAATCTAAGGCTTCAGTTTGGATATTGCATGAGTCTTCGGGCTTAGATTTTCCCTCCAGAATTCTTTGCGCGTGTATGAGGGCAATCATTGACACAGTCTTACCAAGGCCCTGCAAAATGGAAAATTTATAAGAAAGATTGAAGGGGAAAAAATGAAGTGGCAGAAACGCTAATTCGCAGACCTGATCATCAGCCAAAATTCCGCCCAAGCATAAACCAGATGATTCCTTCTTGAGCATCCACGCCAAAGCAGTTTTCTGCATGTGAAAAGTACTATGCTCAGAACTACATGTGCACAGCACAATTAAAGGGTGTCTAACAGAAGCAGACAATGAATGACCTGGTGCCTAAGCAGAGATACAGACAATGTGCCATCAGGTAAAGTAGCTTCATCTTTGGGTTGATGCAAATCCTGCAGGAAAATGACAACGAGTCCAGCATGATATTGTTCACTTATTTAGCAATCAAATGGAATAAGGTCTCAAGCTGGGTAAACAGTTGCAAGAAAATCTTCTCAAAAATAGGTCGGTCTTTTGTAGGTTGCAAACATGAAATAAAGTAAAAAATACACAACAGAAAGAGAGAGGAACAATGTCCAAGTTACTGAATTTTGCAAAAGTGAACTATAGAAAACACTGTACAGAACTTCGATACAGGCACATACAACCAAAGTACCTTCAGAAGCAACCCACACTGGAGTCTAATTCTAGTAGAGAACAAATAATACTTTTCGATTACCACCATTGTTTAGAAACTGGAGATGGACGTTCAACTAGGAACTGCATTCAATCCAGAATATTCAACAAGATAGTTAGTTGTACAGATTGGACTGATGCACACTGGCAAACCGGCCCTGATCAGAAATTTCCACCTCTGATTCCAATTTCTCCAAAATTACGAATTTTAAAGTTTGGTACCCCCAGAATTTGAACTCTCACTGGTTGATCACAAAAAGTTGAAGTGTTTATAATGATTGAACAAAATAATAGTGATGAAGAAGATTTGGAAAACACCGAAATGCTGGAAATGGAAACATATGAGTGATGTTGTAAAACAATTTTACATTACTCTTCCATATTGCCAGCCTAATTCTCTATCATCATTTCAGTTTTCATTCTAACTAATCCTACATTCCTTCATTTCCACCTACCACCGCGATGTTAAAGGCTTCAATCAGCTTCTGAAAACGGATTTATTTGCCAAAAAAGTTCAAATTGGTACCATCAGGCAACAGCTAAAAAACTCATTAGAAATACAATTAGACAATTAGTTGAATTAATAAGTGAATTTTGTGCCAACAGGATATGCCAAAATATGGATGACTCCACCCTGGAGTTGAAAGAAATGATGGGGTAATCCAATTTGGGACGAAAAAACAAACATGATCAATAAAGAAGAGTTAAATATCAAATTAGTCAGTTCGGATCATGTTTGATATAACTATAAACCTATGATATGACTCAGTTGTTATTTAGTTGGAGTGGTTGCCCCCATCATGTGATATCCCAGAATATTTTCTCACCCATAGTCATCATAGACTTCCAAATTAAGCGAAAACAAAAGAGTTGTAGCCCTAGATCTATGGTCAAACCACGTCAGGAAATATAGGCCCTCATTGATCATGATTAAGTAACAATGTTTAGCTGTGTTCTATATTCCTCTTTTGAGTCTTCTCTCTATCATTGAAAAGTTAACAAGAAGATAGAGAGTAGAGTCACCCACTAAGCTTCTTAATCTTCAGAAATAAAGGCACTACTACAACATGAATAAATATAAATCTTAGAGGACTGTCTGAGTTGCTAGAGTAGATGAGCATTTGATCAATAATCAGGAATTTGATTCTATTTACTAATATTTTTCAGGCGAGTTTGTCACATAGGGTTTGCTCAGTGCGGTTTACCTAGCTAGCGTAATTTGCACGCTACTATGTTAGCCCGAGGGTTTATCCAGTGTGCACCGAAGAATAGCAGCTACGGTTTTCATCATCATAAAAAATACTCATAAAACATTGCCAAGAAAATGGAATAAAGAAAGTGAAATCGAAGAATTTTTTAGAATACGGAAGACAACATTGTTGGGATAAAATCAAGATCAATGTTGCTATGTGGATTAGTACTCATGAGGAATTTAAGAACGTGTTGATTCCAGACATAATTGAAAGATTGGGATTATGTGTATCATTGATAGAGCATCAATTTTATGTAGCTTTTATTGAAAGTGAACCACTAGTCAACTTATTGTAATTAACATTTATTAAATTATTAATAAAATATCTTTTCTTATAAAAAAATTCGAAAAAAGGTGAGATACCAACGTTACAGATAACAAATATCTATCCAATTGTCAAGGAAAACAACAAATATAAAGCACTATACAAATCACCCGCGAATATGAAATTAGGAATCATGTCAAACAAGTACCTGCAAAGCTGCTTGGTAAACAAATCTCTCATCAGCTCCAGCAATCCTTTCTTCACCAACCCCTGTTTGATGCATGGAATCATTTGAACTAAGAACCTGAAGGGTTGGAGAATATTTCCCAATCATCAAAGATGAAGGTAATAGCCGATTCCCTCTTTTCTCATACAATGTTGAATCATTCACAGTGACCCGGTGAAAATCTTCGACCATGTGGTTCTTTCCATTTAAAGAATCTGATAAT
Source organism: Primulina huaijiensis (assembly GCF_012295235.1). NCBI lineage: Eukaryota > Viridiplantae > Streptophyta > Magnoliopsida > Lamiales > Gesneriaceae > Primulina > Primulina huaijiensis. The sequence continues at coordinate 21,791,474 of NC_133310.1, read as the reverse complement.
GTTGCTGGTTGATAATATTTTCCATATGTTTCACGAATTTGACTGCCACCAACATTCTCCACTAAGTTGTTCGATATCGCTCTCGATATGGAAGGTTGGATGGATGCAGGAAGTGCTCTCTTCATGGATTCAGGAAAAGAACGTAATTCATGAGTAGTGTTGAATCTACCAGCATTGTTTAAACCATTAGATTGGTGCGAATTCCCATCCCGAGCCATCCTTGAACTTGAAGCTCTATGGACCTCGTGGCGTTTTGAGGAAGTTTCTCCATTAACAGCAGGCCTCTTGGAGGAGGAAAGAACTTGATGAGAATGACCATTGTAACCTGTCAAATGCATTAAAGCAAACTTGATATATAATATACTTCAATAATACTGTGAAGGTGTTTGCATGCAGCAATTCAGATATTACTCGTCGAATGTGGAGGATTTGAAGATCCCCATGATGGAAGTACCCTGAGATTTACAGAAGAGGCACTATTCGTCACAGGAGACCCTTCTCTATAATTGTCTATCTCCCGTAAGTCTGAGTCACTGTCGGATGATGAACTGATGTCAATAGGATCCAATGAAGCCATTTCTGATTTACCTACCACCTCTGTAAAATTTCCAAATGCTGAAGAGACCTGCTTTTCATGTAGAAACACCTCAAAATAGCATAAACACAACAGTGGACGCATGACACAACCATCTGGAGGCAAAATGTTTCACTTACAATGCAAGAAATTTGTCTTAAACCACCAAGTATTCCACGAAAAATGGTAAGCATTTCTGACTGATCTTTATTAAGCTAAACATGGGATCCATATGGACAGGAATTTGTGGAAGTACGTAAACTTGGTAAAAAAACATTGAATCTTCAAGAATAGGACATGATGTGTTACTAAAGATACCAAAACCCTGTCGAACCTGCCAAAAAGGGGGAAAAGAATATAAATATTGAATGAAATGGGTTAACACGCAAATAAAAATGGATGGAAACTAATTTAACCAGGGCGGGAACGGATGTAATTGACAAATTTAATTTATTTTAGGCCATACACTCGCATTAGTCCGAAACCCAGACGTCGCCAGGGTTTAACCACATGCATAAAAAACAATTTTTTTAAAAAATACGGGTCTTGAAGGAAAAAATCAACACTGATGGATGAAAGAAATATTCAAGCAGATTAATTTCATCTTTAACACAGAATTCTCAATATTCAGCCGAAAAATTTTATCTTGACTTTCGAACTTCACCAAAAAGTAAGCATCACGAGCAGTAACAAATTTTTAATCTGGGACTACGTCAAATGGCTTTTAAAGTTCCAATTCAGTAAAAAAAAACACACACAAAAAAAAATGTGGGAAATAGGGAAGTGAAGGAAGGATTTAGAAACCTGGAGTATGATTGTGGCATTGACAGCGGAACTGGCGAAAAGGGAATGTCGATGCTCGGAAAACTGGTCCCGACTTCTGTGCTGTGCGCTTGAATGTACCAGAGGAAAACCCTAGTTGGGGAAGAGACTCTCCGTACTTAATTTGGTTCTGCGAGTTTATGAGAGTGACAATTCGAAGCCGTTGGTTAATTGTCTGTGTATATTTCAAATTAGCCCGATTGTGTAGGTAAATGAGAAAGATGTAATTTTCTTTGGGATGAATACTTTTTATATTCATATACAGTGATTATTATAGTTTGATGTGCAAACTTTACATTAAAACATACAAACCTCATTTGTCTATTAATATAGAAATTACTTATTTTTATATAAAATAAATAATAAATATACCATTTTCAAAATCAGATTCGACTGGTTCAATCGATCATCGATCATGGAACTAGTCCGAAAAACATTAAAAAAACGTTTGACCGATCGAACTAGTTAAGACTTATCAAAAACCGGTCTCAATGGTTTGCACATTTTAATTTGTAAAAAAATGATTTTATATTTAAAATTTTAAATTTTGTTATATATATAACGGTTTATCAGTTCGACCATTGATTCAACGATCGGATTGATTGAATTATTTTTATAATAAACCGGTTCCATCCTCGATATGAAAAGGTTGTTCATATACATCTATATATTGGCACATGTGGCCATTATTACTATTATTATTGGCTGAGAAGTATGTGGCAAGTAATTTGATTGTTCTTAAACAATATTTCAGATTCAAACTTTAAAAAAGCCAACAAGAGTAAGATTTAGACAAAAAGAACATTTTTATATATTTATTTTAAATGCTCGGTGAAATTATGTGCACATGACTCTCACAGTTAGTTTCTTAAATTTTTATATATATAATAATTCTGATTTATAAATTTAAAGATGAATACAATCAAAGATTTAGCTCAAAACCTTAAGTAACTTCTAGGGTTTGGTGGATGTTTTTTTTTAAAAAAATTTTGAATCTGTGGATTTTCCTAAGTTTTGGGGTTTCCGGACACGATTATGTACTTTAATGATGATTTTCTTTCATGACATGAAACACAAACATACTTTCTTATATCGCAAGTTTAATATCGTCCAAGTCTTAGGACCGTCTTATCTTGCATGACTCCAAATACCCCAAGATTTTAGCCAAAAATAGATAGATTAATAAATAAAACTATAATGTTTACCCTTGAAACAAACATATGGAGTTGTTAATATAATAAAATCCAAAAGATTTCACTGAACAAAATGGAAATAACCAAAAAGAACTGATGAAATCATAATACAAAACCAATTAAATCCACTCAAGAACCCATTTCCATTCTTTCCTGTATTGAGTCCAAAAATCGAAGAGAATCCTAGAAAAAAATCATCTACTGTGAAGATCTTTTTATTGGATTCTCCTATATTATTATTACATGCTAAAGGGGGAATGCTCACATGTGTTTAAATAGTATTGTAAAACACACACGAGTAGAAAATTCTGACAAACAGCTAATGCATTCGACATCTTAACATCCCATTTTTGCACGTTTCATACTGATGGTATTGAAAGGTGAAACACTGCCACTTGGTCCCAGGCTCTCCTCTCTTATGTTGGAATTTATCATGGCTAACTCATGGAGTTGCTGACTCTTGACAAAATCCTGTGACTCATCCTTCAAGAAAACAAACAAAACAATAATAAGATTGTGCAAAACATGACCAGTAGCAACCGAAAGCAAGAATGTTTTGGCATGTTCCAACTACAGAGAGGCCAGTATCAATGGCACTCATGGTCTAACTAAGACGAGATTACAGAATTCACAGTCGATAGAAGATCCAGGGAGAAATCTTTAGCATTTACTAGTGAATAGAATTAAAGGGTCCAGCTATTCAGACTTCGGACTTGCTTTTCAGCAATTTGAAGTTTCAGAAAACAGAGAATTAATTACACAGTGCAGGTGAATAAGTTTCTTTCATAGAAGTATACACACCACTGGCTTCAGCAGTTCCTCGATTATCTCTTGTGCTTGCTGTAGTCTAATATCAACAACATTTGCGGGTAAATCAGCCTCAATTAGGACATGGAGCGGTTCATTCAGGTGCTCATAACCTGGTCGGCCCCGTAGCTTCTCTTCCTTCAGAAGACAAACACCAGCAGAATGAAGTTAAATTTAACATCCATTAAATTCTCAAATCATGCCATGCCAATCAGCAGTAAATGTACATTTCTACAATAAAAGTACGTCATATAATTTTGATTCTCCCAAAAAAAATGCTACAAAACTCTATCACAAGGAGGGGGAGGGACAATATCTTACCTTTTCAGGGTCCTTTATTGAACCCTTTCCTCTAATATATACTCGACATCCTGTAGTAGCTTCCACTCGTTTCAATGAATTTCCTCTAGGGCCTAAAAGTCGCCCCACAAAATTGAACTATGAGGCCATAAGATAGGCATTAAGAAGATACTCTAGTGAGGAAGAATGCATGCTGACCCTAAAGAGTGTGAATGCACAAAAAATGTATTATTGAGAGTCAGGGAAACCAGCTCAATCAAAATCTTACGTTAGGATAGGTGTCAACAGGAATTTCTAGGCGCATGATTCTTTTGACGGTGTATGCACTAGGACTTGCTGGAGCTCCTTGCCAGCTCATTGTCATACCAGGGGGGCCGTACCTCTGAAATACAGTGGAGAAGTCAAATGGATGTATGTAGTAATTAGGTACCCAAGGCAAATCGAAGGTATTCTCACAGCGTATTCACTTCCACATTCAATAAGCCGAGAAATAATAACGAAAATCATGAAAAGTTAATGCTGTATCTTTTACATAACTCCTCTTATTTAATCTTTAATTTGATAGAAATTTAAATCCGATCGTAATTTGTAATTGCCACAGAAAAATTATGTCATAAACAATGAAATCCATGAACCCAGTCCTTTAGATTTTACTTTCATAAAGAACTTTCCTGAAGCCGCATTAATTAAACAGATGGTTTACATGATTCAAAGATTTGCAGTATACCAACCATATTGACGGAAGGAATTGTTATGTTTTAACGATTTCCATTGTTGCCTTGTGAACAGAAAGGCCAAGGTGAGATACTAACATAACCCTCGCACCAAAATTTGGAAGGACTTACCCAATTTGCAAGGTATGGCAATTTTTGGTAATAATGCAATAAAAGCACTCCTCCAGATAATAACAGATACTCATAGATATCCAAATTCAAAAAGAAAAGGGAAAACAATATTGCAGCCATGTTTACTTTTAGCCTGTAAGTGCAACACTAGCGGTGTGTAAGCATTTGAGTGCACATATATTACAAAGAAATCAATTACCTCTCGAGTCAGTCCGTTCCAGCCAGCTAACCCTGTACCACCAGCATTTGATAAAAGGTTTGAAGAAGCCATAGGGCTGGGACTTCTATGTCTTAGCCTCTCAAATTCTCCGAAGCCGTGATTGGGCATCATCCCAGTAACCCGCAAGATCTCTGGACAAATAAAAAATATGAACATTCAAATGATGATCAAACAGCAGCAAATATATTAGAAGAGGTGTATTTTTACACAAAATATTCATTTACATTTAGATTCTGAACGAAAGATTTCCAAGACCTGATATAAACAGCACCACCACTCATAACTGAGAAAATGAAACCTTTTCATGACATCGTCCTTACAAAGTACTTTTTTTAATCTAAAGTATGGGTCAGAGTGACAAAATGTTAAGAAGTGACACAAGAATGGATGCAGAAACAACTATCAACACGAATATCTAGAGCCAACAAGTACCTATAAAAGCAAACAGCGGCTGTCTGAAAAAAGGCATAAAATATCCAGACAAAAAGAAGGAGAAGAAGATCCAATTAATTCCCGAAATATAACCTTGATTCAGGAGTCTGCTACAGATGGGAAGAACTTGTGCGAAAGGACCTATATTTTGATGCTCCGCCAGTAGCTCTGATAAATACCGACTACTAAAATTTGTTTCGAAACAAACACAAAAGGGCGAACCCATATCAATCAGAATCGTCAAAATCTTTCAAGTAAACTATAAAAAGAATACAAACCAAATATGAAATCAGACCTGTCCGCATCTGGGATGCTTCTAATCTGCGGAGACACGGTTCTGGATGGCGAGAAGCTGGGATTGTAATGACCCGCCATGTGGAGCTTGCAAATCAAAATATCAGCTGTTCGGTGTCAACACCCACAACTCGAGAAGATTCAAAGAGGGCAATGACGAGAAGAGAAGAGAATAGACGAGGAGAGAGATACAAAGACACGAAATACACAACCCTAACCCCAAATATATAACGTTTCTGTGTATCAATAATATAATAATATTGTAATTAACAAAAAGAATATAAAATTAGGGTAGAAAAGAGCTGTTAAGATATTTCTTAACACAAGAAAGGGGGAAAAGAACAGCAAAATCACCATTGGGCTTTACTCGACTTCAATCACGGAGTTGCTTAAAAATTGTAGAAAATTGACAGTAACATTCATCGGAAAGTAAAGATTACTCTGTAAAACTTCGATTACTCTGTGAAACTTCGATCACATATTTACCAATACACAATATGCACGGATTTGCACTTCTTCCTAAATAAAGTTGCTTGGTTTTCTGTCTCCTCCATTAAAGTACTTCTGCGACTCATTTCCTACTGTTTTAGTTGGATTTTTACACTAAATGATAAAAATTGATATAATTTTGATATCTTTCTTCTCGATTACGAGAAAAAAATGCTCGATTATATCAAAAGATCTTGAATTTTCAGTGTCGCGAGTAAAAAGTTAATAAGACGGAAAAAACAACACATTAATAGTGTGTTTATGACAAATTCTTGATGTTAGTGTGAATTAATCCGATTCATATTTAAAATAAAAATAGTTTTGTTTTATGTATCAAATCGAGTTAGAAATATGTCACACAAATTGTTTCATAAAACAATCTCCCAAAAAAATTTTATATTGTTTTACCTAAAAGATTTTGACAGTTATTTATTATAATTAAAGATTTTTTTTGATTATTTACGATGAAAATTCATAAAAGTCAATAAAAATCTATAAAAGTCTATCATTTGAAAAAGTCATTAAAAGTCATCAAAATTCTGAATTGAATACACCCCACTAATATTCTTAGTATAAAAAGTAATATTTTTTCATGGATGACCCAAATAAGAGATATGTCTCACAAAATACAACCCGTGAGACCGTCTCACACAAATTTTTGCCTTACAAATTACATTTGTTTAGTTTTTGGTACTTTTTTTGTTATATTTAGCTCTGATTGCTGCTGATATAAACAGCTTGAATATATATAATCGATGTTGAAATCCATGGGCTATGGATATCGACTTATTTACTTCATCAACGAAATGAATCAAAGTTAGTCGAGGATATATCCAAATAGATGAATTTCAAATCTATTAATTTCGATTATTTTTATTGTTTAATATGAAACAATAGTTTAAATATTAAATTTATATTTTACATATTTACACATTAATAATACAAAATATAATGAATTTCAGTTTTGACCATTATTAAGTTAACTTGAAATTCATATTTATTAACATGAAATACTATAAAAATATATAAGTGATGAATTTAAAGTTTATGATTTTACTTATCTAATTCGTGAATACCGCCGCCTTGAGACGATAATTTTAATCGAGAACTGAACACACAATTTTGAAAAAATAATATCAATACTAATTATTCATACAATTTTTTTTAAAAAAATAACTTAATTCGATTTAATTTTTGGGTAAATATAATACAAAACACATAAGAGTTGTTCCTTTCCAGCAAACAAGAAGCGTGAAAATGATCGTGAGAGTCTTGGGCTAGCAGCTTTTTTCTTCCTTCAAGTACCTTGTCTTCGATCGACGAACGATCCGTCGGATTTCCTAATTTAGGATTGCCTCGAGCCCTAATTTCAGTCTCCTCCTGCAGTAATCAGGTCAGCTACACGCTATCTATCTCTATCTTATTCTCTGTATTGTTCTTTATGTCGTTGCATTTTCTTGCTTGGACCATATCTGCGTCCTGTCGTTGTGAATCTCCTTCTTTTCACACACACACACAGCCCTAATTATATATATCATTTCTCTTACTGTGGACTTTTTTTTATCTGGATTTGTGGAATCTCTTCCCCTTTTCTACTGTTTTTGATCATTTCTTGGGTAGCATTTGGTGACAATATTCACGTGACTTTATTGCGCAAAGGAATATGATCCCTCTTCTGATTATATGAAGTACTTGTTTTTGTTAGTAAATGAGTTGTTTCAGTTTAACTGCGGGTGCAAGTGTTTTGGAGGAATCTTCTCAAGTATCAGCACCGGACGACAATCGTTGTACTTTGGCTGTGAACAACACGTCCCTTTCGACCACATGTGCTGTATGCCAAAGAATCTTATCGTCTGGCAATGATTCGAGCGGCATAGAAGCCCTGACGGGTGTCTGCGGAGATTGCAGATTCTTTTTGGAGGACATTGAAACCACTTCACCTGATGTTTACAGAAGGAGAATGCCTGTGACAAGAAGGAGAAATTATGGGAGTTCTGAGTCAATTGAAACTTTGTTTTCCCAACAATTTTCCGAATTGAATGCTGTGGAAAGACAAACCCACTCGGTAGCGGTGGAGCATGATAATCAATCTGGCAATTATTATGGAACCCGAAGGTTAGTTCAGCGTGCTAGTTCGCATACTACTCCGAGTGGGTCTAGAAGATGGAGGAGAGTGTTTTCTGACACTGAAAGTGATGGTTTTGATTCTATATACGGGGAGAGTGAATCAAATGCCAGCCTCATGAGATATAGGGTTTTCCATGGTGAGGGTGATACCTTATCTTCTAGTGCCTATGGTGGAGATTCTGATGTGTCAGCAGACGGGCAGAGTTTTTTGGAGATAAGAAATTTTGGATATGCTGATGGAGGAGGTGGCCTAGATAGTGATACTGATATTGATCCAATGAATGCTGGTGTCTACCAATGGAGTTCGGAAGATCAGGGGGTAGGAGATGAAGAAGAAGATGACAATGGTAGTGAATGGGAGGAAGCTAATGTCGAGGAAAACATGGTTGAGTCATTGAGAACTGGAGACCGTCATCATGGTTCATTAGGATTCAACAGGAACAATTTGTACATGGCTTGGTCCAGACAATCACGGTCCCCTCGTGTTGATGGTACAATTTCACTCGGACCTAGGAATAGGACTCGTTCCGGTTATACTGAATTGTTATCAAATTTTGACGAGTTGGAGACACAAAACTATGCTGGAGTTCTTGGAGATTACATGGATGTGAGAGAATTTGAATATTCTCTGGAACATCTTGCTGAAACTGATATTTCTATGATGGGAGTGCCTCCTGCTGCCATGTCTTTTGTAAATAGCTTGCCCGAAATTAGGATTGATGGACAGTATGAAAACCTGGATAATTTGTCATGCGCAATCTGCAAGGAATGTCCAAGTGTGGGCACTGTTTTAAACCAACTTCCTTGTCTTCACCTCTATCACCCCTCTTGCATCCTGCCATGGTTAAGCACACGAAATACATGTCCTCTCTGCAGATATGAGCTTCCAACTGATGACATTGATTATGAAGAAAGGAAAAGGAACAGGGGCAATGAAGTTGAGATACTTAGTATGCATCTGAATGATGTTAATGATGATGGTTCGTCAAACGACGTAGATAATGCTGTGGCAGATGAACTTTCTCAATTTCATCATGGCGGAGGTGCTCAAGTGGAACTGATTAATGCATATTCTGATACAGAGAACCGTGGTTGGAAGATTCCAAGAAATAGATGGTTCTTTACGGCTGCAGTTGCTCCTATTGTCAGTATGATCGGCATTTCTCTCATGTTATGGTTAGGCAAGCCTTCGGTGAATAGAGTATGCTCAGGTGGCCACATTCCCTGCCGCAAAGAGAACGGCCAAAGGAGATGGTGGTCGTTCTTATAACTTGTTATGTAATGGTCGAGTTGTGCCACCGACAGATTTCATCCAAAGTGGTGTAACCCTTTTTTATGTTTTCCTTTGGAAATTCCAAAATCTAGCCTCGTATTGTCGGGTCACATTAGTTGTCATTTCAATCAAACACAGTTATTAATTTGTGTATGCATGTATCTTGGGGGCACGCTTAGTCCGCTGTTTGTTGTTTCCTTGTCATTGGCTACAAGGCGTTTAAACTGTGGAAGATTATGGGCTTTATATGCAAGAAGTGAAAAGGGGTTGAATTTCATTTATTTATTTTCGTACAATAAATAATTATTTATTTTCGTACAATAAATAATTAAATAAGAGTAAACAACCAAACTCTTACACGGAAAGGCCTTTGCTCTAACAATGTGAATTATGAGCCTTAACCAGGAGCTTTGTAGCATCTGCTACCGTTCTATGATACTAGTCCAGGTCGATTCGTCAAAACAACTACCGCGAATGCCATCTTATTGTGATACATTTTAAAAGAGCAAGTGGAGATAAAGAATAATCCATCCAGCCATTGAGAAAATAGCAAATATATGAACCCAGAATAATACACCAGCGGCCTCCCGCCCACATCCTCTCAGATTGGCAACAGCACCTGTGAATGCGGGGATGGAAACATCACTCTTAACTTACCGGTTGATCCCAAATCAAAGTTCAATCGAGATAAATATAGAAAATGTCATGTTGTCTTCATACTATGTTTACCTGCAAGCACAGACGAGGGCATTGTGTGCTGGAGGAGGAGGACAAATCTGAACATTTTATCATTCGGGGGAAGAAAACCGAGCTTGTCAGCTAGCATGACAATGCCAAGTCCAGTTGGAGGAACCAAGACCAGTCTCCCAAACACAATAGCAACGGTAGTTCGCAAACCAAGTTTTGAGCTACCTGGTCCTGAAAGGCAAATCATATCCCGGAATCACTTGACTTGATCAGGCACCACGAATGAACTACTACAGGTTATTGAAGGAATTTTGCTTCAATAACTCGACTAAATCATCGTGTACAGTACTTCTAAATCATCGTGTAAAGTACTTCTAAGTGCCAATTTAGATAACATACATACCATCCACTAGATTGCCTCCTAAGGCCAGCAGTATGCATGGAATCATCGCCTCCCTGATAATCAAATATATTAAAAATAATCACAGCATTTGCAGAGTTTATATATTGGGTAAAGCCAGGCCCACCAGGTCAATTTTTGTGGTATGGGTATATAACCACGGACAATGAACAAGTCAAACACAAAGTATCACGAATATGTAATGATCAATTAACCCATACAAAAATCCATCCATAATTTCACATGAATAGAATTTTTCAATACCACCCGGAGCTTGAACTAAAACCTATTTAGAGGAAAAATCATATTTTTTCCCTGGTTGATGGGATTAATTTTTTTGAAAAAAATAAATAAATGTTTCAAGCCAACAAGTCCATCAGTTAAGTATGTAATCTATCCTCTTTTTGGGGTATCGGACAGACAAATAAGCACATCAGAACCAGAGGTTTTCTGTTTTAGCGCATTTCATGTCCATTCTTGAATAAGTAAATGATCCCAGAAACAAAGCTAAAGTAATCCTCCATTTATGAGACAATTAGTTCACCAATGTAAAATAATCAAAGTAATATAGTCAAAAGGTAAAGAAATAACTAGATAGATTCACACTGGGGAAAGAAAAGCATACCCAAGAATCATACAGCTGTCAGTGAAAAAATAGAAAGGAGCATCCGAAGTAAAGATTAATTTCTTCAAAACAGGGACACATCCTATAAATATGGCAACAACCTGCAAAATATATAATTTCATGAGGAAAGCAATTTGTTCAATACAAAATCTAATGGAAACGCAGTCGACCGAAACAATGGGATAGCCAGATTTTCTACCAAAATATTCAAAATGAGGAACAGTGAATTACTTCTACCCTCAGTCTGTTGTCAATACCCCGATGAACATGCCTAATTGCAAATCAGCATGTTTGCATATAAATTCAAGTTGGAGAAAATCTGTTGTGAAATTCTATTCTGGATCCATTTTGGAAACTTAATTAAACTTCTTAGTGGGTGTAGGCTAAAAATAGAAAGTAAGAAAATTGCAACAAGGAAAAAGGAAACTTATAATTCAACATCTAGAAAGTGCTGCTGAAGAACATGATAATTTTTACTAATGCAAATAATCAATTTTGAACTGGTATTAATGATTGACAATGATAACTAACTTCCCAGTCAAATGTTGCGAACCATAAAAAATAAATACTACGACCAACATTAGCTGCACCAAGCCATAGAGTTATAAGAAAGCTAATAAAAGATAATAAGAGAAACTGATCTCACAGAAGCAATAATTGGTGGTTGAAAGATTTGCTTGAGCTTCAATTTTTCATATATAATGTTTAGAAAATGTTTAACCTGCATGGCAAGACAGCAGAAGGCAAAATAAAATTAATGGCAAAACTTATAGCGACAAATCCAACCATCTAAATAAACTTCATCGCATGTCTCACTTTTGCATTATAGGGAGCACCGAGGTCAACAGGACAATTTGAAAATAACTAAATCTAAGGCTTATTGTGGACATCACTCTTTACAGTTTTTTGAGATGTCGAAATTACAAGACGATTAATAGCTAACATAAGCACTAAATGGTGGCTTTTTTTACTGTGACTAAAAAAATACTGGACATACGCAAATATTCATACAGCTTTAACAGTAAAAACGATGGGAAACCTTTGGGTTCTACAGTTAGATAGAGGAGAAATTATATATGCATTAGATCTTGGATAAGAAAATGAAACTAACATAAGTTCTTCAGTTCTCACCTTATCTTTCTTAGTATAGCTAGAATCATTTGAAATATCCCCCTCCATAAGTAGTGGAACATTCTCAGGAGAACTATCTTTAGCAGCAGAGTTAGAGCTTATCCTTGTAGGATTCTTAACAGGAAGTTTTCCATCTTCAACGTCGAATGTACCACCGGGCGGCGGTGCGAGCATATTAAAAACATATGTATATACAACAATTGCACCAACCTGTGGGCAAAAAAATTGCAAAGTTACCATGTGCAAAATGGCCAAGTTTTGCATGAAGTTGTTGGAAAAGGCCTAAAACCATATTGGCTTATGTCTGAGTGGTGTGTGCTTTTTCAGTTTTGATGCTAAGCATCATGATGTCTATCTTGGATATATTTCCAAAAAGCAACAACTACACAGAAGAGGAAACATGTGAAAGGCCTCAAGGGTCCGTGTAGCTCCAAAAGCTGCAAAAGGTCGGATGTGGTTTTCTTCATTTAAAACTGGTGTATTCGCTGAATCTGAGCTGCAGTAATCATGGGAATAAATAAAGCAACAACTTACCCATTGACCGAATGAGATGTAAGCATTTCCATCTTGAGAACATTTACTACTGTCCCCGAAAGGATTTGACTTATCTTGACACAATGCAGCAATCAAGACAAGAGGCACATTTCCAATATTTCCTGAGAGCAAAGAAATTCCACCATTCAACTTTTAGATTCATGTCCTAATGTAATAATTTTAAACCTATTTTCAAATCAAACTTCAAAATGTGACAACAAGTGCTCATTTTAAGACATGCCACTCGGCTTGACAACATGTAATCATACAGATTAGAATGTGTTAATTTTTAAGCATCAATTATCATGCTAGTGTCCTATCCCTGAATCATGGGGATAACTCGCAACAAACAATTATAGTAGCGACCTTTATGAATCAATGAACATGCGTCTTGTTCTTCTCACCCTAAAATTTTGGAAATGATATTAAAACATAGATGACAGTAAAATTTGAACAAAGGAAGGAAAACTAAGTTATCTTCACTTTAAACATTCATAATTATATTATGGTGATAAATTGGCGTCATGTTTGTCCCTGCTTTTTGCAATATCTCAAGAATAAGCATTTGCTTGTGATAAAAAGCACCCAGACGAACTCTCCATCAACAACGAAGCAACAAAGTCACATTCCTAAAACTTCTAACGAACCTCATACTGCTACAGGAATGAAATTAACACTGGAATATTTACCGATTCCAATTTGTATTATGGTAAACTTGAAGAATGGGTAAGGAGGACGAGCAATGCACGCAACAAGAAGCCCTATGATAGAGCCTGTTATAGTGGCTATAACAACATTAACAGGAATAAACCACCTGCAAGACAAGAACATGGATTGAGCACTTAAATAAGTCATTGCTATTTAAGAAGAGTGAATAACTGATACAAAATCCTTACCATTCAATCATTTTTTGAAAAGTGATTGCTTGTCCTAGTTGAGAGAATATCAAACATGGGAGCAGAAGTGAGAAGACGAGCTGCGTCAAGTCATACAAACAATAACAACTGATGAGAAGACAGACATAAGATTCAAATCTGGAGAAAAATCTATGTTGTCCACTTACCCCATTTAAAAGTTTCCTTCCATTAGAAGGTAAGATGTTTACAAACTTCGAGGCCATAAGAAATCCAAGGAAACACATGGTAAAAACTTTTGCTATGGGCAGAACAGCAATCTTGATGCTTCCAAGCAACGACGTTCCGCCCCTGGGTGGTTCAGTTAGGACCTGAACCAGAAACCTTTGCATTCTATTCATCATCTCCTCTCCTTCAAAATATTTTAAGCTTCAAATTGTAGCAAGAAATAGTTATTCTTGAGAGTTGCGGTTGAGAAGTCCCCGCTGGATATGTCTGTTTAACGTAACTTTCTGTATCCACATAAATACAAAAGAAAAACAAAGTTATTGGAAAGCAGGGAAAAACATCATAGAGAGAAATCGTGGATGGAAATAATATTTTTTCTTAATACACATATATATGTCGTATTCTAATAAAAATCAAGTCTTTAAGAATTTGACAGAACGAATCAAAAAGGGTTGGGAAAAAGGGACCCGGTAAACCAATAAAAAACGGAGGCAAATCATAACCTCGACGACGAATAAGGAACAGCGAGGAGGACATACAGCTGAAAATACCCCAACAGTTGAACTACACAGCAGGCTGGCAGTGGCAGGCCCTGATATTCCTATTTTCCTATTGCAGCAGCCACGCAACAAAATACACCTGTTCCTTTCTAAGAATAACAACGCCAACAACGAACACTATTCCTTGTGGGAACCGAATAATGTAAGAACGATAGACTTGAAAGATGTATATAATATATAGGGTTCGGTACAAACCAATGATCAAAATGACGATGTTACTTGACGATTCCTTCTTATGGTCAAACTCTTCCAATTCCAGAACAGAATCATTCGGTTTCGAAATCAACCATCCCCACTTGTTCTACCGAAGTTTCTCGAGAGTGGGATCCACCGAACCCCACCATATGCTGTGGTTCTTGTGGCGTGGGGACCTTCCTCGTGATGCCAGCGTTGCTTTTGCTTCGACGTTACGAATATTTAATCCATAATCGATTGATTTATGTGGCTTTCCATGGAATAGAATAGTGCCTGACCTTTTGATGGCGACTCTGCGTTTATTTTTTTATATATGGACCTGCGTGTTTCTTTCCCTCTATTATTTACTGATAATGGTTCCATTTTGTCTTGCTCGAAAATAATAATAAGAGAAATATTTTATTTGACTCATTCATGAAAAATTATTACTTTTTATATTAAAAATATTACTTTTTATTGTAAATATGAACAGAGTTGAGTCGTCTTACGAATCAAGACCTACTATTGTTTTATTTTACGAGAGTCAAACCTGAATTCAGACCAACCTATCATTTGGATGAGTCGAAAAATTGTTCATAATTCTTCGGTTTTTAGTTATATTATGTGGGTTGTGATCGTGACAACAGTCACAACATACCTAGACTTTTTATTCCACGTAAGAATTGTATTTTTATTATATTCATTACATTATGTATTGCGATGACTTATCTTTGTGATATTGTACAAGTCATCTTTGCCAAGCAAAAAAGTAAGAATAGACCGTCTCATTTTGAATCTTGCCATCACACGATTGATATGATGTATCTCTACAATCTCGAAACATATCAAGGGACAAAAAATCGTCAGATATTATTATCGTATGGATCAATAATAATTTTTACATTCATATCATTTTTTTACATGATCCATTTGAACTGCAAAAAAATAAAAAAATATAAGGTTACACAATATTAAAAATAATAAAAAGTAGATAAATGTTAATTAATAATATAAAAATTAACTTAATGTTGTTCATATGATCAAAACAATCTCTTATAATTTATAAGCACATGTGTTGATATATGAGTGGAATTAATACATATTTCCACATCATACATGGAAAATTATGATTATATATTCGAATATTTAAAATATTTTATATTACGACATCAAATTTCAAATAGCAATGTTCATAATTGAATAAAATTATAAAATATTATTAAAATAAAAACTATTTTTTCATAAAATTCAATAAAATTATATTACAATTTAAGGAAAGTTGGTGAAAAATTCCCATTCAAAATATTTTTTTTGGTTTCACTCCCTATCCACAAAATTGTGGTACTATGTCATACAAAATGTGGTACACTTATGGTACTAAAAAAGTATCCAGTGACTGGACACAAAAAAAATCGACGGTTGAAGACTGAAAGCCAATTTCACGTGCAATTTACAAGTTATCTCGTTTGATATCTACCTTAACATCATTCAGGGCCACAGCTGTCAGGCTAGGATTCCTTTTCTAATGAAATATGTATGCAGAGATGCTTGTCACTTGTCAGTTTGTACTTGAGTTTTATTTAGAAACTATTTCT
The DNA here is from genome assembly GCF_012295235.1 of Primulina huaijiensis. Taxonomy (NCBI): domain Eukaryota; kingdom Viridiplantae; phylum Streptophyta; class Magnoliopsida; order Lamiales; family Gesneriaceae; genus Primulina; species Primulina huaijiensis. The sequence continues at coordinate 21,775,310 of NC_133310.1, read as the reverse complement.
TTATTAGCCTATGTCGGTTTCCACCATAGAAACGAGGTGGGCTTTTGAGATGGACCAAATGAGTTGAGCCTGCACAGGCCTATCAGCCCGTCAAAATATCATATTGTTTATTTTTTATAAATAATATGATACAAATTTATTTTTTATTTTTTTTATAATTTCAAATGTTTAAGAATTTTTCTAATTAAAAAATTAGCATTTTTATAATTATTTTTTAAGTAAAAAAATTAAAAAGACCGGCCCATCTAACCCTCGATCAAGACGTGTTGAGTTGGGTTGGGTTGGGTTAGTCATTTGAAGGCCCATCCCACACCGTCTAATAACGTGTCAGCTTGCCCGACCCACTATCCCATTTTGACATCAATATTTTTAATACTACATTTAACTCTAAAATGGTAAATTTATATTAATTATTATTAAAATGAAGTGTAGAAAAAAATAGTTACGTAAAAATAAATAAAATTAAAAATGTGGTGAAATACATTTATTTATTTCATTCTTTATTTTTTCACATAACACACACCAAGTAGCTCCGTGTAATACTAAATAAAAGATAATGAGAGGATGGTGAAATGAAACAAGAAAGATGTTTTAGTGACTAAAAACGATATAAATAGAAACAAAGAAAAACAGAGTGAGTTTCTATTTCTGTTTATTATTTCTGGCATTTTGTCAAATCATAATCATTAACTTATTTTTTATATTTGGATAATAATAATATTATTATTATTATATTAAATTCAGAGCCATAAAGAGCATTGAATGCTCCTAAATAAAGTTCACAGGTCGACTCGTTGTCTTTATTTGATCGATTGACGGATACATTATGTGAGCTATCTGTATGTAATTAGTATATAATTTTAAATTTTGAAAGAAAAAAAAATTAAAACTTTCCTTCAAGCTAGATGATATGAATTTTTTTTTTATATCTTAATCTAAAGTTGTGAAAGATTCGAATTTGAGTCAACATAATAAGAATTTCGGTGAGACCATTGAACCAGGCCTCGGTCTCAAATGAAATGGATTTTATAATTTATTATTTTTATATTGATATAACAAAAATTATTATTATTATTTAATTAATTATAATATGAAATGGATAAAGATACCACCTACAAATTGGTTTGGGTATCGGATTCGGTGCCACCCGACAACCCGGCTCCATCACCGCCTTCACCTTGGTACGGCGGTTAGATAGTAGATATATTGATATCAGTGGTCATTTTGAGTCAATAACTGCCATGCGCGTCGGTATGTATATCTGTGTGATTTCCATTCTTCTTCTTCTTCAATCTGGAGGTTGATATTTTATTATATAATTATATTTGAGGTGAATTTACTTACCTTGTCTTTGAATTTTTGTATTTAGGATTCTGGGATATCAATTATTTGTGGTTTTCCTTGTATCTTTCATCTTCATTTCGGCCGGGGCGATGAGGCGATGTTCTTTGATTTCGTATTTTTTCGGGTGATATCTTCCGTTAAATCATATATCTATGAGAAACCGCAGTAAAGTATCGGCTTTTAGTCTCCTGCTTCTGGCATTTGTAATTTCTGCCGTTGATTATGCGCCGTCGGAGAAGATTTTCTTGAACTGTGGAGGTCCCTCTGACTCTACCGATTTAGATGGTAGAAAATGGACATCAGATATTGGCTCAAAGTTTGTCATTTCCACCAGTAACTCTTTAACTGCCTCTGCTGCCACCCAAAAACCCTCTGTACCCCAAGTACCTTACATGTCAGCTCGAATTTTCCACTCCGATTTCACCTACAGTTTCCCGGTTGCATCTGGGCGTAAGTTCATTCGTTTGTATTTCTATCCAGCTTCTTATAATGGATTAGATGCTTCCCATGGAGTTTTCTCTGTCACTTCTGGGCCCTATACTCTTTTGAACAACTTCAATGCTTCTCAAACAACTGAGGCTCTGAATTATGATTATATGATGAAGGAATTCTCTCTTAATGCTCCTTTTCAATGGTTGAATATAACATTCACACCATCCCAGAACGCTTCCAACTCATATGCATTCGTGAATGGCGTTGAGATTGTTTCGCATCCAGATATGTATAGTACAGATGGGACCGAAACTGTTGTCGGGCAACCCACTGGGTTTAATATTGACAACAGGACAGCACTTGAGAATCTTTATCGGCTGAATGTGGGTGGAAACGACATTTCACCTTCTCATGATACTGGTCTCCAGAGGTCATGGCATGATGATTCAAATTACATATTCAGTGCGGCTCGTGGAGTTACAGAGGCGCCTGATCCAAGTGTAACAGTAAGCTATCCTTCAGGATCGCCTAGCTATATCGCCCCGCTTGATTTATACACCACTTTGAGGTCGATGGGTCCAAATGCATCTGTTAATAAGAATTACAATCTGACATGGACTTTCAGCGTTGACTCTGGCTTCTCTTATATGGTTAGACTCCACTTCTGCGAGGTATCGGAACTTGTTAACAAAGTAAACCAGAGAGTTTTCAGTATCTTTATGAATAATCAGACTGCAGAGAAGGAGGCAGATGTGATTGTTTGGGCAGGAAGCAATGGTGTCCCTGTTCACAGGGACTATGTGGTGTTTGTCCCCACTGGGCCACCTCAACAGTATCTCTGGCTTGATCTACACCCTTACACTCCCTCAAAGCCCCAACGATATGATGCTATCTTGAATGGACTAGAAATTTTCAAAATAAATGGTTCCAATGGGAATCTTGCTGGTCCTAATCCAGCTCCCCTTCCGCAGCCTCTAGTTGACACCAGCCAATCATCGGGCTCTACTCAATTGAAAAATCGCAAAGCCGTTATTGGGGGAGCAGTTGGAGGTGGACTTGTTGCACTTCTTGTTGCTGGTTTGATCGTATACATTGTTTCCTACCGACGTCAGATGCGCAAAAAGGATCCCAGCGCTGGTGATGGCTGGCTTCCTTTGTCTTTGTATGGAAATTCACATTCTTCTGGTTCTGCCAAAACAACAACCACGGGAAGCTGTTCATCCTCATACCCTTCGAACCTTTGTCGCCATTTTTCATTTGCCGAGATCAAAGCTGCCACTAATGACTTTGATGAGGCTCTTCTCCTTGGTGTTGGAGGCTTTGGCAAAGTTTATCGCGGTGAGATTGACAGCGGAGCAAAAGTTGCAATTAAGCGAGGGAACCCACTTTCTGAACAGGGAATGCATGAATTCCAAACTGAGATTGAAATGCTCTCAAAACTTCGCCATCTCCACCTTGTATCATTGATAGGGTATTGCGAAGAGAATTGTGAAATGGTACTTGTATATGATTACATGGCTTATGGAACTCTGCGGGAGCATCTTTACAAAACTCAGAATCCCCCGTTGCCGTGGAAGCAGAGGCTCGAGATTTGTATTGGTGCTGCACGTGGTTTGCATTATCTTCACACTGGTGCGAAGCACACCATTATCCACCGCGATGTCAAGACAACAAACATCCTCTTGGACGAGAAGTGGGTAGCCAAGGTTTCGGATTTTGGCCTGTCAAAAACAGGTCCATCTCTGGATTACACCCACGTCAGCACAGTGGTGAAGGGTAGCTTTGGTTATCTGGATCCAGAATATTTCAGACGGCAACAATTGACTGACAAATCCGATGTGTACTCATTTGGAGTTGTACTTTTTGAAATCTTATGTGCTAGGCCGGCGTTAAACCCAACACTTCCAAAAGAACAAGTTAGTTTGGCTGAGTGGGCGCTGCATTGCCATAAGACGGGCATGCTTGACGAAATCATCGATCCTTATCTCAAGGGGAAGATTGCACCAGAATGCCTTAAAAAAGTAGCAGAGACAGCAGTTAAGTGTGTGTCTGATGTTGGAAGTGATAGGCCTTCGATGGGTGATGTGCTGTGGAACCTTGAGTTTGCTTTGCAACTTCAGGAGAGTGCAGAGGAAAGTGGCAGTGGTTTTGGTCTTGGAGAGACAGAATTTCTTGAAGTTAAGAAAGATCCAGATTTGTCTCCTATGGGTTTTGATGATTCAAATGGCAGTAGTGGCGGACAAGGATTGTCAACAAGCATTGGGGGCCGCAGCCTCGCCAGCCAGGACTCAGATGGGTTGACTCCAAGTGCCGTCTTTTCACAGATAATGAATCCAGAAGGGCGGTAACACGTATACATATAGGCTCACATATTATATATATGAATCCTTTCTACATCTACCTAGTAATGGCTAATGGTGCATTGATATATTATTTCTACAAACCACAGGAAATAATACTTCTTTGTATCTTATATTTTTGCTCAAACCGTCGACCTTCTATCATATAAGTTTGTAACTATTCCTGGCTAGTGTCAAATATGAAAATCAGTAATTTCATTTATTTTGATCTGTTTTTCCTGGTTTATAGTATCATTACTAGGAGTCTCTGCATACTCTCTGTTAAGCTTGGCCATGAATTTAGCTTCAAATATATTATTAGGGAAGTTGCCGGTGGTTTCCATTCTAGCTGTTTCCCAAGATTTGCGTTCCTCCGTTTGATTATATTCCATTTTTGTCATCCTTGTCCGTGAATTATATCACCATCTTATAACTGATTCTATCGGGAATTTATCTTGGATACCGCAGGATTAAATCTCTATCCCTTCTTTAAATATTCATTTAGTCAGTCCTGAATGTCTTCTAATATAATTAAATTAAATTTTAATTAAACAATATTGATACGATAAAACAATGACATATTAAGTAAACAATATACATATAATATCAACAATTCATAATTTAGTTAAAAAATTCAAACATCGTTATTATCATCATAGCGTGAATACATAGCGTAGGAAACATTTTTGAATCCTTTCCGAGTTCGAACAATTATGTTACTATACTAGTAATGTTCACATGAAATTGTAGGGTGTTATTCAATTAAAAGAAAAGATTTCTTCATTTTTAATCCTAGAGAAGTTGAAGTGTGTAAATCAAGAATGTGTAAAGTGGACGAGTCAAGAAATTAAAGATCCAACCCGTCTATTTGACATGACTAGGGCAATCCAACCGGACCGGTCTAGCCATTTTGATAGTTCTATTAGGTGAGATGAAGAGCATTTTTAAATAAACCATCTTCATCACATAGCATATACTACTTGTTCGTATCGTCTTTTTCATCTTTAGTTTCTTCGATTTTTGTAATTAATATGTGATGTTTGGATAGTTATATAATTTGTTGTGGAACAAACTAGTTAGTATCTGTATTTATTGATAATTATAAAAATAAATAAGAATCACATTATAACTTAACAATGGTTTTTTTTTTATAATTAAATTTTTTTTAAAAAAAAAACGAAATTTCAAAAATACAATAAAGTGTGGAGCGGAAAAATGCAAAACGCCAACGAAGATGGCGGACACTGTAGCAAGATTCTCGAAAATCAGCTTCGCGCGATTACAGGATTTAACTTTTGCGCGATTCTCAATGTAACTTTTGTCAATATAAAAAATAACGAGTATATAAAACTACAGTTTGTAGATATTGGATATTGACATATGAATAATATGAGCTAACCTCAACCCAAAATTTCTCAAAAAGACTCGAAGTCGATTATGAGAAAATTTTCGCTTGTCATGGATGTGTTGACTAAATAGTTATATACAAATAAAAATCCGTGAATGATTTGAAGTGTCACATGAAATTAGATTCTACCTCCAAGAATATGTTTTCAATAAAATGACAAAATTCATTATGAAGTTTACCAAAACTATCAAGTGATTAAAATACAACTTGAAAAATACTAAATTTTCTTTTGAGCTGTGAATTCGATATTTCGAGAAAGAATATATGTTAATTGATCATACTACACAACAAAAAAATACTTTTATATGGATATGGTACACCCATTAATAGTTGTTTGATAATGCTCAAAAGATCTTTAATCCCGACGTATCGTATGTAAGAATTAATAGAAGATAATGTGACCGATCTTTTCATAAGAGCAATATAGATATTAAATTTTGAGAAAGTAGCACTCAAGATCGGGCAACTACTTAATGATTTTGAGGGATGCTTGCAACATGGAGAGTAGTTTAGACTATACTATTTATGAATTGTTTATGAATTTTTCCAAGCGGTTTTTCATAATAATGCCGCAAGGAGATGGTTAACAAGAAGTAAGAGATGTCGTATTATTTTTAATTCACTGAGTTTTGTCACATTGGATTTTTCTTAGTAAGGTTTTAATTAGACGCATCCATCGGCAAGAGAACATACGAGGAGAAATATATATTGATTCTCTTTTTCTTTTGCTCGAGTTTTTCCCACTTAGTTTTATTATCAATGTTTTAACGAGGCAATACCTGACTATCCGTTAAGTTTCAAGCTACCATCTTGACAAATGAAATATTCAACGAAATAGTTGTTATGTAGATAATCATATAAGATGGACTGTTGTGATATGATTTTGAATGTAGATAAATTTTCTATTAAGATTGATATTTCAATCTTCTATCTATTAATTTGTATTCTACCATTGTATTTTATAAATAAAGATTCTCGGTTATGAATAAAATAGTTCAGAGTTTATTCTTTGAACTCACATTCTCTCGTCTACTTTGTTTCTTATTAAATTTATAACATATATAACATAATATATAAATATACTAATAAAAATTTGTAGAGTTTAAATGGCGATCAACCCCAGTTAGTTGAAGTGACTATCTATATTTAAATAAATATGTCTCTTGTAAGACGCTTTCACGAATATATGTTTGTAAGATGAGTCAACCAAATTCATATTTAAAATAAAAAGTAATACTTTTGATATAAAACATAATATTTTTCCTTGAGTCGTATCAAGTAAAAAATATGTCTCACAACACATTCTCATGATAGCTTTTTACAAATACAAATCACTAAAGTTTTTCCTTATAGACATCAGTTGGTTGATTCAAAATGTCATACAAATCGAGAATCCAATAAATTCCTACTATCAAGATCTGTGCCTGAAACAATTTTTCAATATTTCAATAAAAAAGAAAGAGAGAAGCTGATGCCTCGAGACCACATATCTTGAGTGTTCTTCGATCACAGTAACTGAGACTGCTATAATTTGTCTCTGGCGATCTACATGTTGGAGGTGCATGTGAAACAGATCATTGCTAGAACTAGCATAGCTCTCCCACTGTTTCTTTCCCTTTCAGACGCGAGGATCATTCTTCTCAGTACCTCACGAAAAGGAAATTCGTTCACCTCGCCTTGTGGATTATTCACATCACCTCAACTTTTTAAAGCAAATCACTCTATGACTTCTATTGATTCACGTTACAGTCATTCAAGAATGAATCTTGTTGGTTTAGGAACTTTTTCCAAAAACTTTTGTACTTGGGAATGCCAAGTTCAAGCCACGGTTTCATGTTTCCATCAAAATGCAACATTGTTGCAGAATTGACAGCCTCCAAATCAATGCCATGGTTACGTCCTAGACCAGATAACATCCAACTATCATCAAGAGCATAAACTAAACCTTGGAAGGTGAGCAAGCTAGCACTTAATGCAGCAGTTTCGGATGTTCCCACTTCGCTACTCATCTGCACTTTTCAACATCAAAAAGAAAGGATCATTCAGACCTTGCATGTGGGCTAGTAAAACTGTTTTCATGTTTGCCAAGTGATCCCGTTTTTTCTTTTTAAGTGATCAATCTATGACATGACAAATCGTAGATAAATGGATCAACAATAAATTTACTCAATAATCCTAATCGACAACACAAAATTCAAAATATTTGTTTTTATTCTTGAATGGCATTATACAAAACAGCAATCACATTTTGGAAGTGTATGCACCACCCCAAACCTTATAGGGTCTACACTAGGTAAACATTCCCGTTAATGGATCAAATTTGATTCGATTGTTAATATTCTTAATATGATATGGCTGACTGTTTCGTATGACCAAATTGGCAATGGATGCCTAATTACAAAACTGCTAGGGTAGGGGGAGCAGAATACATAGCGTAGGAAACAAGTGACGTGATGTGAACAGAAGCATTAAAAGTTGCATCCGATTGGATGAGGATAAAAACAAATAGGCAAGTAAGTGGTAATGAAGTTAAATAAAGAAGTTGGATCATCTTGTCACTTTACACATTCTTGATTTACGCACTTCAACTTCTCTAGGATTAAAAATGAAGAAATTTTTTCTTTTAATTGAATAACAACCTACAATTTCCTGTGAACATTACTAGTATAGTAAACATAATTGTTCGAACTCGGAGAGGATTCTAAAATGTTAAACTAAAGTTAACAGTCATCCATTTGTCCTCATGACGATGCTGAAATAAGACTACAATGCTTGATACACACTATTTATTTGACGATCATATGACAAATGGGTCTGTGAGAGACTAGGATATCCCATCTTTCACCTTTCTACAGTTGTATCCATACACGTACACAATTTGATGAAAAGTTGAGAAAAGAATAATATCTAAAGAAAAATTCAAACAAAAGAGTTTCCACGTACCTCTTGCACCAACCTCTGAAATGTTTCTGAAATATTATGTGCCCTCCACCTAGATAAATCAATTACATTTACCCCAGATGTCCAAGCACAAGAGTTTTCATAAATAGTGTTCCTGGAGAAATAATTTTTCAGCTGAGCCAACTTCACTGCACAGAATTGCACAGCACCATTCACTTTTTCCCCCATGTTAATGTTCCAGAGGGCTGACAAGTCACTCTGAACAACTACGTCATCTTCCAAAACCACAACTTTCTCCAGAGTACGAAATATTTTAGGAAGGAGATAGTGAGAATGTGAAAACATGGATATGTATTCTGTTCTAGATAGTGAGAAAGACAGTTCATCAACCCTACGAAATGAAACTCGAAATTCTTCAGGCAATGACAGATGCAACGGTTCCACCTTATGGTCAAACAACGCAATGTCTTCAATGTTCAGCACCTGAACTGAGGCTTCTTTATACTTGTTTCCGAAATACCAAAACTTCATAGCAAAGTAATTTTCCCTGTCAGTGAGCAGATGAAAAATCTGTTTCTCGCTTTCCTGCGAAGACAAAATCCTCATGAATAACAAAAACTGTTTAGACGAAGAAAAAAGTTTGAAGTTAAAACAGAGATGATGAAGTAAATGAAGAAACATAAACAGGCCATACTTTCGCATGCATCACGGTTGAGTTGATCACAACTGATGATGCAAGTATATTCGTGGAGAACACAATGTAGTGGTATAAATCCGGATTTAGAAATTTCTCAACCAGCGCAGGCTCAGTATCAACTGAAGATCTAAAACTCTCAACAGTTAATCGCATTGACAGACAATGGAGACTCTTCGGCATGGTTTGAGTCGCAAGTTGGTAGAGGAAGGCACTCTGCTTCGTGTGAAAATTAGATTCATCCTCTGTCATATCAACTAGCTGTCTAAATTTCTTATCAACATTGTTACAATCAACAGGACACGATTTTGCTTTTGCAATCACAGACTTCATTTTGGAAATCTTCTTCCCATTCCTGAAGAAATAATCGAAGTTGTGTATTAGTCTTCCAGGTTCTTCATGAGTGGTAGAATATTAAGGCAAATAAGGAGGAAGAATACATATGTGTATGTCATATTCATTAGTCATACACACACATATATATACAGACTTTTAGTCCTATGTTAGGAAAGTAAACTAATCAAATCCCTGCAATCAACGGAAATCATATCTACATATTTATTATTTCTATATACAATCTATAACACTCTCTCTCAAGTTGGACCACAGATATTGATTATGCCCAGCTTGTTACAAAGATAAAACTCCATTTAAAGCTTTTGTGAAGGTATCTCCCAACTGTTCTCATGTATTCGCATATCCAGTAGTGATCAAATCTACTGAATATTTTGACAAACGAAATGACAATCAGTTTCAATATGCTTAGTTTGCTCATAAAATAAAGTATTGGAAACGAGATGTAGAGCTGCTTGGTTAGCACACCACAATTTGGTTGGTATTGAAGTTTTAAGACCTACTTCAGTTAGAAGCTGGTATATCAACATTATCTCACACACAACTTTTGCCATAACTCTATATTTTGATTATGCACTCGATCGTGAGATCACATTTTGCTTCTTACTTTTCCATGAAACTAAATTCTTCCCAACAAAGACACAATAACCAGATATGAATTTATATGGATTTTCGATAATCCTTGGATCCCGCCCAGTCAAAATCTGAAAAACACTCAACCTTAGTATGACCATGATTGCTATATAAGATACTCGTCCAGGAGCTCGTTTCAAATAGCACAAAAATTTTTCAATAGTTGCCCAATTATTAATTGTCGGAGAAGCCATATATTGACTCACAATCCTGATTGAATATGTGATATGTGGATGAGTCACAATGAGACAAATTAACTTTCCAATTAATCTTCTATAACTCCGAGGATTCTCAAATAATTCAAAATCTTTTGTGAGTTCCAGATCAGGAATCATTGGAATACTACATGGTTTAGCCTCCAATTTTCCCTTTGTCAGACAATAAGTCAAGTACATATTTTTTTTCATTCTTAATTCTTGTTATCAACACCCAATAAGTACTTTAAAATCCCTAAATCTTTTGTATGAAACTGATTGTGAAGAAAGGATTTAAGACATGAAATACCTGCAATATCATTTCCAGTAATGACAATATCGTCCACATATACAACCAACAAAATGATGCCCACTGCAGATTGTTTGTAGAACACAAAATAATCAGACTTACTATTCTTCATTCCAAACTGCTCAATTGTCTCACTAAATTTGCCAAACCAGGCCCGAGGGCTTTGCGAACCACATAAAGATTTTCAAAGGCGACACACATTCCAAACAACATGATGCAAGATAAACTAATGAGCACAATCCCATAGATCTAAGAAACAATACAAACTTCTGGTAAAGCATAACTACTACAGAATGTAGCCAACGATGATACGCTAGGTAGATAAAATGTAAACTCACATCATATCTTGTCTTCATTGGACATGATACCACAATACTTCGATTTTCAAACACTTGAAATAAATGTCATAAATGGCACATTTTCACCCATAAATCAAGAGACAATTACAACACCCACAACAAGAAGCTTTTACAAGATAAAAGAAAAGATCGGTAGTCAGTCAAGCGAGATATTCTCAGTTGATATCCACCTATTTACAGAAATATTTATAATGAATAAATTAAAGAGATTGAACATCTAATAACCAGAAAGCCAGGACCTAAATCAAATTCACATTTCTCAAAGGAGATATGTGATAATATATATTAAGAACATTTACGAAAAAGTATAGCAGAAATGATAAGATTCCAGTGTAGTGGTGCAAAAGAATTAAATTGAGCCGAAGGCTAGCTAATATCTAAACCTTGAGTTTAAGCTGAAATCAATTTGAACATCTTCAATCTTGATTCAAAGCTCAAAAGGCATAAATTTGAGCTCCTGCTTGGCTTGTATTAGCATTCAAGGTCGGGCACGACTCGATACAATCTAGCCCAAATCGAGCTTCTTCGAGCTCTATCTTTCCATTCAAAACCATGCCCCTAGTAACTCACTGGGAGTTCAAAGGCTAGTTGAACTAACAAATTACTGTAATTACACCAAAACATAGAGGAAAAGACATCGGTATAAAGCTGTTGAGTCCGCTCCACCATGATGATTCATTTCCTCATTGCAGCTCCAGAAAACCAGGAATAATACATATCAAACTCCACAAAACATAGAAAATCAAAAAAATTATCAGGCCACAAAGATAAAACGCATAACCTTCATCCCTATTTTCTTTTGATTTTTGACCTTATTTAACATTTTCTTTGAAAAGTAACCTTTACTTTAAAATTTCCCGTCATTTAGTCAAAATTACTTTTATTCAATGGCCTCCTATTTTTCTCCGCCACCTCGGTCCAATAATCCATGGCTGCTAACTCACAACCCAAAGTCCAATACTATCCTCGAGCTCTGCTACATCGCACCACCCTCCATCGCTGACTCGACGAATGAGAAATCAGAACCGTTGGTTTAAGAATCCATGACTGCACACACACATAAAGCCACTACCATCCTCAAGCCTACCACATTGCACTACCCTCAACCGCAGCAGGTCTCCTAACTCCTCGTTCCCCGTTCTCCAGCACTCGGTTCTCCACAACTACATCGGCGACTTCCCACCAAAAACCACCACTCAAATTCTTTTGTGCCTTCTCTTACGTTTCCATTGAATACCCCCACTGCACAACCATCGAGGCATTGACATTGCAGGCCACTCAACAGTGACTGCTGCCGAGGGCCAATGATCCAGTTCAAGAACACCGTGAAAACTAAAACGGGCTCTCTTCTTCTTCCCGTTCTTTCTTTTTCAGGTTTTGCACTTCTTCGCGGAACTGGGAGCAATGGTTCTTTTCCACCGCTACTCCCCCTATTACACTGCTTTCTCATTTAGATTATGCAAAATGGCAAGAAAAGTTCTTTCCGTAGTAAAGCGACACTGCAATTTGTTCGAAGGGGAAAATGTTGACTGGAAGAATATGAATATTTTTATAAAACTAAGAATAGAAATGTCTATTAGTCTACCTAATAAGAGTAAAAAAGTATATTAAATCATTTAGAAATGTGAAGGTGAATAAAACAAATTAGGCTCAAGTTTGACTTTGAATCGAATTTCATTCGAGCTGGTTGGAAAATCTCACGAGCCACCAAGATATGTTTGCACCTTTAGTCCAGCCCTTCTTATTATGCAATAATATTGGTGAAATAAACTAAGCCTATGGAGGTAAGAACTTCCCTCAAGTCCTTTCAGATGCAAACAGATGTTACTATGAAAATTTCTAGTGGTGATCAAACTTGTCCAGAACCCTTCAGAATTTCACATATAGTCCTTGATCTTCACAATAGAAAAGATGGGGAAAAAAAGATAGGTGAAGATTATGTCATAAGAAACAGATTGATCAATCAATAAATTTAAAACTAAAGTTATGAACAAATGATATATGAAGACGGTAATGAGAAGGCCACAACAACGAAAATACCTGAAACATTTACTTAATTTTGTTTAAATCAATCCGTAAAATTTGAACATACCCAGGGGGAAGATCTTTATCTGTCGTAGTTTCGCTAAGAACACGCTCGAAATCCTGAATATTTTGCTTCATTTCATGAGACAATTTTTCAAATGGTGGAAGTTTTGCAATACTTGGATAGTAAGCACGGGCAACAAAAAGTAGGTCTTTCATCCTCTTCACCACAGTATCTTCCGTTTTTTCCTTATGTTCTCGACGCCATAAACAATAACTCCCAAATGTAAATTCACATATCAGATCGCTTTCATCAGCACTTCTTCTATGCTCCCCGGTATAGTTTTTAACAACAGGTCCAATATTCTACAGCACATTACAAACATTTGTGTCTGAGAATCAACACAAATTTTGAATCCCAAAACAAAAATTAGGAAGTTTTAACAATGTATCATACAATTACTGGCTGTGCTTGTATTGGTGAATCGGCTGTCATGGAAAAACCTGTGGAGATTTTCAAGAAAGAAAGATGAAAAAATGAAAAATAAATCATGCGAGAGAGAGAGATTCTTTTGAAATTATTTACCATTTTCATCCCCACCTCTTTTGGAGATGTTCCCAAATTCCTGAAAAAAGGAGGGTAAGAAACATAGATGTTTGAAATAAGTGCAACAAGGTGCATTCACCAGCCTATCATTTTTTTTTAATGTAGAGATTTTTCAGTCGAGATTGGATACAAAACAAAGATATGTGAATTGGACGGGGTCAATGCTGTTCCCAGATGGAAAATGAAATAAGCAGAATGTAACATTCAAGTAGTTGTCTTCACCATCAAAGCATATCCAACTGACCTTGGGTAAATTATGGGTCAATCTTTCATAAACGTCCTCTACATGTTTAGATAGGGGAACCTACAAACAGAAACAAAAACAAATAAGAGGGACTAACTTAAGATGTGTCCTAGAACGGATCATAGATTGGGGCAGGTGAATGAAAAAATAGTAGGATAGATTTTAGCCCACTCTGTAGAGCCACGGCATGAAGAAAATACAATTCTTCAACAAACATTCACACAAGTGTGTGCCAAGTTAGGAAGGTTGACAACATTCTTATATACCTCTGATTTTTCTCTTTCACTGGCATCATTGTGTTGATCAATAAATCTCAGTGGATTCTAATTGCATCCGAAGATTGAATAAAAAAAACAAAGAAAGAAAAGTGGACTATCAATCGACAATCATCGATCTCCATTTATTCGGATTGAAAGCAACCATAAACGCAAAAGAAATATCTAAAACTATCATTGATATAAAAATTCTTACAGGTTGTGAATTCCGCTGTTGAGTGGCGTCTCCTGAAAAATGGTCGTGAGAAATCAGTAGATGAACTCTAAAACAACAGTAAATGCACGTCCACTCATGAACGGACACACGCAAACAGAATCGCATATACATACAAAACAGATCTAATCCATACAGTATCCGGAAAATGGGAAAAAAAATAGAAAAACAGCACACCAATGGAGTGCGAACCGTTGTGGAGGCCGAGCAAAAAGACAAGCGGGACGAGCATTGACAGGACGACGAGTCCAACCACCGGAATCACCAGAGTTTTCCATCTTCTCTTCGCCGAACCTCCGACCACGCCCTTCATCTCTCAAACTCCTCGTCCTCCACCTTTTTCGCCTCTTCAAATCCACAATCTCAGCAAGGAATTCCCATTCAATGCCAACAATCACTTCGTCTTCGAAACAATAATGCCACAAATTCACAAACTTCCGCCAATCCCACTCCTGTTTGGAGATGCGATCTCTTTTTAATTTTTTGGATGCACAAATGTACACAGGCTAGTTCATTTTTTGCCCCCTTCCAAATTTAATGTAATTGTTATTATTCCTTCATATTATTTGTCCGAGTTTTTTTCGTATTTAGTATTTAAAATTGCTATTTTAAATAATTTATTTCGTATTAAAAGTTATCGTAAGATGAGAAATGAAAATTAATTTAATCCCATTTAATTACTACTCCCTAACAAAGCTATACTAATTATATTGATTACGTAATTAAAATAATATCTATCTGATTATTTCATTCTTATTTAAAAAAAAGTTTCCAATAATTGGTTCTTTAATAACTTAAAACCCAAAATTACACGTTGGAAATAAAATAGCTTACATTACAGTGACCGGTATTTATTGACACACAATGCATGCATATTTATATATTAAATTTTAATATAAAACTCAACTTTACCTGTACTAAAATTTATACAAGAGTAATTCTATTCATACAGTTTTTTAAATAAATTTGATATAGATTTGAGAAGATAAAACAATCATTCGGGATAAAATAAAAAATCATTGATATTGATCTTGAAGGGAAAAAAAAAACTCTATTTTATGACCATGAATACTGTTCATTTGGTGACCATGGATAGGCATGCTTATCGGTTACTCGGGCCAGGTTTCGGTCCAGTTCTGACCGATGTCCGTACCGATCGATTCCAGATGTGTTCATGGTGTAAAAAAGAAAAGCCACAAAATGGATGACAATTTGTCTAGAAGTGGAGCAATTGGTAACTCATGATTCATGAACTAATGCAAGACACAAGCCAATTTGAGTGCTTGCCTGTCTAAAAGAAAGATTATATTGAAAATGGCAATGCCCGAAGAAGAAACTCAAGAAAACAAAAAAAACAAAAAACTGGACACAAACTGCTCTCTCTGCTGCCTGATTATAGTACCTCCAAAATCTTGATTGCGCATAGCTCATAACTGCAAATGTTTGTGCAGACAAATTTTCTTTGCCAGCTCATCTGTGCACCCCCTGGTGTATCAATATAAAAAAAATGTCATCCTAAATCTTAATGAATATTTATCTTTACTATAAAAAAATTAAATTAAAACTGCACAAATTAACAAGAATAAAGGGTTTACGCAAAACATGCAGTATTCCAAAAACAAATGTATGTACAAACAGTTTTCATTATCGATGTTTTCTAATGTTTCTAAAAAATGGAGACATTAATCAACACTGTTTGATCAAACAAATTGTAGAACTTCAATTGAATACTCGACGCCCTTTGTAGATGAACGTTATTATGGTCATTCGAGTTGATTACTTAGGATGAAGAAACTTTATGCGTCAAACAATCGAGGAGCTTCATAAGTTTTCTAAAAGTAATTTCAGTAAAATTGCTGATACAACTATACAATATCCATGTGAAGATTCAGAAAAGAATAAAATACTATTAGTGTTGAATACAAAATCAGAATTTATAGCTTGAAAATTATCCAACTCTTTGGTGTAGATTTAAAGTTCTCTTGACGACGCATAACAACTGCAGCAGGTTCAACATATTCGACTACAGATTCTAGATGAAGTTGTGTGCAACATATGATTGTGACCGCTTGTCGTAAATTTTGTAGGCTTGATAAAAATCAATATAAATAAAATGTAATGAAGCGTTTACAGTACTGATTGGCATCCGATAAGTGGCATTCAGGCGCCTACAATACTGATTGGCATTGAGATATGAGTTTTCATGGATCAATTTATTTCAAATAGTGTATTTTGACATTATTCATCAGAATTTTGGATCATGAGACACTTCAATGATGAAACGACATGTCTATGCAAATTGATAAAATTATACAGAGGATCGTAGGTCAATCTAAAAACATTCAATTATAAAATTTATGAACACACATTTTGCATTCATCTTGTCTGCATTTCTTCCTTCCAAAATCAAAGAGAGTTTATATTATTTTTTGTTTATAAAACTTGTGATTTTCTTTAATCATTATAAGAGAATTTGTATATTGAAAGAAGATGGACAATCACCGAAGCACCAGAGCAGGATATATTCTTCTTAAGGACATAGTGTTTGATAACAACCAGGTCAATCGGGTAAGATTTTAGTGGGCGATTGCACCGGGTCGGGTTGATGAGCTGGAGATGGTTGTCCCTTCGGGTTTTCTTACTTATGTAATGTCACATCAACACTCTCAATAAAAAATAACTGTTTAAAAAAAAATCAAAAGATGCAAAACTAAAATTGAAATTTGATATATATATCTCTAAAATCGCAAAGTGACATAGACCGGGCGCTTGGTCCAGTGGTCTAACCTGAAATTCCCCAGTGTATAAACTCAAGTTCGAGTCCTCACCTAGATTAAAATTAAAAAAAACCATAAAATAACAAATATATAACATCAAAAATTATTTCAGTATTGTGTAAATTCAACTATATTATTTTGGTTTTGTAAACAAATTAATTAATACATTTCTATATAAATTGTAGTCAAATAATAAAAAATATATAACTCTTTTATTGATTGACACCGGCATACATTATGTTGTGTATATTTTGGATTTTCACCATGTTTTTAAAAAGCGTGCTCTTTGACATTCGAATATGCCAATTTTGTACGGGGCAACATTATCCGACGTGAAACTTTACTATCTATAAAATATTGATTTTATCATTCAATTTATATGTCAATGTCAGGTAAATTTTATATAATATTTTTATATTAAATAATTATGTATTTCATGCCGTAAAATTAAAACTTTATATTAATCAATTTTTATGTGGTGCTATTTTCATAATATTTCTTTTATCATTTCAATTTCAATTTCAATTTCAATATATGAGTATATATCTTGTAACATGATGTTATTGATATTTTTTTTGTAAAAGAAATAATCATACTCATATTTACAATTAAAAAATTATTTTTAATATAAAAATATTTTTTTATAGATAACTCAAATGAAGATTCGTTGACGTGTGAGACCGTTGGAAGTTTTTTGTGTGTATATTATAGATGTTCTATAAATTTAACGTTGTGTTTCAAGCAGGCCAAAGTGGAAGTTCTAATCGTGTCCACAAACTAAGGAATCTTCAAGGTGGCCAATTAGAAATCGATTTGGGCCTTCAGTTCGTATGGATGGGGCCCTGAACTATCACACGAAGCCTCCCCTGCCACTCACAAGCCAGGCTATCTGCGGCACAGGCTTCGTTCGATTTCGGATTCTTCCACCAAACAAACTGAAAATATATTAGTGATTGTTGTTGTTTTTGGTGGAGAAATCTCATCCATAATAAGTGTTACTGATATTATTGTGAATTTTTCTGTGTCATATTATAAGCCAGAGCATTTGGGGATTGTGGTTGGCGAACTGGTGAGTGTTCTTCTGGGTCAGAATTTGAATGTGTATGGTAGTTGATTGTTGAGATTTACTAAGCCGAGCTGAATTGAAGGATGGAATCTTCGTGTATATTATGTGGCGGAGTCTCGACTGTACTTTACAAGTCTCCTGGTAACGGCTGGCGTCCCGAAGAATCATTTTCTCTGTACAATCGAGTATTGATAGGCTCTCGAATTCCGCATCGTATACGGGCTAGTGCAATTACGAAGAGGAGAAGCGGTGGGAAGAAAGGAGAAGAGAAAGTTGGAATTATTCCTAAAAAGAAGCTGGGGCAACCGGGGCAACCTGGTGATCAGAGAAGCTTGCTTACCGTGCATCACAATGGAGACCCTATGGGACGGAAAGATTTGGGGGAAGGCGTGATGAAATGGATACGCCAGGGGATGAAGTCCATGGCTTTGGATATTGCGAAGGCGGAGATGCAGGGGGATTTATCCGAGTTCAAGCAGAGAATGGGTCCGGGACTGACTTTTGTGATCGAGGCGCAGCCTTACCTGAACTCCGTTCCGATGCCTCCTGGCCTTGAAGCCAACTGCCTCAAGACTAGCACTCATTATCCAACTCTCTTCGACCATTTTCAGAGGGAGCTCAGAGATGTTCTCCAAGACCTCCAGAACCAATCGCTTATCATTGACTGGCGTGAAACCGAGTCCTGGAAGCTGCTAAAGGAACTCGCTAATTCAGGTTCTCTCTCTCTCTCCCGAGTTGGCCAATTGCCAATCCTGCTCCTCTTGATTTTTAGATTTTATTTTGCAGCTCAGCATAGAGCCATAGCGAGGAAGACTCCACTGCCCCTCCACGGTGTTCTCGGAATGGACATCAACAAGGTCAAAGCCATTCAGCGCAGAATCGACGAATTAACCAAGCATATGTCTGAACTACTACGTGTGGAAAGGGACTCCGAATTGGAGTTTACTCAGGAGGAACTGAATGCCGTTCCTACACCTGATGAGAGTAGCAGTTCACCAAAACCTACCGAATTTTTGGTCAGCCATGCCCAGGTCGAGCAAGAAATGTGTGATACGATATGCAACTTGAATGCAGTCAGCACAGCTACAGGTCAAATGACTTCTTTGTTGGCCTTATGCGTCAGTATTCTCTTCACTTAAATTAACTGTGTCTACTCGTGTTTACAGGATTGGGAGGAATGCATTTGGTTTTGTTCAAAGCTGACGGAAGCCACAGATTGCCACCCACTAATCTTTCTCCTGGAGACATGGTTTGCGTGAGAATATGTGATAGCAGGGGAGCTGGTGCAACTTCTTGCCTTCAAGGCTTTGTAAATAATCTGGGAGAGGATGGATGCAGCATCAGTGTGGCTCTTGAATCCCGTCATGGGGATCCCACCTTTTCCAAGCTTTTTGGCAAGAACATTAGGATAGATCGCATACAAGGATTAGCTGATACACTCACATATGAGGTACTGTATGACCTCCCTCCCCCAAAACCAATGAAAGTATAAATATATTGTGATCCATCATGGCCATAGAGATATACAAATCTACACCATTGTTCTGTGAATTAGCCACATGTAGCCTCAGTCGGAATCAATTTCACCAAGATGCCCCTTTTCTTTCTTGCTTTTACTAAATGAAGTAGCTAGAGATGAGGCCGCTTCATAGCCACATTTCAAAAATTATTTACTAATCATGTCAAGATCAAAACAATGTTTACCTGGATAATGTCGTAGATGATCCGGAGAATGTGCAAATGAAATGAATATCCAATCAAAGTGGTATCAGCCCTGGATATGAAAATTTAGATCGACTTTCACTTTATATTTTCTGTGAGTTTTCATAAGTTTTTATGTGTGTTTATCACTTCATTTCTTTCTATTGGCACATTATATATTTTTTCTGCTTATTTCTATGTTTTATGTGCAGCGTAATTGTGAAGCTTTGATGATGCTTCAGAAAAAAGGTTTACATAAAAAAAATCCATCAATAACTGTTGCAGCTACAGTTTTTGGTGATAAAGAAGATGCTGCGTGGCTTGAAGATAATAAATTGGTGGATTGGACTGAAATGGAATTGGGAGAATTATTAGACACTGAGCGTTATGACGCGTCACAGCAAAGAGCAATTGCATTGGGTTTAAACAAGAAGCGTCCTATGTTGATAATTCAAGGGCCTCCGGGAACTGGAAAGACTGTCGTGCTTAAGGAACTAATTTCACTTGTTGTTGAACAGGGGGAAAGAGTGCTTGTCACGGCAACTACAAATGCAGCAGTGGACAACATGGTAGAGAAATTGTCTGATATTGGAGCTAATATAGTGCGTGTAGGTAATCCGGTACGAATATCCCCTGCAGTAGCTTCAAAATCTTTGGTTGAAATTGTCAACACCAAACTTGCAGATTTTAAATCAGAATTCGAGAGGAAGAAATCAGACTTGAGGAAGGATCTCAGCCATTGCTTAAGAGATGATTCTTTAGCTGCTGGTATACGGCAGCTATTGAAACAGTTGGGGAAGACAATGAAGAAGAAGGAAAGGGAAACAGTGAGAGAAGTTCTATCTAGTGCTCAAGTCGTGCTTGCGACGAACATTGGAGCAGCTGACCCATTAATTAGATTGCTCGACTCTTTTGACCTGGTTGTCATAGATGAAGCAGGTCAAGCCATTGAGCCTTCTTGCTGGATACCAATATTGCTGGGAAAGCGCTGCATACTAGCTGGGGACAAATGCCAACTTGCCCCTGTGATCCTATCTAGAAAAGCCCTGGAAGGTGGTCTTGGGGTATCTCTGTTAGAGAGAGCAGAAACTTTGCATGATGGGGTTTTTTCAACTCAGTTAATGACACAGTACAGGATGAATGACGCAATTGCGAGCTGGGCTTCAAAGGAGATGTACGATGGAACACTGGAGTCCTCTTCAAGTGTCACTTCTCATCTCCTTTCTGATTCTCCATTTGTAAAGGTAAAGTACAGTTTCTCGGTTCTTCATTATGTGGCATTTATTGTGCAAGCAATTTAAATCTGTTCCTTGGGCTGTGTCGAAATATGCTTTGTCTGCAACCCCAGAGCAATAAAGTATACAATATTGTCGTGTTAAAAGATTGGCCTAGCCCTTAGGTTTAGAGTAGTGAGTGTAGGGTACCTTAGTGGATGCACAAAATATTATGCAACCAAAGCCAAAATCCCTGTCCTGTCAACACAGATTTGTTTAGAATGGGTTCTCTTTCCAAAATAAGCATATGTTTAGGACATGCAATATTCCCATGTTCAGTGATCTCCAAAGAGTACTTTGAGAGATTTAGGAGGCCAGATTTAATCCTTATAATTTAAGAATGGAAAGAATTGAAATGGCTCTTCGACTTAAATAGTGAATGTGACAAACTCTATGTTGTGATGGCAGTATAGCACCTGGAGAAGTTCTTGAAATGAACAAACGAAAATTATTGAGATTCTGGATTTCTGCCTGCCCAAGTCCTAAAAATAATTGCGTCTGAAGTTGGTCTGTAATTGAATACTTACTTTTATATTTAGAAGATACAAAATGAATTCATTCAAGCTCTATTCGGATTGAAGAGTTTCATTTAATTGATTTGAAATTAAATGACTCCAATAAATGAGGATTTGAAATATTTTATTTTTGTTAAAAAAAATGCTTTAAAATTGAAGAGAATGGATTTGAAATACATGGATTCGAAAATTAGGAAAACAATTTGAGCGGTTTGCATTAAGGATTTGAAATTCAAATCTTCAATTCAAATGTAGCACTGAAGGGATCTTTCTGAGTTCATGAACACGATAAAGCAAGACTCTTACCGCAACTGTGCTCATTATTATCTGTACCCCATTCCAGGCACTTATCTTTGAAGTAACTGAATTATCTTTCTTTTATCTTCGTACTCCACAGCCAACGTGGGTAACACAGTGCCCATTGCTATTGCTCGACACACGATTGCCGTATGGAAGCTTGTCCATTGGCTGTGAAGAGCAGTTAGATCCAGCTGGCACAGGCTCTTTCTATAATGAAGGGGAAGCAGATATCGTCGTGCAACATGTCTATTCTTTGATTTATGCTGGTATCTCATTTACACCTTTTTTTTCTTCATGTAATCTCCTCCAATTCTGATAACCACAATGAGTTTTGGGGGGGGGGGGGGGGGGAGGAAAATGGACATCAGAAATATGACTTCCATTTAGTTATGGAAATAAAGTTTCATGCGCACCCTTGACGCTTTGCACGTCATCAATAAATTATATTATAGAAGAGTGATTGAGCCCTTCACGCATTGCACATCATCAATAAATTATATTATAGAAGAGTGATTGAGGCGAAAAAGATGGAAAAGTAAGAGGATGTGTGCATTCAATACATCTGGTTTTAAGCATTTTCATTATACGCAGGAGTAAGACCATCATCCATAGTTGTGCAGTCTCCCTATGTTGCACAAGTGCAATTACTAAGAGACAGACTAGAGGAGTTTCCCATAACCACGGGTGTTGAAGTTGCAACAATTGATAGCTTTCAAGGTCGTGAAGCAGATGCTGTTATTATATCAATGGTAAGCTTTAATAATACCTCTACCTCATAAAAGATTGAAATACTCTTTGTAGCATGCATGACTCGTGCTTGGCTGTTTTTCTTGAGTCTGTGCAGGTTCGCTCAAACAATTTAGGAGCTGTCGGATTTTTAGGAGACAGTAGACGAATGAATGTGGCAATAACACGTGCACGCAAACATGTTGCGATTGTGTGTGATAGCTCAACGATATGCCATAACCCCTTTTTGGCGCGGTTGCTACGACATATAAGATATTATGGTCGGGTGAAGCATGCGGATCCAGGTGGTTATGGGGGAACTGGATTTAGTATGACCCCAATGCTGCCTTCATTGAGTTAGTGTGGTGTGGGTAAATTGAAATTTGTATTTCAGATAGCAATTGCAGGTGGGTAGTCGGGACAAATGTCTAGTAAATATTTAGCATTTCATGAAATGTATTCGAAAATATATTAAGATTCTCAAATTGTTTGGATACAGAATTTTTTTTTTTAAAAAAAAAAGAATTATACAGGAGGTATTGGAGCAACACAATTTTTTGAAAAGCCTTTACTGCGAATTTTTTTACGTAAACCATAGCTATTTTGGATGGCTTTTCATAAATAAAAAAAATTTCCAAGTTTTTTTAAATATGTATATCTGAAAATTTTTGGTATTTGGGTTTAAATTTTCTTTTTTAAAGGTAAAAAATCGTATGATTTTATTCAGATGCGAAACCATTTTATGTTCTTAGTGCAATACACGTTTATTAAATATTTTTTTAATAATAAATCTTCTATATTTTGAGTAAGGTGTGAACAAATCGAGTACGAATAAAATTTTAAGGCTCGAATTAGATATATTCGATCTCGAGTTCGATTCAATCTTCAAAAATTTTAATATTATTTGACTGAATTGAGTTCGAATCAATGATAGAGTTCAAATTCGGTTCAAAATACTCGAATATATTGTCAATTTACTCGAAAATAAATGCTCGAAATATATTTAATTAACATATACTTATATTATAATAATAAAATATTAAAATTCGAGCATTGTTCGCAAACAATCAAACAAAATGATTTGAGATCGGGTTTAGCTCAAATTCGATAATTTCAAATATTTGTTGAGTCATATAAGTTGTCAACTAACTCGATTCGATAAGATAGCTAGTTTTAAGTTATAGAGTGGGTCTCTTGTGAGACGGACGCACGAATCTTTATTTATGAGACGGGTCAACCCTACCGATATTCATAATAAAAAGTAATACTCTTAGTATAAAAAGTAATATTTTTTCATGGATGACCCAAATAAGAGATCTGTCTCACAAAATACGATCTGTGAGATCGTCTCACATAAATTTTTGCTTAAGTTATATATATTGAAAAAATATTTTTGTGGACACAGTTTTGCTAACTGAGATACATAAGTTAGGCAATTGAAAATTGGAACTCCTAATTATTGCACAATCATATATTTGTTTTCAATTTTCTTGTACTTGGTGACAATGATTAATTGGTCAATGGGAATTCTAATAAATATATATTAATAGAATTCATCTGTTAATTTTTTAAAAGGGATAACTGTTTTAGTTGCAGGAATAATTATTTTAAACCATCGCTAATAATGATCATTGTTTTTTTTCAAGTAATAATGATCATTGTTGCATATATGATATGTGCGAATTTTTTTTTAAAAAATATATTTTTAAATGTTTTTTAATCGTGCACATTGTTAATTAAATTTTAAAATTTGATTGATACTTTAAATACAAATTGATTAAATAATTAAAATATTTAAAATGAACTGAATTACAATTCTAAACCCACTTTCACAACACGTTATCCTCTTTCTTCTTAATTAATAAAGCTAACTTAGAGATAAATTTCAAATCAAAACATAAGTTGTTATTTACTCCTTATATTTTAAAATTTTGTTTAAACTCCATAACTATGTCAAAATATTCTTATAATTATTATTTGTTTTATTGGGCCATAAATGACAGTAAAACGATTTAAAATTATTTGATTTTATTATTATTGAGTAATTAAATTTTGGAGGAGAAGATTTTCTCAAAAATTATGCATCCGAACATATGTTCGAAATTAAATATTTACATGAATTATTCCAATATTTTGGAATATTTACAAGAAGAGCTAACCAATGTTAGACATCAGGAGTAAAGAGGAACACATCAGAATCATAAGGTAAACTTATGGTTCAAAGTAATAGGTTTCTAGAAATAGTCTTGAATTCCTCTAAACTCTACGGAGATCTTAGAGAGATACAAAAGACAGTACAGAACTATGATAATCAATTATACTATGTACCACATAAATTTGAGGAAATAATTGGAAAACAAAAAGAAATTCTTTGATCATTAAAAGATATTTAAACAAGAACTCAAACTTTAAAACAACAGCTAAGTTCTAGTAAAAATGTCTCTAAAAGAAGGTTATCATCATCATTTGATACTGAACTATTATTATACTAAAGAAAGAAGGTCAGGGTAATGCCAAAATCTTTAACTGACGAAGAAAAAATATCAATCAGATTAAAATTATCTCATAAAAGAAATTAAGTTGATGACAACTATAGAAATGATTGGTCTGGAAGATCTTAAAGACATAGCATTTTCTTTTGTGAATATCAAGGTCGTAGATATGAAAATGAATACAATATGGGTGAACATCTCTAATAACTTAGTCATCTTCCCATGAACCACCAAGGAAAAATGTGGAATCTCATTATACAGATATGAGACGACCCCAAACAGAAAAACTCAAAGACAATAAATAACTTCAAAGTTTTTTGTGAGTTGTTAACTTTGCTGGAATGTTCATAAAAAATCTAGCAAAACAAAAAATGTTTAGTCCCCATTACTAAATAAGGATGCAAAACTTCTATAGACATAAGAACACACAAAATGATTAACCCAATTAAAAGAAATTTTACACAGATCTCCATGAAATGGCTATTTCTCAAGATAAAAATGATATGGTATTATATACAGATGCCAAAGATCATTGAAATGCAGTGATTCTTTCAAAGCTCACACCAAAAGGAGAACAATCATGCATGTATTGTAGTTGACTATTATCAGATGCAGAAGACATAAGATGACATAGAAAATGAATTTTATGCAGTGAAAAGAGCTTTTGAACATTTGTTATTATTTTTACTTGTAAAAAAATTTACCTTAAAGATTGATAATACACATATTTCTTAATAAATACGAACAACGCTAATGTCGAGCCATCATGAAAATGCAAAGGCATTTTGAGGGAACACCTTGAAATGCTTTAAACAGAGTTCAATAAAATTGCCTTAAATGCAGATGTTGCGAGTATGTTACAACAAGTAGATAAGAGCAATATCTCTGATCGAATAACATGTTGTTTACAAGATTATACTCAACTATGATCTGTATTGTAAAAGCCGATCTTTCAGGCTATTGAGAAGCCAATGGTTTCTCATATGGAAAGTTTTCAAGTACATGTCTCTATATCTGGAGCAGTAGATTCAAGTATCCTTAGCAAAAGTGTTAAGTCGAGATCATCTTTAGATGAGTCGGCCAAAGCAAAAATTCAAGCTCTGGATCCTTATCTCAAACATTCTAGTCAACCCTTAATTTAAAAAATTGAAGAGGGATAAATCAACCTTAAACCTCAAACTGACAAAGAAAAATATTAGGTTGGTACAAACAAACTTATAGTTTATCCATTTCAGGTATATCAACAGGACCACGAGAAATTGAAAATAAGAATATGTATCTCCCCGGCCATAATACGGGTTGATATATCACGAAAGTATCTTATGATATGGATGAAATCAAATTCGTATCCTAATGAGATAAAAGCATGGTATGAATTTGGAGCCCTGCATCACTTTATACTACATCATCTACCTTCCCAGAAATTTCAGCACCACAAAAATGGATTCAAGAAACTATTCATGAAACATTGGCAAATAATGATTATTTGTCAAGATGAGATATTTCGGAGCTTTACTATTTTACTACAGCACCAGAACCAGTGGAAAGGATCGCATGAAGCCTTTCACTTCATCAAGTTGAGAAGACCAAACACAAACGTTCATAAGTTCATCAAGGATCCCTCGGATAATGAAACATCTCTGGTTTCATCACTCACTCAAGATGATTTCTTCTCCAGAAGAGGATGAATATTATGTGTTTGTCTCACAGAAATGGACAAAGCCAATTTTTCATTTAAGTTTTATAAAATTTTGTAAATGAATCTTTTCTGTTAAATAAAGTGACATGAAAAACTATAAGCTTTGCATAATAAATATTTTGTGGAACAACAAGTTGCTGGGAATAAAGAAACTCATCGGAAATTTTGCAATATAGCTCATGTGGGAAGATGATAATTAAGGATCAGCCCAAGATGCCCAAACTAGAAAGAGCCTGAATTCGAAAGGTTTTCGACATAAATCTGACCGAAAACATATTACGGAGACAAGTCCAAGTCGTGAAACTTCATACAAATCACGTTTTCCTGGACTATACAAAAACAAAAGATTCATCGAAAAGGTAAACAAGGCATGTGTTCAACCAAACACTCCATTAGTGGAGGCTGAACCACTCAACTACCACAACATGACAAACCACTAACGAGTAGTACACCAACTAAAAAATGATGTCGACCACAGCTTGCAAAGCAATTAACAAGTTTGAAGTTCGGATTTCAAATCCACAAAGATTTCTATATATATCAGGACAGAAGAAAGATGGAGACATCGTTCGATCTCTTCATTTTTCTTTCAAAATAAAATTTGTAATATTTTCATTTTATGTGTGAAATATTCCCCTTTCTACATGAGATTGCTATGTAATAATATATTATATGTTTGAATAAAAGAACCAAGACTTATTGCCTTTCTCATATGTTATTTTCAAAATTTAATTTATTTAATATACACACTGAGGTAGGAAACAAGCTATCTGTCGAAAGAACCAACTGGAAACCTTGCGAAACTATATGTCTTTAGGTTATATGCTTTAAAGAGCTGACTCGATATGTATAACAATTCCACGTACTAAAAGCTCAAAGATATTATTGGAAATTTTAAATAATTAAGTAGCTCAAACAAATTTTCAAGTGATAAAAGGAGCGATGATAAAATGAGTTTTAGGTTTTGGGAGTTATTGACAATTTGCTCAATTGATAATTAATATTTTTTCGTAAGCGATTTGTGCTTATTATATATTAAATATTTGAGTAGGTCTCTTTTGAGACGGTCTCATATATCTTTATTTGTGAGACGGATCAATCCTACCGATATTCACAATAAAAAGTAATATTTTTTCATGGATGACCCAAATAAGAGATTTCTCTCACAAAATACGACCCGGGAGACCGTCTCACACAAGTTTTTGCCTAAATATTTTTTTGTGAGAAATTTAGATAATATATTAAAACTTAAAACTATGAAAATGGTTTTGTTTAATAAATTTATATGTTATAGATGATATGATAATTTAAAATTCAAAAAAAATGATAAAAATAAAAAAATAATTTGTTAAGATATGTTAGATACAAATGATATGCATATTAACAAAAATAAGTTTTAAAACTTTTTATTAAATAATAAAATATAATTTTTATAATTCGAGAACATAATATAAAAACAAAATTAATTTTTATAAACTTTTCAACATAAAATACATGAATTAAATTTCCCCCAAACAAGATTCCCGTAAATTTCGTAGATTTTAATTTATATATCAAAATTTAATATAATCTTTTATTGTTTTTATAATTATATTTTGATATTTATTTAAATATAAATCAAATAAAGTATAAAAAATATTGAACAGTGTAGCAGTGTACTAGTTGCCTTCTAAGCGGCGTCGTTGGAATTAACTGTATTTTCAGACAAACGCATATATATATATTTTGTGAGTAAGAGAAATTTTTGGGAAAGCTAGTGGTTGATTGATCAACGGCGAGTTGCCCATGAGCAAGCCCAAGGAGCGCACTCTGCAAGACATCTGCCATGCCTCTTCGACTCCTCCTCAGCCCAAGGTATGCCATTAGGGTTCCCTTTTGCTGCACGTTTGATTTTCGGTATATTGAGGCAAAGCCTGATTTTTGTCTGCATTTTCTACATGTCATGTGTGGGCAGACACGCTGCTGTCGTTCAATGATATCATCTTTTCCTCTGTCTGCTGCCTTCGCTAGCCCTTTTTTTTAATTATTTTTTAAACCCACTGAAACCTACACAAGAATGAGGAAATTCAGAATGATTGCTCGAATGACAAGTTTGTTATGGGGTTTGATAAGTTAGCCGGGATACTGTCACCTCTACTTTCTAATCTTGGTTCAATCTTCTGATTGATTAATGTTGGATTCATAAGGAACGCTGTCCGCTTTTCTATATTATTGTTTTCTCGTACGATTTTAAGCCTGAACCGCACTGTCCAGGATTGATTTTCTCTCTCCGAAACCCGTATCATTGAATAAACCTAATGTTCTTCAAATCTTTGGAAGGAGCGTAGCAGCTAAACAGTAATAAAGTCTCTCTGTGCAAGAACTGATTGTTGTTATGCTTAAATGCATTGTTCTATACCATGCAATATGCATTCTGGTGTGGTGACTAAAGCACGTATGTTGAGAAAATTATTCTCTTTTGAAGATGTGAATGTTGGGATTATTGTTATTCAGTTGTCATTTGATGACTTTTTTCCTGGCACTGCCCACCTTCCTACGATCCTATTTCTACCACCAGTTGTTTTAAATTGAATGGCTAAATAGAAGAGAGCGAGATCACCAAATAGTTGGTGTTCATCCTATTAATAAGTGAAATGATGCTGAAGAAATAAATTTACTTATGAACATATTTATTCACATTTACTAAAGATTAAACGAGTGTTCATTATTGTGTTGGAGCCTGAGATCACAACTGGCTCATAATTTAGTAGAAATGTGGGAAAAGGCAGATAGATTACTGTATTTTAAGACCCATGTCAACTTTAGATTTTTTCTTGATGGTGCTGATAATTTGGCTTATTGGAGAATGTGCAGATTTCGAATGTGCCTTACAAATGATCTATTTTCTATTCCATTCTTTTGGGGAAATCAAGGGTGTATCTTTTGCCTCAGATCTCAATTTGTAATTATTTATGGCCTTTGCTGTTGCTGGTGTATTGTAGTACACCTGTTGATACTTTTTATGTCCTTTATTCATAAGATGGTGAGGAAATGTGTTGAACTGATTTGCATATGTATCTTATAATTGAAGCTGGTATGAGCTCAAATGCCTGTATTAAAATGCCTCACCCTACCCTTTCTTTTATATCATATATCACTCAAACTTATTCTGGATTGTAATTGATCTCCCCGTTGCTTAAAAAAGCAACATGCCAAGCCACTCTCCTGTTTCCAGTGATCACAGGTTATTGCATTATTGTCAGTCCCATCTAATCCTATTGATCTATTCATCACTCTTGTACATTCGTTTTTTTTTTCTCTAGGTGGCGTCTCAAATTCAGAAAGGATTTGACTGTTTTTCAGATAGAAGTCAAAATGTTGACTACAGGGGGAAATCCGGGAAGTGCGACATGTGCTCTGCTCCTTGCTCATCTTGCTTTCATATGAATCAAGTTCACATGAAGTCAACGGAAGAGTCTGCTGGAGAAACCTGTGCAGAAAACATTGTAGCTGACAACGAAATGAGCACTGTGGACACTATGATCTCAACTTCTGATTCCTCTGAAAATGCTGTATGTAAAGCATTCTCAAGGACTTCTGATGCATCTGCGTCTAATGAAATGGTGGTGCATTCAAAATTTGAGGCTCAAAAAATTTCAGATGATTGTTTGTCATGTGACAGCGGCATTAATGAAGCCACCCAAGTGTTCACTTTTCACAACAGAAAAGTAGACAACACAAATCTACCCTGGTCTTCAGTATTCACCAGTCGTGCACCTGTTCACGGGTATGGATATACAATTGATTGTCAGGCCCTCTCCGAACATGGAAATAATAAATCTGAAGTCGAACATTCTACAGCAAATCATAGTAGACTAAGCAAAATTATCGGAGAATTTTACCATGAATTGCCCTCTGGTGGTTTGCCAATGGGATTATCTTCACGACATCCAGGTTTTTCTGAGACTCTTGACTCAAAAAGCACGGATCATGGCACTGACTTACTGATGGTAAAGGATACTTCGACTTCAAAATATTCATTATGTGATAGAAACCTGAGGGACATGGAAAAAGATAAATGTTCTGCACGACATGGGGCACTTTCAGAGGTCTCTAGCGGACACCTGAATTATTTACTGACTGGAGATGTGGTGACTGATATTTGCGCTGATCTGCCTGCTAATGCTCTTAATTCTGCCGAGAAGAATGTGGATGCGGGGGTGGATATCCATCTTGTTGATGATACTGATGACTCTGATATGGTGGAGCAGGATGTAAGAATGTATTCTTGCTTATTTAGTAGGGGATTTTGCTATCATAGTTTAACAAACCTATCAAAATTTATTTCATGTGTCACATTCATTTTTAATCTCACTCCCATTTTCAATATTTCACATTTAAATTTGTTTGAAGGCCTGAAGCAGCTTGAGCATAACCTCTGTCCTATTATAGGTCTGATACCTCTACCCCCTGAATCATTATCAAAACAAAAAATATTCTTGATTTCTTTTTGACTTCGAATAGAGCAGTATATTAATGTTAAACGCCCTAGTTACAGTTATGGCCACTTGTTTATATGTTTTGATGAATAATATTATCTTTTTCTTGACATTTTCATACTTGAATCCGTGGGGTTAGGATAATAAGTGATTACCTACATGGCTACATGAGATATTATCAATATTACATTTCTTGACTAATTTCACTGCTACAACCTGATTTTGCTTTATTATTATTTTTATTTTGAAATTAAATTTTTTATTAGCAATTAAGGTTTGATGAACACGTGGATCTTATAAGTGTGACAATGCTTGTGACTATTGTTACCCTCAATTGATGCACGATCCGATAAATACATTTTTGGAATTATCACGATGAGTGCACCTATATAAATATTTGCATTATCAAACTCTTGGTTCGGAAAGAATACCTCAAATTGTTTACGAGCAAGTTTCTTCATCTTCTATGATTGTTTTTTTCCAAAATCATATTATATGACTGTTGGAGAACAATAATTTTCCCGGGTAAGATAATGATCAAAACGTTGGATTATTATACAATTTAAAAAACTTGAGTTACACTGTTATTATTAGTTATAGATTTTGATAAAATGACCGACATACGATTTTACAATTTGTATAAGAGGTAAGGTTACACGTTCGATTATCAAAGAGTTCAATTATGAGATGAACATTTTTGAGGAGTAACAAATATCTTTGCTAGGATAGCAATCGAAACGTGGTTCTTTGGCTGATATACAGTTTAAAAAGATTTGAGCTTTGTCATCACTATTAGCTATAACTTTTAGTAAAATGATAATTGCTCGATTCTATGATGGTTTTCCATTTAAGATCTCATTCGGTTACCGAATCGAACTCTTCATTAAAATTATTATTTTTGTTGAAATAGGTTAAAGTATGTGACATCTGTGGAGATGCAGGTCGGGAAGATTTGCTTGCTATATGTTGTAGGTGTATTGATGGTGCAGAACATACGTAAGCTTTAAAAGTTCTCTATCGTCTTTTTGTCGATGCTACATTATATTTGAATGCATGTGAAATAAGTACAATCTATTCGTCCGATCTCAGTTATTGCATGCGAGAAATGATGGCTAAAGTCCCTGAAGGTGACTGGCTGTGTGAAGAATGCAAATCCAGGGAGCAGACGAGAGGTCAGAGGAGAGATAAAATTGGAAGGGTAGATGGTAACGAGAAAAATAACTCCTTTGGTCGATCAATTAGCGAACATGTAAATAGTGTTGATGTGGAGGGAAATAGAAGTAGAAGCAGTGTGAAAATTCCAGACAAAAGGCAAAGAGATGACGTTGATGCTGAAGTTTCTTCTATCATGAAGAAGCCGGCTGTTGAATCGATGGTTAGATTGCCAAAGTCCTCTTGGTCCGACAAAGCAGCTACCCTTTCTCGTGAAAATTCCTTAAAGAACCTGGACAAGGAAAGAGTGCAATCTTCTCACGATGGTCTGTCTTCTGATGCTGCCTCAGTTAACGATAATCCAAAGTTAGCACGGTCTGCTTCGGATATGCGAGTACATAATTTTAAAGGTTATATGCTATTTAGCACATTGTTTATCTAACATTGGCATTCCTGGAGTTTCCTTTTATTTCCTTAGTTTGTGTAAAGAAGTAGGTTTTGCTTCAATAAATAGTTTTAGTTTCTACATCACTCACCATCAGGATCAATCTTTTCAATCATGCAGGTGTTTTCTCTAGGTCTAATTCATTTACTTTTGTAAATTCAAAGCCAAAGGTCAAGCTCGTAGATCAAGTTCTTTGGCGGCAGAAATCAGTAAAGAAAGTTTCCCTTCATCAAATTAAGAATGGCGGTATCCGACCCATGGACAAATCTATGTTGTTCAAAGAAAAAAATTCAATTGGTTTTGAATCAAAAACAAAAATGCTATCTCCTAGAGTGTCTCACATACAGGATATTAAAAATTCAAAACAGCGGAACACATTTGAACGGCAGAGCTCTTTCAAATCAAAACATGCACCAACTAATTCAATTATACATACTTCAATGGGTCATGTCTCGAGAAGTGACACCCCAACTAATTACTTTGAGACAAGGTCTGTGCAACCTGATGGTAAATCGGCTGCATTATCGAGATCATATAGCCTTTCATCTCGAAATATTTCTGATTTACCCAGTTCTTTAGGTATGATTTGATCAAATGATGCAGGTTGATACCTCATACTGGTTTTGCCTTCTCAACATTTTTTGTGTTACTTTGGATCGTTTGTATTGGACAGGTGAATTTAAGAGGCCAGCGTTGTATGGGCGTAATGCGCACGGGGTTTTATCTACCAAGATAGTTAATAACATTGATAAAAATTCTAATCAAAGTAACTCAAAGGCAGATACATCCTCATGCTCAGGTGTTTCTGAAAGATCATCTTTCAATGCTGATGAAGACCAACATGATGGATCGTCTAGGCCCAGAGAGTCCTCTAATTCTGTCGAACCATTTAGAGAACAATCTGGAAGTTGCTCTAGGCCGTCATATGTGAACTCTTCATGGGACAAAAACAATAACCTGAAAACTGCTATCCAGGCTGCAATGTTGAGAAAGCCTGGAGTATACCAAAAGTATAGGCCTGATGATGCATCAATGACAAATATGGGCTGCGATATAGCTTCTAAAGATCATTTATCAAGTTCTGCTGTAAGGAGAATTGAGTCTTCTGCTGCAGGGGTTGCTGATAAGTATACACTGTCACAAAATTTGTCCACGGAAACTCCTGGATGGGAACAACTCAACAATACAAAGCATTTTCCATCAGAACCTGTAAAAGCTTCTTCTGGAGGAGATGACACCCAGATATTGTTGGAAAGGATCCCTTCCTTGAGGGATATGTTAAATAATGATGCTGCAGCGATGGCGTTATTTTCGAAATCCTTGGCCATCCCTAAACATGAATATATATGGCAGTAAGATCTTAGTTTTCTCCAAAAAAATTTCCAATTGACTTTGTCTACATTCTAGTTTTGTGCTCTCAGACATTAATCTCCAAATGCAGAGGAAGTTTTGATATTTACCGAAGTGGTAAAATGTTTGTCTCCTGGGATGGAATCCAAGCCCACTTGTCTATAAGTACATCACCTAAAGCTGTGGATGCAGTAAAGAACTTTAAAAACAGAATTCTTCTGTATGAAGTGCCTCGCTTGAGCACGTGGCCTATTCAGTTTCAGGAACGTGGGGTTGTAGAGGATAACATAGCCCTTTTCTTTTTTGCCAAAGATCTTGAGAGGTAATTTCTTATTTTTTTCTCACTTCATTGATTGGTATATTTTTATATTAATGTGATGGTTCTTGCAATCAATTTTCTACAATTTGAAAGTGGCCATGTCATCCTACAGTTACAACAAGATCTACAAAGTTTGGCTGGAGAATATAATGAAGAATGACCTCGCTCTCAAAGGGAATGTAAATGGTGTTGAGCTCCTAATATTTCCTTCCAATCAGCTTCTAGAAAATTCCCAGCGTAATTTGAACTTTGTTTAATCTTGTAATCAGATTAATTTTCCCCTTATTTCTATAAAGTGGATAAATAATGTCTCCATTTCTGCTTGCATTGAACACTTTGTAAAATTGCTGTTGAGAGTTTGTCATTGTTATTGGTCATAAAGGGGAGACTTTTCATGTTGTGTGCGGTTATACCGAAAACCAACCTTACAGGTTCATGCTTTTCAGAAAGCACGTGCCCATTTTAGAACATCTATTAGAGATTCGATGTTAATTAAAATCAGGCATGTCATGTTGGCTGGCTTCAAGAAACAAAAGTAGCTTTTCTGTGTTCCTATGTATAAGCAAATGAACTTTGACGAGGTTGTAAATTCCAGAATTCTTGCATCCAAGATAGGATACAATATTCTTGATATCATCTATCTGCAGGGTGGAATATGTTATTCTTCTTATGGGGTGTGTTCAGAGGAAAGATGGAAAGTCACTTGGAACATATGCCTGAGAATAGGTGTTCACTTAGTCCTCGTGCTCGAGATTTACCTGCATGTGGTGCTCTATCCCCTGATCCTAAGCTGCATGCTTCCGTAGAGTTTTGTAGTTTATCGTCGTATGGAGCGAGCGACGGAGATTGTGATGCCAGAGTATCTTCTGTTGATTGTTTGGATGGTGGACCGAATTCCAGTTCCTCTACTGCAGCAAGAAGTTTTAGTGCAAAACAATGTCGAGAACTCAGGGATACTTGTCCGGTATTTGTCTTTTCTGTTTATGTATGCAGAAATTTCTTCATCACATATAGGTTTTTTGAATTGTTTGTTTGTTTTCGTAAGCCTTAATGAAGCAAGTACGGGACAGTTTTTATGGTTTGCTTTGATATTGTCTTCTTGTTCTGGAGTATAGATCTATGTAGCATCTTGTTATTAAGTTCAACTCACTGCTGATATTTACATATACATAATTTAATAGGAAAAAGGCATCAATTCGAGCAGTGAACCTCTCCAGGGTAGGTCGACTATCAATGATTCTGTAAGGAAGCAAATGTCAATGCAATTCGATGCTCCTCTCAGGAGCCAACATTCATCGTATCATTTTGACAAATCTCTAGATAGTGTTCTCGATATATCTGCAGAGAAAGGCTTAGAGGAGGCGACTGTGTTGGATAAATTCAGGGTGGATGCCAAATATGATGCAGAACGTAATCAACTGTATCGAGCACTTGGAAAGGTAAGTATAAGCAAATTAAATTTGACTGATCTTGTTGAATTCTTGCAATGATAAATAGTTCTTGTATTGACTATTTTCATATTTTGCCTCACAGATGAATCTTCATGTTGCTTCTGGCTCCCATGAAGTGGAGAATCAACACCATGAAGCTTGTAATGAGACAGTCATACCAGAGCATTCAGAAAATGCCGGAAGACATTTCTTCCCTATGGAGCAATCCAGGCCTTGGGAAGCACGTTCGTCAGAACAAAACGTGCTTCATGATAGATTACTGGATCTGGAGCTTGCTTTAGGGGCCGCCGAAAGAAAACAAAAGACTCGAGCCACGCAACCAGAGGAGTATATTCTTGATGAAGCAGCACTCAAAGAAGAGGATGATGTACCATCAGCTCTGTCCCTTTCACTTTCATATAGACTTGCCAAGGAGGAATGAGCTAGAGTCCTGCTCGAAATATAGGGCGGCATAGGGATCACGCCAATGTCTCAAATTCCATCTTTTCCGACTTAGGATACAAGTAAAGCATGCCAGAAAAAGAAAGTCATTGGAACCCATCTGGGTGTTGAAGATACATGCGTACTTGAATCTGGCGTTGTGATTTTCCGATGGATTCTTGAAATAATACATCGAAAAATTTGGAGGGTATGCCTATAAAATGCCAAATCCCACCAATCCTCCTGATGGTTGCGAGTAGTATATGTAAATATTATCCTCATTTGGACTATCTTGGAGTAAAATCTTTCCACTTTCGTCTGTGAAATTATTGGTCGGTTGTCGTCTTAGTGCTTAAATAAATTACTGAAACTGAGTCGCCCGACAAGGGATAAAATAAGATATTTGCATTAATATTTTAAAATCAACGTCTCAATATTTCTACAAGAATAAACATACAGAATCTTTGAAAAACATTGAACTGTGAGCCGACAGTAGATGGTGGTGTAGTACGGAAGCCAAGTCTCTCATTCTCACCAGAAAAAAATCATCAAGTTTTAATATATTATTTTTATACAATATTTTCGTGGAGGAAATGATTAATGATTAGTTTGGTGTTTGGAGATCGAATTTGCAAGCTGTCTCACACATGAATTAATTAATTTCTTGTGTCAGTTCCGAACAAAAAGATCTACCTAAGCACTGTATTATTGAATAATTCATGTTATAGATTATATTAAAATTCATATAAATTTCGATTAATTTTATCATATTGAAATGATATATTAAATCTTAAATATATATATTTTATTTATGTATACATTAATAATATATAATAGATTGAATTTCAAATAACATATTTGTTGAGTGAAATTGAAATTCATCACTGTTAACATTAAATATTATATAAACATGTAAGATGTAGATTTAAATCTTATGGTTTTATTTATCTAAATAACAAAAATATATTTGAACAAATCTGAAATTCATCAATCCAAATATAATCTTAGCCATTTTTTGTATTTTATATCCAAAGGAACCGTAAACGATTAGTCTTGCATATACAATTCGACCTATGTTATTCCTATTTCAATTTATATTGCTCACATTTCATTTGATGTTTAAAATTAATTATTAAAGTGGAATTTGTGTAACACAAAGTAGATGTAATTAAAATCACCCATGTAATTATTTTCTAACATGTTTAAATTTATTTATTAATTATTTATATATATATGTATATATATTTCATGAGACATTACTATTTTTAACACATACATGCTCTTTATGTGATTTCTAAGTATATTTTAAAATAGATAAAATTTCCCTTTATTATTTTATCAAGATTAACAACCCCTGAACATTCCAAAAAAATTCAAATGAGTCAATCGTGCCAATTTTCCAAATTCTCTTTTTCTCATATAATAAATAAATAAATAAATATATAAAATATTTTTGAGAATATATATTTTTTTAATATTTTCGAGGATGACGTCATAAAATTTCTTAACTTTATGCATATGAAAGCCAAAGAAGAAATATTCACAGGTCTCCTGCCTCTGACAGCGTCTTCCTTTTCTCTTTTCCAAAAACAGATAATTGTCAG
The DNA here is from genome assembly GCF_012295235.1 of Primulina huaijiensis. Classification (NCBI taxonomy): domain Eukaryota; kingdom Viridiplantae; phylum Streptophyta; class Magnoliopsida; order Lamiales; family Gesneriaceae; genus Primulina; species Primulina huaijiensis. Next base: position 21,737,208 of record NC_133310.1, on the reverse strand, counting down.
GGGCAATCCTGTAAATTCAACGATGAAATCATCGTGCTTGAAAGCGGAGATTGAAGAAGCGGAGAAATGAGTTCATTTCTTCTGTAAAAAGCTGTTCACTTTGATTAACTTCAATTCTGTCTCTCTCTTTTCTCTGCTATTTGTATTCAGAGTAACTAATTCACTGTAAATTAACGGCAGATAGATCCAGATACATTGGATCCATGTATACATATAGGACAATGTCCGCATTTCAGCGAAGACCCATCTTCATTTGAAGCCGATTTAAGCGCCTCTTTTCTGCAACATCTTCTACTTTTTTCATTATATAGACCATGTCTTCCAAATCCAAGTAAGTCTTGTCTTGTTTTTATGTGATGTTATATGTGTGGATCTGACTTGGGTCTGTTTCTTTTTCAGTTTATCTAGTCTAATTGGCTTCAGGTGTTGTGGCGATGCATTGTCGTATTGTATTTCTCCTGTTTCTTGAATTTGATGACCAGAGTTTTTTAAGTGTACATTGGAATTGATGATCGATCTTTTATTTAGTTTAAGTCTATTGGGACTGGTTATGTCGTGTTGATTCATTCAGCAATGTCCTGGATCCTCACCTTTTGTGGATTGCGATTTCGTTGTAGCTTTTTCCTCATTGCTTTGTCATATACTTCACCTGAATTCTTTACGTCATCAGTTAATATCTTTGCCAAAATTCTTTCTCTGGGTTCGCTTGGTTCCAGTGCCTTGTTACAGATGCATTTGTAGATTTGGCAGTGAAGAATGACATGATTATTGAGGTGGTTTTCTGCTTGTACAGATCTACGTTATCGGAAACTCCAAACAGTAAGGTATCACTAGCTTCCCCTCGGATCAGCAGGTCAACAAGCAAAGGAGTGGCTAAATCTGATGCCGATTCGGCGTCTCCTCTACAGAGTGCTCGCCTTTCAGTTGATCGTTCTCCAAGATCTATTACATCCAAGCCTCCAATAGAACGGCGGTCTACCAAGCTTGGTGTTGGTGTTGGTGTTAATCCCCCTGATGTAAGTTTTAGTAGCTTATTATTTAGTTATTTGTTTGAAAATAACATTGTTGCTAATTATAAGTGAATTACATCAACATAAATCATTTGCAGAGGTGAGGCATGGTGTGTTATTATCTTATGCTAATTTTTTACATTCAGAAGAAGACAAGTAGGTTGTCGAAGCCATCAGAACTTCAATCAGAATTAAGCCTAGCTCAGGAGGATCTTAAGAAGGCCAAGGAGACGATAGATTTACTCGAGAAAGAGAAGGAAATTTTTTTAGACGAACTGAAAGAATCCCACAAGTTGGCCGATGAAGCGAATGACAAGCTTAGGGAAGCTTTTTTGGCTCAAAAGAGAGCGGAAGAAAATTCTGAGATTGAAAAGTTTCGAGCAATTGAGATGGAGCAGGCAGGTATTGAAGCGGCTCAGAAGAAGGAAGATGAATGGCAGAAAGTGCTTGAAGCTATTAGAAATCAGCATGCCTTGGATGTGGCTGCCCTTCTATCTGCATCTGAAGAACTACATAAAGTGAAGAAAGAACTCGATATGGCAGGTGATGCAAAAAACAAGGCACTTGGGCATGCAGAAGATGCAACAAAAATAGCACAGAGTCACGCAGATAAAGTTGAAGCTCTTTCAACCGAGTTGGTCCACTTGAAATCTTTGCTCGACTTAAAGCCCAAAATGGAGGTCAACGAGAATGATAAATTCGTGACAGAATTGAGTATGGTGGTGGCTTCTCTGAGACAAGAAGTCAAGAAGGTGAAGATCTTTGAGGAGAAATTGGAAGAGAGGGAGGCTGCCTTAGAGCATCTTAGTGTTTATCTGGAGGCTGCAAAAATGGCTGAATCTTATGCGCATAATTTGGTGGAGGAGTTGCACTACAGAGTTGAGGAATTATCTGCTCAGGCGGAGCAAGCAAAGAGATTGGAGAGATCTGCCTCGGAATCTCTGGAATTTGTCATGAAACAACTTGAAGTAAGTAATGATTCTCTGCAAGATTCTCAGACTGAAATCTCTTCACTTAGAGAGAAGGTGGGCTTATTGGAATTCTCTATTAGAAGGCAGAAACTGGATCTTGAGGAATCAGAACGTCGGCTTGAACTGGTTAAAGAAGAAGCTTCGGTGATGACAAAGAAGGTTGAATCTATACAATTTGAGCTTGAATCTTTAAAAGAAGAGAAAATCCAGGCCTTGAGCAATGAGAAACTCGCAGCTGATAGTGTCCAGACTCTATTGGAAGAAAAGCATGAGCTGATTAATGAGTTGGAGAATTCCAGAGACGAAGATGAGAAAACCAAGAAGGCATTGGAAAGTTTAGCATCGGCTTTACATGAAGTTTCTGCAGAAGCTAGATATGCCAAAGAAAAACTGTTGTCTGTTGAAGTCGAGCGTGAAAACTATGGAACTGAAATAGAACATCTAAAGATGGCCCTTAAAGCAACAAATGAGAAGTGTGAAAGCATGCTAAATGATGCAAAACAAGAGATTGATATTCTAAAAAATGTGATCAAACAGTCCAAGAGTGATCACCAGAAATTAACTGCTGAGTGGGAGCAGAAGGAGCTTCATTGGACGAACAGTGCGAAGAAATCTGTAGAAGACAACTCTTCAATGAAAGGTGAAATAAACAGGCTAGTTAATTTGCTAAAAATGGCTGAGGTAGAAGTTTGTGCGGTAAAGGAGGAAGAAGAGCGTTGGAAAGATACTTTCAAGGAAGCTGAATCCGAGATAATTTCCCTGAAGGATGTCCTTGGTCAGGCGAAGGATGAGAGCATGAAATTGAAAGAGGTTTTGATGGACAGGGAAAATGAAATACAGAATATTCTGCAGAAGAACGAGGAACTACGAAATAGAGAAGCTTCTTCAGTGATAAAGGCTGAGGAGTTATCTAAGTTACTTGAAGAAGCTTTGGCCAGGGAACAAATTTCGGAAAATGGTGAGCTGACAGACAGTGAAAAAGATTATGACATGCTCCCGAAAGTAGTGGAATTTTTTGAACAAAATGGCACAGGAAATCTGAAGAAGCCAAATAAGAATTCAAATGACGAAGCTTCTGTCACAGAGAATTTGAACGGGAAACACATGGAAGATGACATGTCTGAAGAAGTCGATATTAAGATGTGGGAAAGCTGCAAGATTGATGAAAAAGACCTTTCTCCCGAGGGAGAAACGGAACTTGAAGCCTTTGAGGATGAACCAGACTCAAAAGCTGATGGGTATGATCAAGTCAATGGTCTATCCTCTTTATCAGAAAACCTTGACAATGGCGGAAGCTCGCTGTCAAAGCAGCAGAACCAAAAGAAGAAGAAGCCGTTGTTTCAAAAGTTTGGAGGTCTACTGAAGAAGAGGAGCCCTTCCAGCCACAAGTAGCATTCCAGCCAACCATGGCTGGATTCTACATCACCACCGGAATGTATAATCTAATTTTTATTTTGATTTTTACCATATTTTGTGACAGAGGTGTTCTAAATATGAGAAAGGTGTGAAGATTGCTTCATTATAGAAAAATTGTTTTGGCACAAACAGTGAATGCATGTGAGATTATTTTGTAACCTTGGGTTGTCGTGCCATTTTCTTTAAATTTTAGTGTAATATATGTTTTCCAACAAAATTAGACAAGTATATTCCATGACTTCTTTTTACATGTTTTCATAAACATATTGTCGTGCCATTATATTGATTTAGAACTTTGCTGTGCGTTCTGTGGATGACAACTGTTGCACAACCAGGTTTCATAGAAGTTTTTCTCCTTTTTGATTGATGGATCAAATATCGAGTAAATTTATCGGGAAATTGGACTTCAGTCTCCAGCCGTCGATTTTTTCTGTGTTCAGTCCCTGGGTACTTTTTTAGTACCACATTTCCACGTAAAGTGTACCACATTTTGTATGATATAGTACCACAATTTTGTGGGTATGGAGTGAACCCAAAGAAATATTTTGATTGGGGATTTTTCACCAACTTCCCTTAAATTTATACTTGATATCGTTTATTTTTAAGGATCATGCTCGTGTTGGGAGTTGGGACAAGTTAGATTAAAAAATATGACAGTCGAAGCCATTTGACTCAGTGCCACCATCCTCCATAGTGTCACAAATGTGAGAGACTCGGGAGAGTCAAGAAATATATATAACAAATTTCTTTCTTTTTTCATGAAAATTTACACACTTGCCAGGGGCGTAACCTAGGCCCATTTTTATCTGTAAAAATTAAAATTTATTTTTATGATTCAAATTGAATCCCAATAAAATTCTTATACACGTAATCACCGTTCCGACCAGATTCATAAGAAATAATATTTATTATTATTTTCACTTTGAATCGATATCACGAAATTTATTTAAGAATCAAGATTCAAGAAAGCCCTGGAGCAAGCAAACTTGTGTCGGAAGAAAAAGAAAGACTTGGAGAGTTGCAGAGCGAAGCAAAAATGATCTGGGTTGCGCTGATATGCGGCATAATTCTTTTCCTTTTGCTGAAGCCCTTCTTTTATGAAGAGGATAGTCTCTTGGATCTCGACACTTCCAACGCCAATGCTCTCTTCTCCGTCGCCAAAAGGTTCACCTTTTATTTCCTTCTGTTTTCTATGTTCTATTACGTGGAAACTACACTTTATGATATCTGTGTTCCATAGGTTGGAAAAGCTGTATCGTGGAAGCAGAGTCTACCTTGGGCTCCAAATTCCAGACCCTAATTCCGCTTCTCGTCAGAATATTGATCTTGTTCTTGTCACGGATGAGTAATCGACCTTTCCCCTTAAAATGTTTTTTTTTTATATCTTGTATCTTCTATTGCTATGTTGAGAAAATTTATTTTAACTTTCGCTGCTTGTAGTTTTATTGGATTTTTGAGAAGTGCTGAAAATTTGAAGGGTTGATGATTAACGGTCACGTTTTTATGGGTTCTGTGTTGCTTTGCTTGTGATGATCTGCAGAGAGGCGGTGGTGATTTCTGTAAAGAATGTATCGGGATTTATCTCCGTGGATAAGGATGGCAATTGGGTTTGCACCTCCGGCAAACACCGGAAAACCGAGCTTATTCCAAACCCTGTAAGTTACTTTCTGGTGCCTAGTTAAGAAATACTTTAGTAGAATCCACTTAGTAGTAGAACCCTTTTATTAGTGGTGAATCCAGAGTGAAACTTCCATTTTTTTAAGATCAATAAAGCGAAATTCATTTTCTCTGTTTGATGATGATCAACGCCTTGACCGCGCATCCTGCCTTTGAGTGCTTTAAATATTTTTTCCTGTGGTTTGAGCAAAATTCTCACATGACAGCTATAACAAGGTTTTACCGTAAATACATTTTATTTATCAAATATTATTTTTGCTTTCACAAAAAGAAGTTTGCTTCAGCTGAGATATCTAAACTAACCATTAGGGTAGATTTGGTGTGGAAGCAATTTGATTTAATGGAGTTTTTCTCTCTTCTCTGTGTTATTCTTCCCATTTAAGTCATGAATCTGTCAAGTGATTAAAACTGGTAAAGATGTCATGGATGTTCACGACATGTTCTACCAATTAAGATGAAGCAAACAGAGCATCTCCGTGATACTTCTTATATTTGTGGAAAAACTTGCATCTTGAAGGAGTTTCTTTTAAGGTAATTATTATGCCTAAAAGACATGAATACTTTTGTGATGCTATAATCACGTTTGATATTATCAAGATTATAATAGTTATGCATGTTAAGTTATGCTCTGATGTAATTGTAGTGATTTTCTCCAAATGTTGTCTCTCAAAGATGTTTTTCGATCTATATGAAGTGGTGATGATTATGAAATCAAATGATAAGATTGTTGGACAATTGAACATAACTGGTCCTTATGGGAAGCTCTCTTCTTACCATTCAAATTTAAATTGGTTTTCTGGTATTGGTATTTATTTATTTTTACTCTGCTATCTTTTGATGCCCATTTACTCTTCTTTTATGATTTATCTTTGAGACCTTATATTGATGTCTTATGTCACTGCAACTTAGGTAGCTGAGAGCAAACAATTAGTTTCTATCTTAGAAGAATATCTTGAGCAAAGGGGAGTTGCTCTTCCTGAAGAATATCTATGTTTTAAAGTCATTTGCCCAAATCCAAATTTCCGGTAAGGATTCTATCTTTTCCTGCTTTTGCTGTGTTTGCAGTATAAGAGTCAATGTTTTTAATTTGTTCTCCTCTGCCTCCCTCACGTAGACTGGAGTTGGATTATTCTTGGATGTTTTATATGATGTATCCATGTGGTGTGTTTCCGTTCATATTTATGCAATATCACTGTGAAAAAGATTGTCTGATTGCTCTGCACCCTTGTTATATTGTATGTGCAAACTTTTGGAATAGTTGGTTGAGGCAAAGCTTCAGTGCATAGATATCAGGCACCATTTTAAATCTTATAGACATATTTATCAATGCTTATGAACTTCTCTCAGCTGACGTCAATACAGTAATTAATTATTGAGAATTTCTAGATGATCCTAGTTTCACAGTCGAGTATTTTCTAGGAACTTGAGTTTGTGACTATTTTTTGAGCTGTATTATTAAATTGGAATGCTCGTGCACGTTACTGATGATACACATGGAAAGGCCTGGTGAAAATGACTTCGGGCTTTGCATGTTTTTAGCTATGCCAAAGCAGTAGGTCTAAGTGAAACTGTTTCTACTTATTCTTTAACTCTATAAATTTATCCTTCGTTATTATTGATCATTTTCCTTTATTTCCCATGTTTTCAAATCTTGATATTCTTCTTGCAGTTCCATTCGTTCAGACAGTTTTCCTCCCGAGATTATTACTTATGATCAGTGGACGCAACTCAAACCCGAGCAAAAAGATGCGAGCTCTGGATGGCTAAAAGGTGCATTTCTGGGAGGAAAGAAGAAAAACCAAGAGTCGTTTAGTGAGAAGATTAACTCGGTGCTCAGCACTGCTCCGGTTTTGGATAGGTCCGTGGCAGTATGATTTCTGTTATATATTACCGTTTAAGATTGATATTACTTCCTAATTATCGACCAGAATGTAAGATGAGGAAGAAGTATTTGCTGGTTCCAGGAAAATGCTAGTGGATAACCAATTAGTCAGTGCTAAAGAAGTTAATTTCTTGTGTTCATATCATGGAGCCTTTTAAAAAAACATCAAGGATCATGTCGCGTTTAGTTGTGCACCTTCACTTCTAAATATCCTGGAAGAAAATTCTAGTTAATTTATTAGAGGTTATTGAGTTCAAAGATAAAGATCACCTGAAGAATATGTAGAATGGGAGCTATAGTAATTTAAGCACGAGGAATGCTTTTGTGCTATGCTACTGTGTTTGCAATTGCATGTTTCTAGCATTTTCCTCGATATTCTATTGTTATTGTTCGTTCTGGATTAAATCCTAACACTAGTCTACCTGTTTTTATTTCATGTGGACATTTTAATTTGTTAAATTCACTATGTCTACATGTATTTCGCTATAATTGATTCTAAAAGTCACTCCAATGAAATTCAGATTAGAGCTTAAGGGGAACAAATATATTCTTGGTGAGTTTCTTGAATTCAAAGGAAAACGAGATGATATTCACGCGTTAAGAGAGATCAAGAGATCTAAAGTCGGTCACCTTACTGTCCAGAAGATAAGCATGTTCGGTTTTGGTAAGAAATGAATGATTCAAGTACTTTACCGCGAAAGTGATCTTATTCATGCTTGTGGTTTAACAATTCACTTTGCAACTGATGCAGCCCATTCAACACTCCAACTTTTGTATGCACCTCGTGATTATCGTAGCGATGGACCTTCTTCGTCGTCACAGTGGAAAGAATTAACTGTCAGTTCAAGCATAGAAGTTGTATTTCAACCCCAGAACTCCACTAAAGTGCGCAAGTATAAGTTGTCTAAAGTTACTTCCATGTCACTCAGTGCCTGACTATAACCAGTAAACAGTTTTTAAGCTACAATCACTGTGTATAATACGCTTACCTTGATATCCATGCTAGATAGAAATGGGAGAGTTGATGATATTGCCGGTTGCCTCATTGTTCATGTGGTGAGATGATCGATTTAATATCTATTTCGTTTTCTTGAATGGATAGAATTTATATAATTTTTAAAAAAAGAGGTCTCTTGTGAGACGGCCTCACGAATCTTTATCTATGAGACGGGTCAATCTTACCGATATTCACAATAAAAATTAATAATCTTAACATAAAAAGTAATATTTAATAAGAGATCTGTCTCACAGATTATGATCCATGAGACCGTCTCATACAAGTTTTTGCTTTTTAAAAATTATTCATTTGATCATCCCAGTTTATGTCCCTGGATGAAGTTGCTTGCTAATGGTATCCAGTTTTTTCATGAGATATATTTAGTCTAAAATTCGTTTTCTAAACTTCCATGCCATAAATATCGCCTCACATATGTATAATAGTGATTTAGCAATTAAGCATATATATTGTTCTTTTACGTTTGATTCAAATTTTACAGTAATTCGAGTTAAAAAAATAGTTATATTATCTTTATTTTTTAAATTTATTATCAAATTTTTTTCCATCGAGTCAAGTGTGTGCTTGCTTAATTAGAAAGGATGACATATATTAGGAAACCATGAATGAAATATAAATTCGTTATAAAAGAATTTTATAGACAATAAAGTAAATATGTTAACGTTTCCTTGAAATTTTTAAATAATCATATATAAAATAAAAATTATTATAAAAAGTTTTTATAATAATATTAGATTTTTTTACACAATTATTAAATACAGAAAATTTATTATATATTGTTCGCATAATTTATAACAAATATAAAACTCAGTTAGATATATCTAGATGGTCAAGATATATTATGAAAAAAATTATATATTTTTTAATTAATAATTCAATTTTATAATACTAAATTAATTTGCATTCCATATAAAATTATAATTATAATAACATAATAGGAAAGTAAAGAGAATCTCTGGTCAGAGGGAGAGAGTCGTCTCAGTACTCAGGCGAACACGCAAAGCTCTGTTTCGGCTCTTGCGTTGCATCTATCCGGTACTATTTCGAATGCCGTATGATCGCTACTCCGTGTTCCTTTCCTGATTTCCTGCTTAATTTTTTAAGCTTTTGTTTTGAATTTGTTCGATTGCCTGATCTCTTGCCTAGCGGCTTCTTAATTTACCCGTCCACTGTGTCTTTTAAGTTGTTTGACATACGTTGATTTGTAGTTTGGTATCTAGATTTTTGTGGGCATCTTTTTTTTTTTTTTTTTTTTTTTTTTTTTTTTTTTNGTGTCTTTCGCTCAAATTGTATCGATGCTTTAAGCCTTGATTGTATTCAACTTGCGAAAAGACTTTAGTTTTACATTTGCGGTAACCATTATGAGCTAGTGCGGCGGCTTCAGGGACTTTATCTGTTTAATTTGAGATATTGAATTTGTCGATGCAAGAATTTTTTAGGGTTTTCGCCTCTGGTTTTCTATTAACTTTTTTAAAACAGGTTTTCTACTTTTATAGTATAACGGTTGAAAGCATTCAGTTCTTCGTTGGTTTTTACTGAAAACATGAGCGACAATTTGATGGATAAAGTCAATGCCTTTGGCGAGCGCTTGAAGATTGGAGGCAGCGACTTGGGGCTGAAGCTTAGTGCTGGTGTGAGCACTGTGGGTTCCAAGATGAAGGAACTTTTCCAAGGCTCAAACCAGGCAGACAAGCTTGTGGAGGAAGCCACAGCTGAAACTTTGGAAGGGCCTGATTGGGCTACAAATCTTGAACTCTGTGACATGATCAACCACGACAGGATTAACAGTATTGAATTGATACGTGGAATAAAGAAAAGAATCATGTTAAAGATCCCAATGATTCAGTATTTGGCTCTGGTTTTGCTTGAAACTATTGTGAAGAATTGCGAGAAAGCCTTCTCCGAGGTTGCGGCTGAGAGGGTTCTGGATGAGATGGTGAAGTTGATTGATGACCCTCAGACTGTGGTTAATAACAGGAACAAGGCCCTTACACTGATTGAGTCATGGGGGGAATCCTCAAATGAGCTTCGCTACTTGCCTGTTTATGAAGAGACGTACAAGGTAACACTGAAGTTGGAATTGGAGCAAGCGATGGAAAAATCCCTCTCCCATTTTTTTTATGTGTAAATTTTTTCATACCCATATAAATAATATTTGGATTCGTTTTCTGTTTGTCAATTATCACAACCTTTTAACAGTTTCCTTAATGTTTGATGCATGATATAATTATTCATGCATGCAAGTACAATAAGATAACTTAACCAAGTCATCTGATCCCTTTTATGTCATTCATGGATTGGATGAATTATTGTTGCTGGAAGTTTTCTCATTTATTGTGTATGTACCCCTTTTCTTTATGAAACCATGCTTAGTTACCTTGTTTATGTCAGCTACGGTATTCAGATGACACTGTTACTGGAATTTATCTCTTGAAAATATGTTTCGATGTATTCGACCATACTTCTTCCCATTTCAGAGTTTGAAATCAAGAGGAATACGTTTTCCTGGTCGCGATGATGAGAGCCTGGCTCCTATATTTACTCCTCCTAGATCTGTATCGGCTTCAGAATCAAATACTGCTCTGTCACAACAACATGATGTTATCCCTGCACGAAGCTTTTCAGCTGAGCAAACAAAGGAAGCCTTTGATGTAGCTAGGAATAGTATAGAGCTGCTAGGCACTGTCTTATCATCTTCACCACAACAAGATGCTCTGCAGGTTTGCTTTGGTTTTTTAAAGTCCAATTTGCCATATGAAGTTATCTTATTCTTATGGGTGTATTAAAGCTCATTAAGCTATAAGTAACATTATGGTTTTTTCTTATTTTTTACTGCCCTTTTTCTTTCATCAATTCAAATCTAATTTTTGAGAATGCGGTCCGAACTCGTTTCTTTGATAAGTTCTCTCATCCACCATTCAGCCGCGAGAAAAATGGGTGAAATCCATCCTTGCTTGTTCTGTTACCTTACTATTCATTTAGAAAAAAAATCATATTGAATGCCATCAGAATCGAGATTCTAAATCATTGGGCTACTTCTTCTGAAGTTTGTGGGATTTGATCTTAATTTTTGTCGTGTTATATGAGTCATAGTTGCCTTTTGCCATTGATGAAAGGAACCGTTTGTTGACCTTATTCATTAAGGTCTCTCTTACCATAAATAAGAATTATATTTGTGAAAATTAGAGAGGTTTATTTAGTGCATCCAAGTATAAATGTCAATGTCAAGTCCAAGAAAGAGGTTTACATTCTTCCTTACCAAAGTTTTTGTTTTCTGTCATTTTGACCTAGGAAGTAATTGTGCTTATATTTCAGGCTCTTTTCATGTTTGTGAAATTTTAAGGTTTTTTATTTTCAATCCAACGGCTCTGCTGTTCTTTTGATGCCGGAACACACTACAATGGAATTTGTCAAATTTGAGGGGGGGACGTTGGGCTTGTGAGGTGGACAAGTAAATAGTGTGCAAGCTGACTGAGGCACCGATCTTTTCCGATGATTGGCCGAATAATTTCATATTTTCCATCAGACACTTTCTCTCTCTTTGTTCTTTATTATTTTTTGGAGAAATGTTGGGATTGCTCAAAAAGTCATTTTATTTTATTTTTCTAACAATATTATTTTTCCAATGCTGCCTTAGTTTGAAGGCTCATTTTGGTTTTCCTCGTGCTTTAAATTTGTTGCAGGATGATTTGACCATCACACTTTTACGCCAGTGTCGCGAGTCACAATACGCTGTTCAGAGCATAATAGAGTCATCCGGGGATAATGAGGCCCTCCTTTTTGAAGCACTGAACGTGAATGACGAGATTCAAAAAGTTCTATCCAAGTATGAGGACATGAAAAAACCTTTGGTGGTTCCACAGGAGCCCGAACCTGCTATGATACCTGTTGCTGTAGAGCCTGACGACTCACCCCGTGTGGGAGGTGGCAAAGAAGAATCTTTGGTCCGAAAATCATCCGGGATACGGTCTGGAAGCCATGGAGGAGCGAACAACGATGAAATGATGAATGATCTGGATGAGATGATATTTGGTAAGAAATCCGGTGGCACATCGGAAACAGCTCATGATACAAAGAGAAAGCAGACGCCGAAAGATGATTTGATTACCTTTTGAGTACCGTGCTTCATGTACTTATATTACTCGAGAAAAAGGAACGCAATTGCGATGTTTCCTATCATTTTGAAATTTGGATACTCGTACATTCATGTTCGTGGCAGATATATATGTTTTTTTTAATGTATTCACAATAGACCTGCATTGGATTGAATACAACATTAATTACCTGTTGTTTCTTGGGTATACGTTAATCGGCGCTTTGTTCGTGGAATGGGGGAGGCAGTATTCATTGTCGGAGATCTGATGCAATTATATTTGATAAGGTCAAGGTCGTGCAACGCATTATTATTATTTGGTGTTTTCTTCGTTGTCTGTGACATGCCAAGTTGTCGCGTGGAATGCGGTGATGGCCCCTTCCTTGCAGTTGCAACCCACGCATCAGCCATTTATGTCGATTCCATTTCAATTTTTTTTTCTCCTTACTTCCAATTTCTCAGCTGGCATTGATAAGAAATTTAAGCATGAAAACCAAATATTTTTCTTTGAAATAATAATTTTGTCGATATGGTTAGATACTCGTCTATGATATATTAAGATTGAATCGTGTAAAAAATAAGGATTTGTAATTAATTATTTTTTTTTAATGATGTGACTATGTGAGAACTTACGGTCGTCATGATGCGTAATGGATAATCTGTCGGACTAACACAATAATTGGCAAATCATGTTAGCTAGGTAAATTGCATAAAGAAAACTCTATACGACATGCTCGAATACTTCACGAACTCGCACACCCAGGATCTATTTATTTATTTTATTGAAAACGTGACTGGTGTTTATATTTCTTTTGAAGATGTAATTGAGCAATGAAACAGTGGAGAATTTTCTGGTTAAAGAATTTTACTTATAGGAAAATTAAGTGATCCCATACAAATGGGATTTTTAGTGAAATTAATGACGTGGTTTTTTGACTCGATCGTATCCAAGTAATAAGGAAAAGAAGATGGTGGAGATATTGAGTAAATCTTGTCCGAAAATATTACAGTGTATAAAATCTGAGCTCATTTGGTGAATTTTATATTCCCAGCCTGTCAACTACGTTACGGACGCGCATTCAGCCATATTATGTATAAGTATTGCATGCTAGGCATACTAGCACATATGTACATATTTTGTATACAGAGAGAGTTAGAGAGACAGGAAATACAGCAACTTCGTTCTCAAATAGAGGGGAGTACAGAGAGGAGAAGTGGAGAGATGGCGGGGCGGTAGAATTCGGCTCCGGCTCCTGATCCTTTACTTTTTGAGTTGTATTTAAAGAAAATCTCAGGTATATATGATTTCATCATTTTCAAGTATTTACAATTTGTTGCATACAAGATTGGTTTAGCAAATCTCTCACGCAATTGTATTTGTTCAATTTATATCACGGCCTGTTCAATTTTTTTGGTAAATTTATTAAAAAAAAATTCAAGTACTTTATAAGATGTTAATGGCTTTTTCGAAAGCTTTTTAAAAGATCTGGTGATTGCGGGACGAGATTGTTTGATAATGTATGCGTCCATTTGTGCCTGCAATTTTACGTGTCAGCTTGAACTTTGATACGCCTTAACTATGGCCATTGAACTTTATTGCTGATCTGTTTGTATTAATTCTTCAGGTTTAAACGGCACATTCTTCATTTAGTCTTTGAAAATTATGGCATCCAAGTCATTTAAGGCAAGCAGGTCGGATCTATCGACATCATCTGACTTGCTTGATTCACAGAACGGCAAACCGCCATTGCCTCCACACGTTACTTTTGCTCGGAGGGCCTCATCTGGTCGATATACTAGCTATTCAAGGGATGATCTTGATAGTGAACTTAGTAGCAGTGATTTTATTAACTACACAGTGCACATGCCACCAACACCTGACAACCAGCCTAGTAATCCCGCCTCTCAGAAAATTGAAGAACAATATGTCTCTAGTTCACTCTTCACCGGTGGATATAACAGTATTACACGGGCTCATTTGATGGATAAGGTCATCGAATCTGAATCAAACCATCCCCAAATGGCTGGCTCGAAAGGCTCTTCTTGTGCAGTTAAAGGATGTGATGGCAAGGTGATGAGCGATGAAAGAGGAAACGATATTCTCCCATGTGAGTGTGATTTCAAGATATGCCGGGATTGTTACATAGATGCCCTCAAAATGGGAGAGGGGATTTGCCCGGGTTGTAAGGAGCAGTATAAGACAACAGATTTGGATGAGGCTATGGATAACTGGCAAACATTACCACAACTTCCACCGCCAGTGTCGAAATTGGAGAGAAGGTTGTCGTTGATGAAATCAAGAAAGTCCGCACTTGTGAGGAGCCAGACGGTGGATTTTGATCATAACCGGTGGTTATTTGAAACCAAGGGAACATATGGATATGGAAATGCTTTTTGGCCGAAGGAGGGAGTCCTTGACAATGAGAAGAATTGTGATATTGTCGAGCCTCTGAACAAACCATGGAGGCCTCTTACCCGTAAACTAAAGGTTCCAGCCGGCATCATCAGCCCATACCGGTACATCATCTTGGCCTATATTTTCCTTTAGAAGTAGGAACATAATCTTGTTTGATGATAAGTTTTTGCTCTTCCATACACTAGTTATGCAGAGAGCATGTGGTGAACTGAACTTTTTGCTTCCCATAATTATGTACGCTTGTGCAGCCTTCTAGTTGTTGTTCGAATGGTCGTTCTTGGGCTTTTTCTGACATGGAGAATCCGCCATCCAAACAATGACGCAGTTTGGCTGTGGGGAATGTCTGTAGTTTGTGAGATATGGTTTGCTTTTTCTTGGATTCTTGACCAACTACCAAAGCTCTGTCCTATAAATCGAGCTACTGATCTTAACGTCTTGAAGGAAAAATTCGAAACACCGAGTCCCGGCAATCCAACTGGGAAGTCTGATCTTCCAGGCATAGATATCTATATCTCTACTGCAGATCCAGAGAAAGAACCTCCTCTTGTCACAGCCAACACCATTTTGTCTGTACTGGCAGCTGATTATCCGGTTGAAAAGCTAGCATGCTATGTCTCTGATGATGGCGGGGCACTTTTGACCTTTGAGGCTATGGCGGAAGCTGCAAGTTTTGCAAATATATGGGTCCCATTTTGTCGAAAGCATAGCATTGAGCCTAGGAATCCAGAATCGTACTTCAATTTGAAGAAAGATCCTTACAAGAACAAGGTTCTTAAGGACTTTGTCAAAGATCGGAGACGAGTAAAGCGTGAGTATGACGAGTTCAAGGTTCGAATAAATGGCCTGCCGGACTCAATTCGTCGTCGATCGGATGCCTATCATGCCAGAGAGGAGATTAAAGCCATGAAGGAACAGAGACAGAAGAAAGAAGATGAACCTTTAGATGCTGTCAAGATCAAGAAAGCTACGTGGATGGCGGATGGAACACACTGGCCTGGCACTTGGTTGAATGCTTCAGTTGATCACTCAAAGGGTGATCATGCCGGAATAATACAGGTAAATCTTCAACTTGGTTTTTTATAGAAGACACAATTAAACTTGTCATGCTCAAGTATCAAGAAGTACATACAATACTACCCCCTTCTCATTGTGTTGCAGGTGATGTTGAAGCCTCCCAGTGAAGACCCACTCGGTGGAACAGCCGAAGATCGTGGTTTTATAGACCTAACTGATGTTGATATTCGTCTACCGTTGCTTGTTTATGTGTCTCGCGAAAAGCGTCCTGGCTATGATCACAATAAGAAAGCAGGTGCCATGAATGCTTTGGTCCGGGCTTCCGCAATCATGTCTAATGGTGCATTTATTCTTAATCTTGACTGTGACCACTATATTTATAACTCCCAAGCTATGAGGGAAGGAATGTGTTTCATGATGGACAGGGGTGGCGATCGTATCTGTTATGTTCAGTTTCCACAGAGATTCGAGGGTATTGACCCATCTGATCGGTATGCTAACAAAAATACTGTCTTTTTTGATGGCAACATGAGGGCTCTTGATGGGCTACAGGGTCCAGTTTATGTTGGAACTGGATGTCTTTTTCGGCGGATTGCCCTCTATGGGTTTGACCCACCTCGGTCCAAAGAACACAGTGCAACCTTCTGCAGCTGTCGCTTCAGCCACCGAAAAAGGAAAAGGCATGCTGCAATTGCTAATACACCAGAAGAGAACAAGGCTCTGAGAATGGGCGATTCTGATGGCGAAGAAATGATTAATCATTCTCTTGCCCCGAAAATGTTTGGTAACTCGATCTTATTAATTGATTCAATTCCTGTGGCGGAGTTCCAAGGTCGACCTCTTGCTGATCATCCAGCTGTCAAGAATGGACGACCATCTGGAGCTCTCACCATACCTCGAGATCTTCTTGATGCACCGACTGTTGCAGAAGCAATAAGTGTCATATCTTGCTGGTACGAGAATAAGACTGAATGGGGACGGCGTGTTGGATGGATTTATGGGTCTGTTACAGAAGATGTTGTCACTGGTTATCGGATGCACAACCGGGGATGGAAATCAGTTTACTGCGTCACAAAACGGGATGCCTTCCGTGGAACCGCCCCTATCAACCTCACAGATAGACTCCATCAGGTTCTTCGTTGGGCAACGGGCTCAGTTGAGATATTCTTCTCCCGCAACAATGCCTTATTAGCAAGTTCAAGAATGAAGGTCCTTCAAAGAATTGCATACCTCAACGTTGGAATATATCCATTCACCTCCATATTCTTGATCGTTTACTGCTTTCTTCCAGCTCTGTCACTCTTCACTGGCCAGTTCATCGTCCAAACCTTGAACGTAACATTCTTAGCATACCTCCTGATCATCACTGTCACACTCTGTAGTCTTGCAGTACTAGAGGTCAAGTGGGCTGGAATCGAACTCGAAGAATGGTGGAGGAACGAGCAGTTTTGGCTGATCGGTGGGACTAGTGCCCACTTAGCTGCCGTGTTTCAAGGCCTCCTTAAAATAGTTGCAGGAGTCGAGATATCATTCACATTGACATCAAAATCAGGAGGCGATGATGGCGATGATGAGTTTACTGATCTTTATGTAGTAAAATGGACTTCGCTTATGATCCCTCCAATAGTGATCATAATGGTTAATCTGATAGCTGTAGCAGTTGGTATCAGCCGGACAATATACAGTGTAATACCGCAATGGAGCCGTTTACTTGGTGGGGTGTTCTTTAGCTTTTGGGTTTTGGCTCATCTATATCCCTTCGCAAAAGGGTTAATGGGAAGAAGAGGAAGGACTCCAACTATCGTTTTTGTTTGGTCAGGGCTTATTGCTATCATCATATCGCTTCTATGGGTGGCAATTAATCCGCCGGCTGGGGCAAACCAGATTGGGGGCTCATTTCAGTTTCCTTGACATATTAATCGTTCATTGTGCAGTCTGAGTTACAAGGAAATTGAGCAGACAGAAACATTGGGGGCTCTTCTTTTCTTTTGTCTGCTTAGATAGAGCGTCTGCTGCATGTATTCATTTCATTTATTGGTTTTATTCTTTAAAGTTTCCATTAAAAAGAAAAGGAAAGAAATCATACGTGTCAATTTTGGAAATTTACTAAATTTCAGACGACTACCTTATGGATTTTTATTACCAAGATTCAATCCAATTATAATATGTAAAGGACTAGCCACACATGAAATTTTTTGAGAGGGGGCAAGAAAAGCTCAGAGAGTGAACTGTCCTTCACCATATCCTCCTTTCATTTGCTTTTCAGATTAAGATCTTTTAGTAATAGCTATCATTTCAATGTCTTCTGCTGCCGTATAACTAACACATGTAAAAAAAAGAAATTTAAGTGATTCTGGTCATTTATGTGTATATCATTAAATAGTTAACATTGGATACCAATTACAGCTTTGGTCATTTCAACTACATAAGAAATATTCCGTCTTTTACTCAGTAATATTTAACTGCTCTTGTTATACAGTAAATAAATGACGGGAATACGGCATGCAATGAGGATGCAACAACCAAGAGAGCTTCAAAATCTAACAAGTTCATGAAATGTTTCGAGCATTGCATAATCAAGAAAAATATAGCTAATGTGAAAATGTGAACCAAACATCGTAACAGCATAACATATCAATGCCGTTTGCTTAAACGTACATCAGAAATTGAATTATACTTGAAAAACTCACAGTTGAGGGAAGAACCGTCATATACCGGGAAACGAGCCACCCAACGACTCCTCATAAATCCATACTGCTTCAAGTCTTTGAATAATTGAAGCCACGGGCCATTGAAAACCTTAATTTCATGCTACGAGTTAACAGTTGGAGTAGGATTAGCGGCTTCTGATGATCTGACAGTTTCTTCTTCAATGCATTCCATGTCTATCGTCATATCTTCATGAACCTCTGCTTCCTCTACCTCAGTCATTATTTCATCTTTGTCTTCTTCGGCGGGTTTGACACCATTTTCTGCTGAATTTGTCTGTGGCAGGGTCCTTCCACATTCTTCATGAGCTCCATTTGAACTTTGTTCGGTGGAAGGCGGATTACCATCAGTAGAGATTGTCAACATAGATGTGACCAACAAATTCTGTCGAAATAAAAAACAAGAAAACCTGAATTTTTAACAATCCTAGCATAATTGTGTAGGTATATCAGGAGTAAACCAAAATTTGGCCGTACAATACTGATGATGCATTTTCTTTATCGATCATCAATAATGGCAGGAAGCAAATCATAAAGTTAAACCATAGATAGAATCATATCATGACATTGGAGTGTAAAAACAATGCCAAGTGGGGTGAAAGAAATCCACAAAAAAAAATGTAGGATTTGTCCAGCTAAACTGAAGCTCAGGTGTTAAAAAAAAGACTCCGTTTGGTTTCATATAAGATGGGGTTAAAGGAAACGAGGGGGAATCAAATTTTGTTTCTGAATTTAGGGTGTTTGGTTTTAGGAAAGTAAAGGTGGTCCAACGTAGTCAGTTGTAGGAGTTCCACAATTGTGGGTAGCATTAGATTTTTAAACAAGTTAGTGGCAATCTTTTAGGGAACATGATACATAAAAAACACAGTGAAAATGGAAATAAGATTTTCATGAAAAAATTCTGGAAAATAATTATTTCCTTATTTTCTTTTATCCGATTGCCAAAGGACCAAACTCTCTATTGTCTTCTGTACAAATGAGAATATAGGAAAATCAACCTTTTGAACTAACCACGACTTCCAAGAACATCAAACACCAAGCGATCTGGCTTTTTATGCATAAAGATGAAATATAACATGCATCAAGTCTCAGGGAATTTAAACAATAGAAGAGCTGCTTCAGTATAAAGTTTAACCCCCAGATTCATATCTCTTTTCGAATTCAATTGGTGTTTTCATTTTTATTGGTGTTGGCGGCCACGGTAAGAGTAAAAGTCAATGAAATACCTTTTCTAGAGCCAATGTGAGCTTTGCGAGCCTGGGATATATACTTCTTGCAGACAACAGGATCTGTTTAATCAGGATTACAAATACGTTACAGATGCATAGATTAGAAAATATAATTGAAAGAAGGTAAAACAACGAGACCTTGATCCAGGGCCAGAAAAATGCTACAATAAGGAAAATAACAGAAACTTCCAGGGAAAAAAAACTGGTAATGAAGTCGTTGACAAGCTCACCTCACAAAGCCTTTGCAAAGTAAACGGAGGACCTTCATCAAAGCTACCAAGAGCTGCACAGAATGACACAATAGGAGAGCTCGACACCGATATTAATATCCTAAATCAACTCGAGAAAGATCTATTCTTCAAACTGTTAAGTGAGCATCGACTCAGAAAACAACATTTCAGACCCAATTAGAAAATTAAGGATGTCTCATGTTGCCAATCTTGAATCTTGGCTCATGTGAGAGTAGTAATCCTGGTATTTTTCCTTGCCCATAAATATACATATACCTCTTACTTCAACGTCATGCAAAATAAATAACAAGAAAATTTGGCTCCTCATTCTTAGAAGATTTAGGATGTCTGAAATCACCAATGTTGAACCTTGGCTCACATGAGTAATAGATTCTGATTTTTGTCTCACCCATAAATATACATACACCGCTTACTTCAACATCATGCAGCAATAAATAACAATAAAATTTGGCCTTTCACCTTTTCAGTGAAGATAGAGAAAAAATTAAAGAGCCTGGCCCGAATAGAGAATAAAACGGCAAACACGGAGTTGCTTAGCATGCATATTACACCAAGCGTTGTCGCTTACTAGAGTATTTGGGGCAAAGTCAATGGATTACTCAGACCCGACATCATATCACAATAAATAAAATAAAGAAGGTGCGCCACTGGGAAGTACCATCGTCCAACCTTTTCACCAACACCTGGAAGGTTTCTCCTAATAAGGAAAACTGTTGGTCTATAGTCATCTTTGCCTCTGGATATTCTGACAGGATCTTCAAATGAAAATTAGAAGAACTATTGTCAATATTTAAAAAATGGATATTTTGCTCACAGAAAAATCATATTAAACCAGCAGGTAGAGCAAAATCTGTATTTAACCACAGTCATGGAGATTGAAGGTCTACTCAGATATAACAAATGAAACACAAAATGTAGTAACATACTGTTGACAACCTGTCATATCTCCCAATACCTGTTTAAGATAGTAAGATAGAATATTCTTTAACTTTTTCCAATCTTGCCTGAGATCAAACAATAGAATGACAATTAATCCGTAATAAATTCAAATATTTGGAACAGATTCCTCTAAAGCAATACAACTAACATGTATTTAACTTATGAAGTAGATCAGACTTCCTGGTTGTGTTATAGGTAGCAATTATAGAAATGCTCAGGGGTCATAGTCGTTCATAAATATTTTTTTAATAAATATTCACTTAGTTTTGGAGTTCTATAGTTAAAAAGGTTTGTGTCAAAATTGATGCTAGAATTCTTTATATTTGGTTCCACTGGAAATACAAATGCTATTGATAATAATGAATATCATGCACCGATGACTAATAATTAATCAAAATATGCGACAGCAATACATGATAATTTCTCAGCAACAATAAAATGGAAAATAAATGTAGGATCCCGCATCTATAATAAGATTTATTAATATTACAAACATACAAACAAACAGATTAAGAGTCTAAGACATGAAACGCAAATCTAGCAAGGAACACTTCGATAACAGAAAAGCCTACCAAAACCTCCCAGTGGATGCACTTGTTTCTAATGCACATCTTACTTCTTCCGCCGAAAATCGAAGGGATTCTATGCCTCTGTTATCTCTCATCACAAGGAATTAATCACAAGAATAGATAAATACTTGAAACACAGAACTTCAATAGGGAAACTAAAACTATTACACGTGATTCGACAAGTCGGAGACAGAACGGTCGCAATTCTGTTCCGCGTCATGGTCGGCCGTAACAGCCAAGTTCTCAGGGTTCTCATTTGCAGCCACCTCCATTTACAACACCTCTATCTGCAGAATGCGTTCATTCACTTAATAATCAATCATCAAACGACGAAAAGTAAATCAAGAAAACAATTTATTCGAATTGTTTACAGCTCCCGATTTAATCGAAACTCGTATCGAAACAGGCATTGAAAACCCTAGATTAACAGGTAAGTAATCACAAAATCCAAACTGAAATAGAAAACTCACCAGAGAGAATAAAAATTCTGGGAATAGAACTTCGAATCCAACGGTAAATGAGAGAGAGCGAGCGACTCTTCGTAAACAGTAGAATTAGAGAATTAGTCCTTAACTCATAACAGTGGGAGAAAACTGGTTTGGCACTTGAGTATGTTTATACTTGGCATTCGATTTCACTTTTTCAAGCCCATTGCTTACAATATATAATATATATTTCCACTCATGTTTATCTTTTCAACATGTCATCGAGATATAATTTGATATGTTTCATCACATAAAATTTGATGAGAAGCGTCTTATTAGTCGGTACGATATGACGAACGTATCAAAATATTCATTTATAATATTTTTGTATGCTGAATCTCTTTATAAAATCACAAATAATAGAGTATTATAAGCCACAAATTCACAATCTATTAGCAATAAAATTTATATTTCGTTTTATAAATAAATTTTATACTTGAAATAAACGTGAGTAGTACAAATTAGAATTAAATAACATAGATTATATTTTTTTTATTGACGTCACGTATGAATGTGGATAAATACTTATTACGTATAATCTTACGTAATTAATACTCTAATGTTACGTTTATTTGAAATTATTAATTGGATTTAGCGTGATTTTCAGTTTTTTATTTGAGTAATGATAAATAATCGTTGGTTCTTATAAATGGAAAGAAAATAGAAAGAGATGGTCTCTTGTGAGACGATCTCACGAATCTTTATTTTTGAGACATGTCAATCCTACCGATATTCACAATAAAAAAATAATACTCTTAGCATAAAAATTAATATTTTTTCATGGATGGTCCAAATAAGATATTCGACCCACGGAATTGATCCATGAGACCGTTTCACGAGAATTTTTGTGAAATAGAAAATGCGGATATGGTATTCATTCACAATCTTTTGATCTGTATAAATGGAAAGAAAAATGACAAAATTGTGATATTTCATTTTATTACCATTCTAATCAATCAAACGAAACATATTATTATTAATCCGATTTCATGCAAATATATAGTTTTATGTAAAACATAGAAATTTTGATTATAAAATAATGATGAGACTATTTTCAACCAGGTGCATTCCCAAATTATTTTATTTTGGCAAATATTTTATTTCTTTATTTTTTATTATCTTAAAATTTTAGTACTATTTCACTTGAAGTATAATTATTTTAATTACTCTAACATAGTTTGGATATGTTGCATATTCACCACATATTTTTGTGATTACAATGATGACACTCACTTATTGAATGTATATTTTTTTTATATTTCACCACATCTAATACACGAGTGTCGGGTCTCGCGAACACAAGGGACTTCACAACCCTAGCCCAGATAACGTAACTTTGAAAACAGCCCATGGCCCAACCCCATCCGAACACATTTACTTTTACCAGGATACCAAAAACAGCCCATGGCCCAACCTGCACGTTTACTTTTGCCGAGATACCCCGAAATTAACTACGAATCCGCAGAGCTGTACGGGGTAATTTTGTCAAACGATATATCAACGGCTTTATTCTCAATATAGCCGTTACAATTCTCTTTCCTAAACAAAAAATTTGCGGACTTCGCAAGCTGCAAGCAATCCCTAATTCGCAAAATTTAATTGTATATAAACCCCTCCGCTTCTTGTACTATACTACCAATCAGTCAATCGCTTTACAATCTCTTTTGCTCGATCTATCGAATTGTTGGGGGGACGGCGCTTTGGCCACCGCACTCTCTTTTAACGATCTCTATCTCGTGATTACTGGGTTTCTTTTAATTGTTTGTTTAATTCAAATTTTAGATTGAAATTTGATTTAGCTATTTGTTTCAGTTTTTTTTTCTCGTAAAAATTTTGTTTGCAGCGTGTTTGATTTCTTGATTTCTGTGGATATCACTCAAATTCTCACACACTCGCACAAAGCACACCTCGATCTGTATTTCTGTTTCTGTGCTATATTTTCCTGCCTGTTGTGTTGTTTTCCCATAGTGATGGATGCAGGAATGATCAACTCTTCGGCGTCATCGAACAAGACTCAATCGAGATACCCGCTTCAAGAACAGCATCTACAAAAAAGAAATTCGAGGGAAAACGTATGTCATTGTTGCTTTGCCTATATTTCTCGTTATTCTTACCAGACGGATATACTTTTATCTGTCGTGAATGTTTAGGTGCATCTACTGCTTTCAAATGTTTTGTATATTTGGCCAGATTATAGATTGATAAGCCTGCCTTTTTATTGACAAGAGTTGACAGAAAAAAAATCATTTTTAATGTATTGATTATGCAAATCCTGAGTTTAGGAAAGTCATTATTTGGGTGCAATACCTGCCAACGGATGGAGTTATTAATTAAACAATTTTGGTTTTTTATTTTCTTTGAGGATTGTATCAGCTTAGGGTTCTTAAATTGTCTGGTTGATCCTCCAATGTGTGTAGACTAGCATTTTTCTGAGATTATTTATGCTACATGTATGTATCGTAGTTTCCAGAGAGAAAACCGTTTGTGCATCTCAGTAACTGAATACATGTTTTGCAACAGTTGGATCGATTCATACCTAATAGATCAGCAATGGATTTCGATTATGCACATTTCATGCTTACAGAAGGAAGGAAAGGTAAGGAAAATCCATCCATTAGCTCTTCTCCGTCCAGGGAGGCCTACAGGAAGCATCTTGCAGAAACATTCAACATGAACAGGACGCGGATATTGGCATTTAAGAACAAACCGCCAACACCGGTGGAGGCTATTCCAAACGAGTTTTCGTCGACTGCTCACCAAGCCAAACCTGCCAAACCCCGCCGACACATACCCCAGGTTGGTTGGTTTTTTCTTCTAGTGTTCTTGTATTACATAGGGGCTTCTAACTTACCGCCCTCACCGGGTCTTCATGCAGACTTCTGAGAGGACATTAGATGCCCCTGATCTTGTGGATGATTACTATTTGAATTTGTTGGATTGGGGAAGTTCCAATGTTCTTTCTATTGCTCTTGGAAGCACTGTATATTTGTGGGATGCCTCTGATGGAAACACATCAGAACTTGTTACCATAGATGGAGAAAGTGGCCCAGTTACCAGTGTCAAATGGGCTCCTGATGGAAGGCATATTGCTGTTGGTCTGAATAACTCTGAAGTTCAGCTTTGGGATTCCACAGCTAACAGACTTGTAAGCGCCTTTTATGATTCATATATCTTGGTTGACATTCTTCATGTTTCTTTTGATTCACCAGTCAAACAATATTCATTACTGATCCTGCAGCTAAGAACATTAAAAGGAGGCCATGGATCACGAGTTGGTGCTTTGGACTGGAACAATCACATTTTAACCACTGGAGGAATGGATGGACAGATCATTAACAATGATGTCAGAGTGCGCTCACACATAGTTGAAACTTATAGAGGGCATCATCAAGAAGTTTGTGGTCTTAAATGGTCAGCCTCTGGGCAGCAGTTGGCCAGCGGTGGAAACGATAATCTCCTGCACATATGGGACAGGTCCGTGGCTTCATCAAATGCTCCAACGCAGTGGCTGCACAGGCTGGAGGAGCATACTGCTGCTGTAAAAGCACTCGCATGGTGTCCTTTCCAAGGGAACTTATTGGCCACTGGCGGAGGTGGAGGTGACAGGTGCATAAAGTTCTGGAACACTCACACTGGCGCTTGCTTGAACTCCGTAGACACAGGTTCACAAGTATGCGCTCTTCTGTGGAACAAGAATGAGCGAGAGTTGCTTAGTTCACATGGTTTCACTCAAAATCAGCTCACTCTCTGGAAATACCCTTCCATGGTGAAGATAACAGAGCTCACTGGTCATACATCTAGAGTTCTCTTCATGGCCCAGGTAGTTAAACTGATTTTGACGACTGGTATCTTGAATACTTAAATTCTTGATAAAAACTTGTTTATATTCACTATATTCTATGTGATGCAGAGCCCGGATGGCTGCACAGTGGCGTCTGCAGCAGGTGATGAAACTCTTAGGTTTTGGAATGTTTTTGGGACACCTGAAGTGTTGAGTAAGCCGGCACCCAAGACAAATGTAGAGCCATTTGCACACTTGAACCGCATTAGATGATGATGATTCAGTTGGTAATTGGCGTTGACTGCCGCTGTAATTGAACTGAATTACTTACTATTTTTTTTAATGTAAATTTGTAGGAGTATTATAATTCCTAAATTTTGTAGGCATGGCAAGTCACACTCCTTCGTGACAAATACAGATAATAAACTTGTATATGTTGAAAAATAATATTTAAAATGTGTGTATTGAATATTTGAATGTTGAAAATTAGATAAAATTAGGTGTTGAATATTGAAATTTGTGTGTATGAAGGTAATGATGTAATTTATTTTTGGATTATTTGTAAAAATTTTCTATAATAGATCTCTCATTTGTGAAGAAAATCACAATTGAGTTGAGAGAAAAATATTATAAAGTGTGTAGTAGTGATAATTTTGAGAGTTTGATATTTTTACTTTTTACCGTAAATTTTTACTTTTTCACAACACGTTATCAGCACGAAGCTCTAAAAGTCCTCCATATTTTTCCAAGCTCCAAAACAGAAGAAAAAGGTAACAAAAAACAAAATATCTTATGACACCTCATTATAATATTGTGATATGATATACATAATTATTTAAAACATTACTAATATTATATACACCATATTATTACCATAAAAGTATACAAATACATACATTTATTTTCTTGTACACCAACGGTCATAAACGGTAACAAAACGGCTAGTTTTTGCCCTATAAATATGATCTCACAAACATATTCAATCACTCCAACTTTCTCTTCTTCTCTAAAATTATTCTTCATCAAATTTTTGAAGAAAAAAGAAGATGGGTTTTACAAAGTTATTTTTAATTATTTTGGTTATAATACTCACGAATCTTGTACTTATCGGAGAATATCCTCCTCATGTGTTTTCTTTATTTTTACGAATGCGTATTTATTGTTTATCCATTACTTTGTATTGCAATATTCATTAACTAATAAAATGCATCATAATTTTTTTTAGTACCACCATGTCAAACTTGGCAAAGCTCGAATTTGTTGCACTCGACATTACGGGGAAAAATTATATGCCATGGACTCTCGATGTAGAAATGCATCTTGAGTCATTGGGTCTAAGCGAGACCATTAAAGAAAATGGTATATCTTCATCACAAGAAAAAGCAAAAGCTATAATATTTTTGCGTCGACATCTCGATGAAGGTTTAAAATGCGAATATCTCATCGAAAAAGTTCTCATGGCTCTGTGGAAAGGATTGAAAGAAAGATTTGAACATATAATGGAAGTTATACTTCCGACCGCCCGTGATGAATGGAATATGTTAAGATTCCAAGATTTTAAGAAAGTCAGTGATTACAATTCAGCGATGTATCGAATAATCTCGCAGCTAAAATTTTGTGGACATGAGGTCACAGAATCGGAAATGCTTGAAAAAACATTTTCCACGTTTCACGCATCAAATATAACTTTACAGCAACAATATAGAGTGCGTGGATTTACGAGATATTCTGAGCTCATCGCCTGTCTTCTTGTGGCGGAAAAAACAACGAGCTAATAATGAGAAATCATCAGTCCTGACCCACTGGATCATCAGCATTTCCAGAAGTAAATGCTGTAAGTAAAAATGAATTTAAACCTGAAACCAAAATCAAATTCAAAGACAAGGTTTTGGTCGAGGTCGAGGTCGTGCTCGTGGACGTGGACGTGGAATTGGTCGTGGTCGTGGTCGAGGCCGTGGTTTTGAAAACAATAGAGATAGTTATTTTTCTAACTCATCTCAAAAGGGCGTCACGAACCACCCACAGAAAAGGCATCATGAGAACATGAGTGTTAATGAAAATCACTCGAAAAGATTTGAAAGTTCTTGTTTCAGATGCGACACTCCAGGACATTGGTCTCGTATTTGTCGAGCCCCTGAGAACCTTTGCAAGCTCTATAAAGAATCGATAAAAGGGAAAGAAAAAGAGACCAACTTCACTGAGCGAAGTGACCGTTTGAGTGATTCAACTCATTTTGATGCTGCTGATTTTATGAATGATTTCTCTGGAAATGACCAATATGTTGGTGGTATAGAAATAAACAATATGTTGGTGGTATAGAAATAAACAATATTGATGCTGCAGATTTTTTCAATGATTTCTCTGAAAATGAACAATATAGTGGTAGAATATAAATGTACAATAATTTATTTTTCATGTATTTATATGATAATGTTTTATTGTACAATTATGATATGTGTTATATTTACATATGTATTGTCATTAATTTTTTTTCATTGCATATTTTTTGAAGTTCAAATATGGAAAATGCTATGAACAAAGCTAAAGTTTGCATACCCGATAGTGGTACAACGCACACTATTCTCCGAGATAAAAGATATTTCTTGGAACTAAAACCAACAAAAACAACGGTGAATACAATATCAGGTCATGTAGACTTGATTAAAGGATGTGGTAAAGCACAATTTTTGTTACCTAATGGTACAAAATTTTTGATCAATGATGCTTTATATTCACCACAATCGAAAAGAAATTTGTTGAGTTTTAATGATATATATTCCCATGGGTATGATACTCAAACAATGAATGAAGGGAATGAGAAATATATGTGTCTTACCACATATAAATCAGGAAAGAAATATGTGATTGAAAAACTACCAATGCTCCCTACTGGATTGCATTATACACATATACGTCCCATTGAATCAAACATGGTAATTGATAATTCTTCAATATTAACCAATTGGCATGATCGATTAGGACATCCTGGTTCAACAATGATGCGAAGAATTATAGAAAATACACATGGTCATCCATTGAAAGACCAGAAGATCTTTCAGAATAATAAGTTTCAATGTAAAGCATGTTCTCTTGGAAAACTTATTATAAGACCATCACCAGCCAAAATCCAAACTGAATCACCAATGTTTCTTGAACGTATTCAGGGTGATATTTGTGGACCAATCCATCCACCATGTGGACCATTCAGATACTTTATGGTATTGATTGATGCCTCCAGCAGATGGTCACATGTATGTTTATTGTCAACTCGAAATGTTGCATTTGCAAGATTACTTGCTCAAATAATAAAATTGAGGAATCAATTTCCCGATTATACAATCAAGAAAATTAGACTTGATAATGCTGGTGAATTTACTTCCCAGACTTTCAATGATTATTGTATGTCTATGGGAATCATTGTTGAGCATCCTGTTGCTCATGTACATACTCAAAATGGATTGGCTGAATCATTGATTAAACGTCTGCAAATGATTGCTAGACCAATGATTATGAAAACAAAGCTCCCTATTTCTATATGGGGACATGCAATTTTACATGCTGCTTCATTAATTCGCATCAGACCAAGTGCATATCATAAATACTCCCCATTGCAGCTTGCATTTGGTAAAGAACCAGACATTTCTCATCTGAGAATTTTTGGATGTATGGTGTATGTGCCTATTGCACCACCTCAACGAAAGAAAATGGGACCTCAAAGAAAGATTGGAATTTATATTGGTTATGATAGTCCATCGATCATTCGATATCTTGAACCACAGACAGGCGACGTGTTCACAGCACGTTTTGCTGATTGTCATTTTAATGAGGAAATCTTCCCAATGTTAGGGGGAGAACAGAAACATACCGAAAAAGAAATTACATGGTATGTATCATCATTGTTACATCTGGATCCAAGAACAAAACAATGTGAAAAAGATGTACAGCAAATTGTGCACTTGCAAAGAATAGCAAATCAAATACCAGATGCATTTGCAGACACAAAAGGGGTAACTAAATCATATATACATGCTGCAAATGCCCCTGCTCGAATTGAAATTCCGAAGAAACAAATTGAAGATAGTCATGATGTCATTAAACGCCTGAAGCGTGGAAGGCCAGTTGGTTCCAAGGATAAAAATCCTCGAAAAAGAAAATTCATAGAGAAACACAATGATCACAAAATAGAGAATGATGTTCCTGAAGAAACACATAATGATCACAAAATAGAGAATGATGTTCCTGAAGAAACACATGATGATGAAAATGTTTTGTCAGAACCACAAACTGACGAGAATCATGAAATCTCTATCAATTATATTAATACTGGAAAAATATGGAACCGAAAAGATATAGAAGAAATTGATGATATATTTTCTTATAATGTGGCAATCGACATCATAAATGATAATGAAGATCATGAACCAAAATCTTTTGGTGAATGTAAAAATCGGCAGGATTGGATAAAATGGAAAGATGCCATCCAGGTTGAATTGGATTCGCTAAATAAACGTAATGTTTTTGGACCTATAGTCCTTACACCTGAAGGTGTAAAACCTGTTGGATACAAATGGGTTTTTATTCGAAAGCGAAATGAGAAAAATGAAATAGTAAGATATAAAGCTCGACTTGTTGCACAAGGTTTTTCTCAAAGGCCTGGAATTGATTATGAAGAAACGTATTCTCCCGTGATGGATGCAATTACGTTTCGGTATTTGATTAGCTTGGCAGTATCTGAAAATTTAGAAATGCGTCTTATGGATGTTGTTACAGCTTACTTATATGGATCACTTGATAGTAATATATATATGAAAATCCCTGAAGGATTTAAGATGTCTGAAGCACAAAGTTCAAAACCCAGAGAATGTTATTCTGTGAAATTACAAAGATCATTATATGGGTTAAAGCAATCTGGCCGAATGTGGTATAATCGGCTAAGTGATCATCTGATGAAAAAGGGATATGTAAATAATTCAATATGCCCTTGTGTTTTCATTAAGAAAACAACATCCGGATGCGTAATTATTGCTGTATATGTTGATGATTTAAACATCATTGGAACGAATAATAAAATTTATGAAGTTGTGTCATACTTGAAGGAAGAATTTGAAATGAAGGATCTTGGAAAAACCAAGTATTGTCTGGGTTTACAAATTGAACAAAAAGAATGTGGAATATTTGTTCACAGAAAAATTATACAGAAAAGATCCTTAAACGTTTTAATATGGATAAATCAAATCCTTTAAGTACTCCAATGGTTGTTAGATCATTAAAAATAGAAAAGGATCAATTTCGTCCATGTGAAGATGATGAAGATATTGTTGGTCCAGAAGTACCATATTTAAGTGCTATCGGTGCCCTTATGTATCGTACAAATTGTACAAGGCCTGATATATCTTTTGCTGTAAATTTATTGGCAAGATTTAGCACATCTCCGACAAAGAGACACTGGAACGGAATTAAACATATATTCCGTTATCTACGAGGAACGGCAGACTTGAGACTTTTGTATTCAAAAGATGCTAATCCAAGTATAATTGGTTATGCTGATGCTGGATACTTATCTGATCCACACAAGGCACGTTCCCAAATTGGATATGTATTTACTCGTGGAGGCACTGCAATTTCTTGGCGTTCACAGAAACAAACGCTCGTAACAACTTCATCAAATCATGCCGAGATTATTGCACTACATGAAGCAAGCCGTGAATGTGTGTGGTTAAAATCAATGACCCAACATATCCAAATCTCATGCGGATTATCATTCGACGAGAAGCCTGTGATACTATATGAAGATAATGCTGCATGTGTTGCTCAAATGAAAGAAGGATACATAAAAAGCGACAGAACTAAACATATTCCTCCTAAGTTCTTCGCATTCACCAAGGAGCTTGAGAAGAATAAATGTATTGATGTTCGTCACATTCAATCAAGTGAAAACTCATCAGATCTCTTCACAAAGGCACTTCCTACGACAATATTCAGAAAGCATATATATAATATTGGGATGCGCAATCTACGAAATTTGTGAAGAATTGTTCGTGTCAACATGAGGGGGAGTTTACGTGACTGCACTCTTTTTCCCTTACTATGGTTTTTATCCCAATGGGTTTTTCCTAGTAAGGTTTTTAACGAGGTAGTATGAAAACACGTAATGAAGACAATCATTATGATCATCATCACAAGGGGGAGTGTTGAAAAATAATATTTAAAATGTGTGTATTGAATATTTGAATGTTGAATATTTGAATGTTGAAAATTAGGTAAAATTAGGTGTTGAATATTGAAATTTGTGTGTGATGATGAAGGTAATGATGTAATTTATTTTTGGATTATTTGTAAAAATTTTCTATAAATAGATCTCTCATCTGTGAAGAAAATCACAATTGAGTTGAGAGAAAAATATTATAAAGTGTGTAGTGTGATAATTTTTAGAGTTTGAAATTTTTACTTTTTATCGTAAATTTTTACTTTTTCACAACAGTATCAAATTAGTTTTAAAGTCGTGAAAATGTCATAATAATGTTAATTATTAAAGAACAATGTTTGACTTGACACAATATGTAGTTATTACCTCCCATCCTCGCCAATTTCTTGGGTTCATCGTTTACTCGGTTGGAAGTTGTAAATGTTGGCGTTATTATCGTATTTTCTTGGCAAATCTTGTAGGAATATTCTTCGTGCTGGAAAGCATATACTGTATTATATTATTATTTTATATATCATTTTCACAAAAACATCATAATAACAAGTGACTTGATCAAATAACAACAATAATTGCAATAAAATAACAATAAGAAATACACATCAATTTTTCAACTAGGTAATCTAACCAAAAGTTCCACTATATCTAAAACATTGCCAAAATATTTTAATTATCTATATTATTTTGCTAGGCAAGCTCACACAACATGACTAAAAAAATCATTTCATCATTTTTTATCCCCAATGTTGAAAATAAAATATATGTTGTAATACCACCTTATTGAAGAAAAATAATTAAGTTTTGGTTAAATTGCATTTTTGGTTTTGTATGTTTATGTCTCTTTTGCATTTGGTTAACTTTTATGTCATCAAAATTTCGTCTTAGTTTATTAATTTTGAGTTTTGTTTTACAATTTTATTCATTTTATCGATACTAATGATATGTATGTTGAAAAATGACTTAAATCACCCAAAGAAACTGAAATATACAAAATCTAAATTGAGATTTGATAAATAATAAAACAAAATATTTAGAAATAAACATAGATTACCTTTTACAACATTGAAGATTTATCAAGAACACGAAAAGTCAAATTTCAACCGTCCACACATACCCGTTAACGACTCCGTTAACAATGTCTGATACAGTAGGGAAATCTGACGGCGGTTGGTCTTCCGTAGTAGCAGGGGAATGAAAAAGAGAGATCAGTTGTATGTATATATGGTGGGGAGATGCATACAAAAGACACCCAATCTTCATCTAATCCTCCTCATCTCTCAGCCAAACCCTTTCTCTATCGCAGATTACCAGTTCTCCCAGAGAATTTTTGATTGTATGGCAGCTAATTTGCAGAGCCGAGGATTGGCGATCTTCAGTAAGCAATTTGTCAGCCGGGTCCGTTCCCGAGATTCCACCGTAATCAGGTTTGCTTCTCTCTGTGTATGTATGTAATTACTGTGGTGTTAGTTCTATCTGTAGCTGCTTTTGTATAGACTGTATTGTTTAACATGAATGTTGATTACTTTTGGGGACTGGCCGTGTTACTGACCGGACGGACGTTACCCTTTTTGCTTTGTTTCTCGGTGATCGGAATTTCATTTCGTTATTTGGAGTTTGTTTCGATTTTTTTTTTAATCCTTTTTCGAGATTGAAGGCCTTAGATTGTTATGTTTTCAAGGATCTGTACGACCGGATCACTTGATCTTGCGCTCAACTAAGCTTTATCTGCTCACTACTTCATGTGTATACTTTGTTGGATGGGGGTATTTTTATTTTATTTTATTAAAATTTAATAACTTTTTTTCAAGATATTGTAACTGCTGTATTTCAGTTAAAAAATATAAATGGATTTAAAGAATATGCTTCCTGGTCAATCGATTAGAGAGGTGGTTTGTTTTTATATAACGTGACAAGTTTAGAGTATGTTGCTTGCACGTTTTCGATAACATGTTGATAAGGTACTATCAGGGATAGGATGAGAGGATAAAAGATGGGGACATTGTTCATTAGCTGAAACATGTGGAGTGTGGACCTCTGGTCCTCTCCACATCAAGGAAATGGATTTATTATTTAGTGGGGTTGAATATCTGTGCCTTCTTTATGATTCCATCTGATTCACAAAGGTTATTTTTGGATATTTTGACAGAAATGTTTGGTAAGTTGGTGAACTAAGATAATTTTGTCGTATTAAAAATAATTTTTTTGTAGTGAACATGGTTTTTGCATTTATGTTTGGCTTGGGTAATTTGATGAAGTTTGGTTGTTAGGCAGTCTATTTTTGGGTTGAGAACTGTTTTTGTCCCATTCTTGAAACACCCCATCTTCATGTTTATAACTAGATCACCTACCTTTCATATGCACGTCTGCTACTCAACCACTTACCTTTTAATCTCACACACACAAAACATACTTCGTATGGTGGAAAATAAGTGATTCATGCTGAATAGGGACAATCTTGTTTTTTATTAGTACCCTGTGCTATACTAAGAAACGAACTAAATCCGGCTTACCCTGTTTTATTTAACACTATCATATGAAGCTCAATTCTCATTTCTTCCAGCGTCTTCCATGTATTGTAGTATGTGTTGAATTGATCTCATTAATGATAATCTAGGAGAGGTGTGCACGTTTCAACCTACGACAAGAACCCCGACGAAGATCATGCTTTCTCTGCTTTGGTTCCAGACAACGTGATCCCACCACAAACTCAACAATATTGGGCTCCTCACCCTAAAACTGGGGTATTCGGCCCTGCAAAAGATGGACCAGCCTTGGCAGATGAGGATGGTGGTTCAAACGGCGGTGCTAATTCAGTGCTGGAGCAAAAGGCCTTCTTCCGTCCTCTCGAGGACTTGGACAAGCCACACCACCCTTGACTCTGATGAAAGAAGTACCATTCCACCCGGCCTAATAAGTATTTGCACGTGTGTTAATTTTTTACCGTACTACTCTCACGCTGTGTACAAAGATTTTAGTAGCATAATATCAACTATTTCACCATTTAAATATGTAATACGGGAGTGGGAAAATTGTACACTTTCCAAGCCATTTAATGGGCTTAAAATTGGTTTCCCCCCTCCCATAATATATGTGATTACAAAAACTTTTGGAATACCGGCTGGCGAATATTCTATTTTATTCACTCATGAAAATTTATTATTTTTTATGTAAAAAGTAGTATTTATTATTATAAATATTAGTAGAATTGATCCATTTACAGATCCGTCTCACGATAGACCTATTAATGTTATTAATATTAAAGAATTTTTCAACAAGATTTCTCGTGCTTGACTTCCTTATATAGATAGTGTTTGCAAATATTTTACAAAAATAATCATGAATATTTCTTTTATAAAATTGCACAACTTTATAAAGTAAATTTATATTAACTTTGTATCAAGTATTTTTTTTTGTTGTATCCAGTATTTAATAATGTTACTTAAATAAACACTACATAAGATGTGTGCGTCAAAATTTGTGTCATTTTATCACAACTACTACATAAGATGTCTGTGTTGATATTTACGTCATTTTATATTCTTGATTTAAATTGAGAAGATATTGTTTATAACGTCCAATTAACATAAGATGTTTACATCGAAATTTGCGTCATTTTATATTCTTGATCTAAATTGAAATGATATTGTTTGTAACGTACATTCCAATAAAGACAAAAAAATTGTTTTGAAAGAAGAGTTTGTTCGACGTTACTTATGTGAGTAATGTCTCAAATCATTGATGAGTTAAGTTGTATCAGCTCCATGCAAACGAGTAGGGTGGCTATGGTCGAACAAATCTGAAAGAAGATCATTTTATATAGAGTGGGTCTCATGTGAGTCCGTGAGACGGGTCAACCCTACCCATATTCACAATAAAAAGTAATATTTTTTCATGGATGACCCAAATAAGAGATTCGTCTCACAAATACGACCTGTGAGACCGTCGCACGCAAGTTTTTGCCTTTTATATAATGTTTCAACTACTTAATAGTTTGATATACCACTCATATGGGTATAGCGGATAAGGTCGAACAAACCTTGAAAAGGATCTTTTTATATAATGTTTCACACAATTGGTTTATTTCATCTTATCCATGCGGGCATTGGCCCTTATGATATGATGGATGGCCAAGATTTGCCCATACATATATAAGACCCACTTTTTTTTTGAAAATTGTATGTGTGAAAAAATCTTACTCGTTGAAATGAAGTGAGGATAGTGCCCACATAAATAAGATCTAATCTACCCACACAATTGTGGGATTCCTTGTGATATGCTAATTTGTCCGTGTCTTGATAAATATGAGCAGGGTAGGATAAGGATCTTGGGGAATCCACAGCACAATAAAAAATTATTTTTAAAAAAAAATGATTTTTTTATTATTTAAAAATCATTTATTTTTGGTTACAAACACGTGATTAATAATTCAATTAATCATATATTTGCAATAAAAATAATTTTGTAAATTTCAAATACAAGAAATAAATTTTTTTTGGTTTTTTAAGGTTATACGAAATAATCCAATTTTCAAAAAATATGTAATTTTTTTATATAAAATAAAATAAACCGATTGAACAAAAAAAAAACCACAACAAAATCAAGTTTTTTTATTTTTTAAATTTTGTTGGCTTTTTTATATTTTAATTCTTTGAAAAAATTATTTTCTCATTTTTTTATATTGTTAATTTTTCTCATTCCTTTTTAAAGTTTTAAATACAATTTTTTTTCCCTTTCTTAGAGATTTAAGAAATAATATAATTTCCAAAAAATGTAAAACGAATTAAAAGTAATAATTGTGCTGTTGTTTTTTCTAATTCGATCGAAATCACATATTTGTAAAATAAAATTTCTTAAAGAAGGGCTGAAAATTTATAAAAGAAAATTAATAAGACAATTTTTTAAAAGAAAATTATTAGTCAAACGATATTTTTGCAGTAAAAAAAATTAATATTTTCTTGCATGTATCATTTTTCATGTATACAGTATATACAGTTAATTACGAAAACCTAGTGGCCGCAAACGGAAAGACATCAAGAAAATGGAACACTGCATCATATGCTAGCATAATGCCCTGTGCCCTGTTCACCGGATTAACCATGCTTTCGTTCAAGAACCAACAACGCAGAATTCAGTATTTCTCTGGCTTGTCTATCTGGTGAGCATCCTGATGATTCCATTTCACTATATATCTTAGGAACCTGAAAGGCCAACAAAGAAAACACTTTCTTTAAAGCTTCAGTAAACCCATTACAGCTTCTATGAAACCAATTACCGATCTTTGCTCTCTGCCTGATGTTTAAGGAGAACCAAACCAAATCACGTGATGAAAAAAACTTAATTTTTGACTAAACAAACCCCACTTTCCTTTCACCAGACTCAATCATACAACATAACGAATCTACCTCCAAGTGCCACAGGCCTGTAATTAAAGCTCGAACGCATTTCTTTGAGCTGTGCCAGGAGACATAATAAACTGACTGATACATCATAAAATTGATGGGGGAGGGGGGTACAATTCATGACAAAATGTGCGAATATTGAGAATGGGTAAGAAAATTGGTCACAAGAGGAATCTTGATAGTGGTGTATGGGTGACACCAGAAAAGTCAGTTCTGTGCTTATGGAGCGAGTGTTATATGATGTCTGCCAAAGGCGTCCTCAAATGAACTCGCCTCATTCCATGTCACAATAATTCTAGCTGATAAAAGCAGGATGAGCCTGGTACCAAGGTAGCATAAGGAACACAAATGATAAATGCAAATCCAATCATAGAAATCTGACTGATCTAATAGAGCTGCTCCTACTCATTCATAGTGGCTTACAAAATAAATAGCTATAGAAATGCACAAGCTCGGGACTACGACAAATGGCATGATCAATGACTCTTAGTTTCAGACAGATATCAAAAACCTGATCAAACTTCCTGGCCCTCAGAAATGCCTTCATAAGTGTACAATAGGTAACTACATCTGGACTGATGCCCTGCATAAAAATTAGCTTGTTGACTAATAAAATACGTGTACAGTATCATGGAAAAAACTACGGCACTGAACTTTTTCTTACACTCTCTCTAATGTAGAGATAGACTGATTGTGCTTCCATTTGTCGTCCAGCAGTAGCAAAAGCGTTAATCAACACATTTAGCATTATTAGGTTGGGTTCCATTCCCTCAGCTTCCATCAGCTGCAGAACTTTAACTGTTTGCTCACAGAATCCCTGTATTTAAGGGAATAGATTAAGACGAGCTAATTTCTTAATACTTTGAATAGCTAAGCTGAATTTTTATCCATCCTGACTATACTCGAGTCACTTGACTTGTGGGTCCATTCAAGAATACTTCTGATTCCTTGTGTATTTTGTTCTTTGAAATTAAAACCACTCAATGTTATGGCCATGTAAAAGTTGGTGAACATTAGTAATATACAAATAAATGAATAGGAAAGAATTGGAGCAAAGCAACCAATCAAACAGACGAAGAATAAAGACGTAGCCTAAAGTAAATGTAGATTGTTTTTAAATGGTGAGACACCTAAACAGATGAACCGGTGACAAATAGATAGCAGATAGACAGACACACTCAGTTTGCAGGTCGTGGAGGGATATAATAATACAAACTAAAAGAAGAAATACAACCTGCTGCGCATAAGCATTTGCCAAAACACAAAATATGCTCGGTGATAGCTGAACGCCTTCCAATTTCAGAGCATTTATACACCCCTCGACATTTTGAAACTTCCCGTACTGCCCATAAATATCAACCATAACAGCATAAATGGCACCACTCCTTTGATGTCCTCTGCCTCTCATATCCTCGAAAATATTTCTTACATCATCCCACTTCCCCTGCTCCCCTAAGCGAGAGATTATAATAATAAATATCTTTGGATCGGGATACATCCCTTGCTCATGCATCTGATGGAGTAAATCGAGGGCACTGGATAGATCCCCAAATTTGCAATGCCACTTTATCAATGAATTCCATGTTATGATATCCGGTTTTATATGGTCTTGTCGCATTTTCTCAAAAACTTCCAAAGCTTCTCCTAATTCACCGTACTTCCCAAAAGTATCAATTACACTATTGTATATTCTTCTATCCAACACCATTCCCATTGCTTGTATGTCTACCAAAATCCCCATCGCTTTCTTCCACATCCCATTATCCCTATAAAGTCCGATAATCTTGCTATACACAAACGAATTAGGATGATATCCCTTTCTCTTCATCTCAGCTATCAGCAGCCAAGTATCACTGAGCCGCCCTGCATTAACGTGATAGTCAATAAGAATTTCGAAGGTTTTTCGGTTTCTTTCCAAACCCATATCATCCATAGCAATTAAAACCTTATCAGCCAGCTTTAAGAGGCCTTTCCTCAAACAACTCGAGAGCAAAGCGTTGAACAACCTCACTCTTGGTCTGCACCCAGAGAAAGTCATTTCTTGGAAAATGATATCAGCTTCTAAAGTCCTCCCAATACTTCCGAGAGCAGTTATCAAGAATCTGTAAGCCGCAGAATTGGGGCGAAACCCGATGGCCTCCATTTGAGATAGCAATGTCATGGCGTCGTCTACCTCCCCTTCTTGGCACATGAGGCAAATTGTATCGTTATATATATCGCAAGAAAGCTCCTGCCCATCACCAAGCGAACTGAGGGGGTGCTCAGAAATCGTACTCAGAGAAGAGCAAATTGACTTCGGAAAACATTTTCGCACATGGTTTTGAGGAATCAGATAGGAAATTAGAGCAATGGTGTTTGATAGCTTTCTGTGGGAATTGGAAGGAAAGGAAAAACCGCGGTAAGGATTATGAAAAACTGGAAGCAGCATGTTCATGGTTCTACGCGGGCAGATGCAAGTCTGTTTGGATCAAAGGGAACCAGTTCTTGGTCCTGTCCGATGGCGACAAGATTTCCATATCTCTTCCCATGTTTCACGATGCAGTTCCAGAGTATTAACAAACGGCAAAATGAGCAAAAGAGTCACCGAAGGGTTTATTAAAAAAAAGAATGAATGTAATTTATTTTTTTTATCTTTTGTTTAAAATTTGTTTAAAAATTAATTTTTTTATTAGTGTATTTTAATTTTATATATAATAAAATTTATAATTTAATTAATTCAAAAAACTTACTCGACTCAATTTTTCATTCTTTTCCAATTCAATCCTAGATCTCATTTCATTCCTTATCTTCACAAAAAATCCTTTTCTTCTCAACCTTCCATCCTATCATTTTTTTACTAACAATTAACCACAAGTCTATAAGTTATTCCTCTGCAACAAATCCAATAAAAAAACCACGTATTGTTAAGAAATTTATTTTGAGATATGAAATTTATTGGGTCTCGTCAGTGTTCACAACTCAGGGTGAAGAGCTTCATCACGACCCACGGTGCTTCACTACCCAAAAAGCAAAAGTGCTTCACGACCCAAGACCCAGGGTCGTGACGTGAAGACTTCACGACCCGTCACAACCCATTATTTTAAATTTTTATAATTAATAACTTTTGTTTTGTTTTAAATTTATACAACTATTAATCTTTTTGTTTGTTTTTTTTTACAGGTTTACTTTCCGCTAAACTTGGAAGGAATCAATTTTTTGAATGCAAGTTAACTTTAGGATCAAGATACGTTGAAATCTGTAAGAAGATTGTATCATTTTTAAATAAGAAAGAGATAAAATATTTGGTGCAGTACACTCAATTTAGTGATTTAATTTTATGTGCTAAGGATTATAACAATTTCAATCAAAACTAGGTCGAGGGTTACGACTCGTCACAAAATTGGATCGAGATTATACTCGACCCAATTTTGGTGGGTCGCGTGGTTTGATATGGGTCGAGAAGCATAATTTTGGCTTCTCGATCCATATATATATATATATATATATATATATANTTTTAGTAGAATTATGAAATTTGTTAATGTTTATATACAATAAACATTAATTTCATATGCTTCGATATACATTCATTTAAGTGAATATGTAATGAAATTTGTTATGAATTTTTTTAGTTCTATTATTATAAAATTTGTTAAGATTTTTAGTCGAGTATGAATTCAACCCACATTGTTAGAATAAGAGATGCATTCTTCTACTTGTTATGAATTTTTTAACTAACATACTTAAATTATAACATATAAGTAATGTTTACACAAATAAATTTTTTATATATATTTATATTCTAATCATATATAAAGTGAATTATATATTATAAAATGATCAAAACTCAAAAATATCAAAAATTTCCTATCCATTCGACCCATCTCGACCCAAACTCGACCCAAACCCAAAACCCTAAACAAAACCCTAAACCAAACCTCTAACATTATCACTCGACCCGCTCGTCCCAAAATTGAAACAATTTACCAATCGCGCGACCCAAATTTAAAAATCTACTACACACGTTACAATCTTGTCCACTCGACCCACACCAAAATTAAAAACTCACCACAAACACATTACATATTAATAAAATCAAATCGATTGTCTTTAAATTCAAACAAATTACATATCATTCAATATTATGTTCTACCAAATTCTCCTACAGATGGAAATCCGTTTTGTTTTTTCCTTCCACGTCTTCTCTTGATTACATGTGGCATAACCTACAAAACATAGATAAGATTATTATATTATAGACAATAGTATGTATTTAAAAAAATATGCTATATTATAAATATGCTATTATATAGACGTATTATGTGGGTCGAGACTCACAAGTTGGTGCACATGCTGTGGGTCGAGGTGTGCATATAGCCAGAACTAGCACTCTATACTCACACTCCACCATCCAGACCTAGCACGTACGATCATACTCGAATCACACTCCATCCACCTTCACGACCCACACAATAAACACGTTCTTCGACTGTAAATACTCACACTAACTCCACTCACAAAAATTCTAAAAAAAACAATCAGAACTAAACTGAAACAAATCTAGCAATACAAAGCATTCGAGTATATACTTACTTCTCTACAAATCTTCAAATTTTCAAATGATTTTTGATTATTTTGTCGTGAAGAACACAAAAATAACGAGAATAAATGAAAACTCAAATCGAGGAGGGATATATTAATTAAAAAATATTTTTTTAAAAATTAAAATCTAACTAATTAATTAATGACCTAATAAATGAACTCACCTAATCAACAGCATTCAACTCCTTTTTTCGATTTAAAAAAGTCAAAATACCTTTTATTTAATTTAATTTAAAGTGAGTCGTATATTTTTTATTGTCCCATTAACAAACAGTGTTCATAGTCATAATTTTGAGATAATAGATATTAATATAATTTATTTAAAATATAAAATTATACATACATACACACGTATGCCCTTAAAAGTGGGCTCCCATGAGGCCCATATAAAATAGTGGGCCTTCAATGTAGATTGAAACCAACAAATATTTTCGGCCCAACAACCTCTTAACACTGCATACATAAACCCGTATTACCTTCAAACCCTAAGAAAAGAGCAGTGAGACTGAAGGACTGCCACACCCCGCCCCCCGCGCTAGTATCGGCTTATCGCCACCACTTTGGCCGTAGTAAGTCAGTCTAAACATTTGTCTGTTTCCTGCTATTTTTAGTGAAGATTATATTCGTGTTTAATTTATTGCGCAATTTGGAATGGCTTTTAATTACCGAGGTTTGTTATTTTTTTCCCGGATTTGTGTATCAATCGTTTTAACAATCTTTCCAGTTGACTACTTTGTCAATATTCAGCATGTGGGTTGCTTGATAATAGAATTTTTTTTCAAGGTAACGTTTTATTGTTGATGCTATTGGAATTGTTTTTTTGTGTGTTTGGTGATTTTTTTTGGCTGGTTCCATTTTACTGAGTGTGTTATTCATCTGTACAAGAAAACGTGAAATGTTAATAGGTGCGGGGTTTATGGATTTTGTATTGAAATCAAATTTTGGTTGATGTTCTGTTGGGTTCATATACAGCCTGTATGCAGATGAAGTTGATGACCTATTTATTGTATTCATTTACTTTTCTCTTAAACTCTGATTTACTTGGCTCATATATGTTGTTTGTTTAATCTTCCAACTGTCTACATCAGTAGAGTTGAAATTTACCATTTATACTTGCCATAGGTAGACCATGGTTAAGCACAACAACGTCGTGCCAAATGGGCATTTCAGAAAGCATTGGCAGAACTATGTTAGAACCTGGTTTAACCAGCCTGCCCGCAAGACCAGAAGAAGAAATGGTAATCATCTTCTTGATGTCATCTGTTTTTGTTTGGAAAAATGAGGTTGCCGTTTTACCCCACCCCATTCTCGAACCAAATTTTGGATGCTAACGGCACAATACTTCTTTGTGTCACTTTCTGCATGTGTGTTAATTCTGCTCCTTTTGTACCTTACCAATAGTAAGCTTTACTAATAAAACTGCTGGTTTAATTTGTTTTTTGCATATTCTTTCAGCGTGGTTTAATCTTGTTTTATGCATCTTCTTTCAGCAAGGCAGAAGAAAGCTGTGAAGATTTTCCCCAGGCCTACTGCAGGCCCCCTTCGCCCAATTGTACATGGACAGACACTGAAGTATAACATGAAAGTCAGATCCGGCAGAGGCTTTTCTCTCGAGGAGCTCAAGGTAGCTTCGTTTCATAAATCCATATTAGTGCTTGGTTTCTACTTTATTTTGGTTAATAGAAAATGTGTTTTTGATCTGACTGATATTGATTGCTTGTAATAACCAAACCACTATATATGAGTTTTTGATTTTTCCATACTGTTCTATTCTTCTAGTGACAATATCTATTTGACGCCGATGTTGGAAGTTATTGCTGTTTGATTTCATGATTTTTTCTATTTTCTGTTTCCATTCTGGTGAGTTGAGCTTGATTTGTTGGGACCATTCTAAATGTGTCCCTCGTGACATCAATTTATTAGGCGTCCCTCATCTTGTGACCATTTTAATTCCAATTGATGATTTGATCTCTGTTGGATTTGTCTTAACCAGGCTGCTGGCATTCCGAAGAAGTTTGCCCCTACTGTTGGTATCTCTGTGGATCATCGTCGCCGAAATCGATCCTTGGAGGGTTTCCAGACTAACGTTCAGAGGCTGAAGACATACAAGGCCAAGCTTGTTGTCTTCCCAAGACGCACTCGCAAATTTAAGGTATACAATAATGATATTTTGAAGATCATTAAAGATAATTTCCTGTTACCTCAGATCTCTCAAACATGGTTGATCTCCCCCACAGGCTGGTGATTCTACTCCCGAGGAGTTGGCCACAGCCACACAAGTGGCAGGTCAATACATGCCAATTGCACGCGAAAAACCCACTGTGGAGCTCGTTAAAGTGACAGCAGATATGAAATCATTCAAGGCATATGACAAATTGCGCCTGGAGCGTACTAATGAACGTCATGTTGGCGTTAGGGCAAAGAGAGCAGCCGAAGCTGAGAAAGAAGAGAAGAAATAGTAGGGTCTGGTGACCTCAGTATCTGGATCTGTTTTGTTTCTGTATTCGAGTCTGAATCAAAGACTTCAGGATTTTGTTCAAATTGTTGGTTCCAACTAACAGGCGCTTGAATTTTCTTTTTCTCGAGACATTGTCTTTATATTGTTCTTATGTTCTATTACATGTCCAAGGCTCTATTTAGTGAATTTCTCGAATTTGATTTTTTTCCCATTATCCAGTCTCTTTTCATTTGCATTAATCCAAGTACAGGAATCTTTGGGGATTAAACTTGAAATTTTGGGAAGATGCATCTAAAATTTTAATTCGATCCACTGCTATCTGATCATAAAGT
Source organism: Primulina huaijiensis (assembly GCF_012295235.1). Taxonomy (NCBI): domain Eukaryota; kingdom Viridiplantae; phylum Streptophyta; class Magnoliopsida; order Lamiales; family Gesneriaceae; genus Primulina; species Primulina huaijiensis. The sequence continues at coordinate 21,692,780 of NC_133310.1, read as the reverse complement.
ATCCACTGTATATGGTTGATTCGAAGGTGGTTGGGTGGAATGCAATATCCTAATTATATTTTTGTAATATAAGTCGGTAAGATATGTGGCGAAATGGTGGCGAAAACGTGTATTGTTTTCACGACTTTATTGTAAGTGCTAGCTTCTCAAATTCAAATATTAGCTCAGCTGTCCTACACGCGGCGTTATGCTGCTGGTAAGAATCTGGACCTCTCTTGTTCTCGAATGCCAGATGGGAATTTATTCATATTCGATGTCTCTATCGCACGTAATATTTAGGATAATATTTATTTACACGAAATGTCCCAATAATTTATTCACGTTGTTTGACTATTGCCACCATTTCTTATTTGACAAGGATGATATTTAATAGCTTATTTTTCAAAAATTAAGACCTACCAAATTACAAATTATTAAAATAATTTATATGATATAAGAAGTTATAATGCATTTTTAACCATAAGTATATCACGAATCTTTATCTGTGAGACGAATCAACCCTATTGATATTCACAATAAAAAATAATAGTATTAGCATAAAAAGTAATAATTTTTCATAGACGACCCAAATAAAAGATCCATCTCACAGAATACGACCCGTGAGATCTCACACAAGTTTTTGCCTTCAACCATAAGATGACACTAATTAACTATGGAATTGTATATTAACATGTGGGAAGCTGATGCTTGACGTTGTCTGATATATTTTAATTATTCATTATTATTGTATTGCTGTTGGTCCAATTATTATTTGATTTAACTAATATATATTATTCATTAATAATTCGACGAAATTAACGATCGTAATGGTCGAAGTATTATGTAACATGATTATACATCATATCATGACCTAACAAAGAAGCACGTGCAGCCTTCACCCAAACGATTCACATGGTCATGATTTCTCTCTTCTCAATTATTGTTTTTCTTAAAAAAATCAATATAATTAAATTAGTTTAATTTTTTATTTTATAACAATTTTATATACATTAAATTGGAGTATTTTTTAAACCATGTTTAATTATTTTTTTCATTAAATTGGAGTATTTTTTAAACCATGTTTAATTATTTTTTTTAAAAAAATAATCTTTTCAAACGTATTACAAATATATTTGAGGATCTCATTTTGTAAAAAAATAAAAATTTGAATAAAAAATTATTTTACAAATTTCCTTCATTAAATTTTTATAGTAATTTATATACATTAAATTTGTATATATGAATGAACTTAATAATTGGTTGTAATTATATTACCTAAAAAAAATTAAAGTAATAAACTAATAATATAGGTTTGAACAGGAAGCTTAACTGGATTCTATGCGACTATTTGTCTATTAATATTATTAAATAATTCTAACTATATGTTACTATTATTTCTCGTACATTCTTAATCCCATGAAACTCGGTTGCAGAAATTGCCCATAATGGCTGCGAATTTGGGATCGTTGAGGCAGAGTTTTGCGGACAGAAGCAGGGAGAGATTGCTTTCGAGGAAGTACTACTCCGACGTTGGTTTGGATGCTCCTTACATTCGCCGGGAGGGTTGTTTTTATCGGATTCATCGAATCACGCGGGAAAGATTTTCGACGTGGTGGGACGATGTCAAGGGGACTGCGATCAGAGCGTATGAAATGGGTCGTTCCGATCCTAGGAAAGTGGTGTTCGCAGCAAAGATGGGCGCCGCTTTGTCTCTCGTGTCTATACTTATTTTTTTCAAGGAGCCCTTGAGTTATATTAGCCAATACTCCATCTGGGCTATCCTCACTGTTGTTGTGGTTTTTGAATTCAGCATCGGTACGTTGTGATTTCCCTCGAATATATCCTGTATTGGTTTGTGTTTTTTTTTAATCGGATGGTTTGTTCGAAATTATGGGTTTGGTCTATTAACAAGAAATCTATGTTTGATGTGATGCAAATTGTACGCAAGAGATTCACATTTAGATTAATTTGCCACCTTTTGCAGAGGCGTTAATATATGGTATCTGTGTGTAGGGGCTACACTTAATAAAGGATTTAATCGGGCGTTGGGGACCATTTCTGCTGGGGCACTATCTTTGGGGATTGCTGAATTATCTGAGATGGCAGGAGAATTCCAAGAAGTGGTGATAGTAGTCAGCATTTTTATCGCAGGTATGATATTTTAATCTTTTATGTGCGTGTGCGTGTGCGTGTGTTGAATTCAACTTGACCATAACTATTTGTGATCTTTTTTCTTGAAATTACATGTAAACTGAAATTATGCTTTGTGCATTTCGGGTGATAGGATTTCTAGCTAGTTATTTGAAGCAGCACCCTGCTATGAAGCAGTACGAGTACGGCTTCCGAGTGTTCTTGCTGACATTTTGTATCGTCTTGGTCTCGGGAACTTCTCATTTTGTTCGTACAGCAGTTTCTAGATTGCTCCTAATTGCTGTTGGGGCCGGTGTTTGTTTGCTCATAAATGTCTGCATTTACCCCATCTGGGCTGGTGAGGACTTGCATAAATTGGTTGTCGCAAATTTTAAGGGCGTTGCAAGTTCTTTGGAAGGTGACGATCTATTCTTTTCGCTTTTGCTGTATTTGGCAGCATCAAATTCTCTTTGCATTCCAAAATGACATTTTGAGCTGATTCATCGACCCCTCTGTTTAGGCTGTATCAATATGTATTTGCAGTGTGTTGAGTATGCTAGAATACCGTCCAAGATTCTTCTCTACCAGGCTTCTGACGATCCTCTGTACAAGGGATATAGAGCTGTAGTAGAATCCACTAGCCAAGAGGAATCCCTGGTGATACTAATTTTCCAGCATTTCATGCTAGGCAAAATTGATTTGCCAAGAAGTTCGTTTTTTGTAATAATATTTCATTCTGCAGTTGGGTTTTGCTGTATGGGAACCGCCTCATGGTCGTTACAAAATGTTCAATTATCCTTGGAGTGAATATATTAAAGTTAGTGGTTCTCTAAGACATTGCGCATTCATGGTTATGGCCTTGCATGGATGTATACTTTCAGAAATACAGGTATTTCTAGACAACGTTCTCAGTTTTACATTAATATTTTGGACTCGTTAACTTTCTTTTACATCAAATTCGAAAAATAATAGTTATTTTTCTTCTGATCCTGATTGCTTGAACTTCACGATTTTTCAGGCATCATCTGAACTAAGGCAGGTCTTCAAGAACGAGATTCAGAGAGTCGGGGCAGAAGGAGCTAAAGTGTTGCGACTGCTCGGTGAAAAAGTGGAAAAGATGGAAAAACTAAATCCTGGAAACATGCTGCAGGAAGTTCATGATGCTGCGGAAGATCTTCAGATAATGATTGATAAAAAATCTTATCTTTTGGTCAATGCAGAGGGCTGGGACAGCGAGAAGCGACTCGGAAAATTTGTAGATCCAGAACAGCTTCGAGAACTCAAAGATAACGAGAACAAACCACCTGTGATAAATTCCCTCAGCGACTCCACAACAAATCTTAAATCAAACCCATCTTTACGCCCCTATGATCCCCAGAATCCGAACATGAGTATCAATATTTCTTTTTCACAAGGAGGTTCTGGAGAAGATGTGCTTAAACATCAGACCATGTGGCCTTCACGCCTCTCAATAATTGGCGATAATCTTCTGAACGAGCGAGAAATAAGGACATATGAAAGTGCCAGTGCTTTGTCACTTTCGACATTTACTTCATTATTGATTGAATTTGTTGCCAGGCTTCAGAATATCGTGAATTCATTTGAAGAACTCAGTGAGAAGGCAAAATTCAAGGAGCCTGTAAAGTCGACTGAGACTACCGTGGATGCTGGTTTATGGAGGTGGTTGAAAAAATGTATGTGCTTCTGTGATTAATTCCCCGCTCGGCTCCGTTCCGGGAGTACAGTTGACAATTGAGCTCCCTGAAAGATTTTGTAAAGTTTGATACTTTGGGTTTTGATAAAGGATTTATCTAATTCATGCACATGACTATATCACCTTAAAACAATTTGATGAAGGATGGATAAATCTCGCTGTGAACCAAGTGTACGAGCACATTCTCTAACGAATCAGTTCATTATACAAGCAACAACGTTTCTCGCCTTTAAACTGTCCATTTTACGGTTTTGGTCTCCATATTTTTTATTTTCATGTTATTGATCATTCATGATTTAAGCATGTAACTTGTATTTTGTTCAAATTTAGTCATTTATAACCGGAGTGCGGACGTGGCACCTGACACATGAATAATTTATGATGTCATGTCAACATTTTTCGATGTGATTATGTCAGTATTTTCTGACGTCATGTCAGCATTCCGATGAAAAAATGACTAAGATCGAACAAAAACTACAAGTTAATGTAACTATGAATTGACTCATAATACTACTACCGTCTACCAAAAATGAAGAATATACATACTAAACAAAAATATAATTTCTCAGTCAAGTAACTTATATTTACGCCTCGGCTGTCCCTTAGGCCATAACCTCTCCATTCATCAGTATTTTTCCATTTATTGGACGCCAAATCTCGTCACACTCAAACCGTATAAATAGATTAATCTGACAAACACTGATGAAGTGTAAAGGTAATAAAACGATACATTTTCTGCCGAACTTACAGTAAAAGATTACACAAAATGTCGAAACAACATGCGGTGGGAAAAAATGGGAAAAGCTATATTTATTTTCTTATGTGCTAGTATGTCCTAGGAAACAATTCATTTCTCTTCGAATTCCACATCAATGATATCTGGTTGAGACTTGGAGGAGGATGTGGTACCTCGCCCGCCTCTTTTAGAAGAGCCACCTTGTGGTTGCCAAACAATATTTCCACAGCTCGCGCATTGAATTGTTTGGCTTTTATATCCAACAAATTGTTTCCTGCAAGCCGGGCAAGCTCCCTGCTCGAATACATCAATAGAAATTGTGAATAAAACTTGAGCACCATGTCCAAGCTGCATAATGATTCGAACATGCATCAAATAGCAAACAGCTGACTCAAAGGACACATGCATTAATTTTCTTGCAAAGAAGGGAATATCTGAGTCTGGGTGACGAAAAATCCGAAGCAAAATGAAAATAAGAAATCACTGTAGTTTAGAAAGTTTCATCGGAGCTGCAGAGACCACACGAGAGCGATTAAATTTCACAAAAAAAAAATAGCAAAATGCAGTTGCACTTCCAAGGTACTTTCTATTTCTACAATTTTATTTCTTTCGAAATAAAAATCATTCATTAAAATAGCAAAAAAGGTATAAAAAAACAAAAACCCCCAACATCCGCAGAAAGCAGTAGGAAACCACATCTACAACCCACAGAATTTTGAACAATTATATGAAAGGAGTACTGAATCAACACCCGTCAATAAAGCATAGAGATAACAACAAAAAAACTTCAACAACCCAGTTTTACCTTAATAACAAGATTGTTGGCCATAGCCCCAATTAGCAGAGGACCGGCAAATGGCAGTACCCATGTCGCAAATATTAAAACACGGAAGAGCCATCCTGAGAGAGCAAACCATACAAAGAAAAGTGTCTGTGCACATAGGAATATTTACAATTAGAACTATGAGATCCAAGAGTAGGATTATACATATCTAGTTGACATAACATCCTGAAGAAGAAACCAAACATTTCATTGAATCAGCACATAGGCCATGTACAGCAAGAACAGTAATGATGCAAATAGAGATAACCCTCTCCGAAATTCAAAGGGATAGAAATTTTGGAGCTTCATGCCATTAACATGCAATACTATCGTTCATAAACGATAAATGTCAGCAAAATTCTTAAAATGACGAAAGTCATGGCCACAAACTACCGTTTACTAACTTCCATGAGTTGTAACATATGGACACCCTGCGAAATGTTTCACGTCTATACGTGCATGACTTTGATATGCGCACACACACACACACACACACACACACNCGCATACTAGGAGGCCACATTTTCACTACATCATCCCAAATGTCCAATAGATTAAAATAATCAAATCACAGTTTAACTGAAAGTATAAACCGCAACCTTGCAATTGACATTTAACTAGACATTCACCAACAATAGTCAACGCAAGAAATTGGACCAAACAAAAGTTTCAAAAATAACTCACAGCAAAACCCCTTCCTAATGGCGTATCGAGCAAATCATTCAACTGTCTCCTGTACTGTAAGAACACACATAACAACAAATATTCTATTAGCAAGAAATCAATATCCAATTAGCTAAACAACAAGTTACATATTGAACTGGAAACTTTAACAGACCCTCGGCCAATTTGTGCGGAAATTCAGCGAAAAACCCCGCCATCGCTGCGTAATCTCCAACTCGCGGTCAAGCTCAAGAGCTTTATCGGACGCAGCCTGCGCCACGGCGGAAAGTCTCCGAGAGACCGCGTATCTCCGGTCAATCCGCTCCGCCGTTTTCTTTGTCTCAAAGACTAACAGCTCGAAACCATCGTTAGCCCTCCGCCACGCGTCCCTCAAAGCCTCGCCGGAGGCCACGCGCTTCGCGAATCCGTCTAAATCGCTACGCCTGAAGGCCCGTATGCTCGCCACGTGGTGGATAGCGACAAAATGTTTATCTGGGTTTCTGATGAAAAGGGTTTTTCGAGTCTTGGTGGGCAGTAGAGGATGCCACTGCAAGTGCAGACTCGAAGCCATGGCCACGAGAATCGGAGCTCAAGTTAAAAGGAGGCAACCTGCTTTGGCCTTAACTGCAACTTATGCAGCTTCAGGAATCGAGATGACTGTTTAAACAAATCACTCTTTTCCCCCTAGATTTTATTCTGTATTCGGATTGGCCCTTCAACTTTACATTATTCAAATTACGGAGTTGTATTGATTAATTCAGCCAACTTGAACAAGGCAGCCACGTATTATCAAATTTTAAAAATAATATAAAATAAAAAGAACCAGGCAACCACAATTTTGAATGACATTAATTTGAGGAAAATATTTTTTTATTATTTATGTATATCAATACATATTATAATTGGAGGAGAAATATTATTTTTATTTTATTATAATTATCTTGAGAAATTGAAATGTATGATAAATGGTATGGAGGAATGAGGAGGTGAAGAGTGGATGATAAAAAAGAAATCATTGTTATTTTTCGGTGCTGATGACGAATGCACGACGTCCTTGTTTCATCTTATATTTAACCTAAAATTTAAAATAATTTGAACTAAAAAACATTCTTTGATAGTCAAATAATAAATTAATTAATTATACATCATTGTTTCATCTAACTTAATTCCACAAAGGTTTAAGTTATGAAGTTAGTATCCTTGCCATAATTAATAATCAATCATGTAGAAGAACTGCTTTTCTGGGGACAAGATGCAAATTTCTAATAATCTCAACACAACACAACACAACTCTGCTCTCACGTACAGATAGATTAGCATCGTCTAAACACATCAAACATTGTAAGTTGAAGTCCAAAAAGTGGGCACGACATACAAAATATATGACAAATTCGGATACGAAGAAGAACCAAGCAACCCACACTATTTTTTCCGAAGTTCTTTTGCCATTTAGCACCTGTGTATACTAGTTACTCAATGTGAAGTCCAATATCCTGAGTATGATGGTACAGTTTCCATCTGACGGAGAAGTAGATTATCACCCGAACTCGAATGGAACAGACCCAACTTCTCCAAGATTCTTTCGACCAGTACCCCAGCAACGTATGAAAGACCCGAGACCATAAATCCCAAAAGAACATATGTCACAACCGATTTTAGGTAAGGCCTGGGGGGTCTTCTAACATAAGCTCTTCCGACGGCTAATCCACAAATGCACAAAAGCGAAGCAGCCGCTACCAAGATGAGCTTGAATTCTTTGTTATCACTCTTTCGGAATGAGAAACCATAAGCCACAGGAGCCACTAAACCAAAGATGATGTATGACAGTATAGAAACTATTGCATGAATTACGAAATTTTCCTTTTGGCCAAGAAGTTCTTTGTAGCGATCTCTTCGCTCGATTACTGGACTAACATGATTGAGGGCTTGCTCTGTGCACTCACTCCTTAGTTCCCAAAGCTGTAATGTTTATGCATACATGATCACATGAGATATTTCATCATCTTATCCAAGAAGAAGAAAAGGATGTAATCTTAGTAATTATGATATATCTAAAGATCGTTACTTAACAGAGTCGAAAAGTAAGATTGCTTACATTTTGACAAATGACAAAAAATCCTCCAATCAAACTGGCTATTCCCAGAGCTACAATTTTCACTGTTGTCAAAGAAGAAAGAAGTGAACAAAAAAGTGGCAGAATGAGGACTGTCATTCAGCAGTACAATTCATCTTCTAGATGGTTTGACGTGGAGACAGGTATAACAAAGATGAAGACAAATACTATGTTTCTAACATCTTACTTAATAATAATTCATTGATAATGTATGTTTTCATATCAAATCATAAGACAAGTGTTCATATCAACTCGAATGCTAAAAAAGACAGCAAACAATATGATAATGCATATTATCGTTAGCCAATTAAGAAAATTTACAGCATACTTACACGTGGCAGCACCACCACCAGCAGCAGATGATACAACACCTAAGCTAGTAATTGACTCAGCTAATCCACCATATACTATGCTTTTAATCACTTCAATTTCAGACTCATTTCTCACTTCAGTTCCGTCAGCATCAGCAACAGTAACTTGAGGTGCTGAATGCAATGCACTGTTTGTTTCTTCTGGGTAGACTATATTTTGCCCAGTTTGAGATGAACCCACCGGCCGTGCATCTATAGTTATCACGGTGTCCTTTCCTGTATCATATTTTTGTGATGATAAACTTGAAAAATAAGAACGAAATTATATGCTTGGATTATTTTTGGCATCCACATGTTTTTAAATTCTAAGTAACGTGTCAACTGGTCTACAGTACCTTGTACAATGGAAACACCGTTTACAGATGGAATGCCATCAATTTTCAATGACTCTCCGGCGTGGACTTCAAATTTGGTTTTGGTGACAATATGCTGAGACACTTTAGCGGGATAAACTCGACCTGTCAGTCCAAAGGAACATATGTAACATATTCATGCATTTCCAAGACCAAGATGATTAAGAAACGTGGAACTAACTGAATGGAAATTCATGCACGAATCAAAAATAACTATCTAAGTTTGATAATCGTGTAATTGATATTTTCATCAAATAATTGTGAGTAGAGAACTGATTTACGCCAATTCAAGAAATTATGGAACAAATAAAAAGGACTACAGTTATAAAAAAAACCGATACCATCATCGCCACTTTGAAAATTTGCTTTTTCATTTTCAACTACAGATTCAGTAACAATTGTGGCTTCAACGTCTTGATCCTCTTGAGGAACAGCTAATGAAATGTCCAGTCTGCCATCGACATCTTCAAGTACATAAACTGGTGTTGCCATATCACCTGCACCAATGGATGTGCACAAGTTACGGGAGTTGAAACAAAATATAGTTGCAACTTCATAATTTATTATCATGCTGGAAAAAATATGATGTTAATAAATAGATATAGTAGAAATGCAGAACTTAAATATTATCAAAGTAAAGAGTGGTTCATGAACATCAAATATACGTTCTTAACAGATAATGAATAAACAAGAATGCAGAGTCCAAAATTTCAAAATTACCGGTTTAGCTATGACAACATAAAAAAAATGCATTTCATGTTACCATGGGAAATAGATACCCAAATGAAAGTTAGAATGGCCATTTACATAGTTTTACCACACTGTAAAAAAGTCACCACTGAAAGAAATCAAACTTTCAAACTTTGCTTATCTGTATTTTCTGGTTGGATATTTGACCTTCCTTTGGTTTCCTCAAAGGTCATAAATACTTCATTTGATGAAATTAGCAAATTCATACCACCTTTTGATGACGAGATGTCATGCTCAGATGATTCTCCATTAGTGAAATGGGGCCCACTAGGAGGTGTTTTTGTTGATAGATTGGTCCCATGATTCATTTGGGCTTTTTTGCCAGACTTAGATTCCTGCAACTGATCACCGGTATATGCTTCGATGTGTTCTATTGTTGCTTCTATTGCATGCACCACAGAAAATAAATACCGATAGTAGTTGTACTACAGGGAGTGGGAAGGCTATTCAGACTCCATGCTCTTTCCAGAAAAAAACATTTAGCATGTCACAAAAAGGATTTGACAGGAGAATGCTTATTTGAGTATCATTTCTCCGGGTAATACACAACTGGACAACTTTTTCTAGGTAAGTGTAAAATTCCATGGTCATCTTTCACAGAACAGCAATTACTTTAAAATGGCTAACTGTAATGAATGGAATATTGGGATTGAGAAGTTTAAAAAATCAAAATTTCCACCTAAAGGTACTAAGGCTGATAGAATATGGATATGCCGATGCAATGAGAGGGAAAAATGGGGGAAAAGAATATAAGGGTGACAAAATTGGGAGGGCTCCAAAATTTGACAGTCTATGGACTATATTCAGACTAACATGAAAAGTTAAAACATGGTGTTTTTACCTATCTTCTCGTCTGTTTTGTCTGAAACTGCGTCAACCGATACTTTGTGATCAATGATGTTGGAAGAAGGAACAAGTCCCTCATCACTTTTTCTCACATCTTCGCCAGACTTACTTCCTGCATGTGACTGAAACCATAAGTTCTTCTCCCCCTTAAGGACTTTATCACAGAAAGTGTAAAAATTTAACCAGGCAACCAAACTAAATATTCAAAAACTTATGAAAGGGTTATTATCTTTTTTGACACGATATAGTATACTTAAGGTATTTATCGAATTAAACTCAATTTTGGTACCATATGATCATGAGTAAGAAGGATTAATGGATACAATAAAGGACTCTACCTCGTGCAACTGCTGTTTCTGGCTTATTGAATGTGAGCATGGAGGCAAACCAATTCTTCTTGGTACTTGAAACTTGTTCATCCTTGATGTTAACTTTCACCTTTTTCCCTTCAAATATCCGGAACAACTTAAATCCATTTCCTGAACATATAATAGAACACATCATGACTTGTATATTTAAGAAACTGGTTGTAAAAATGTTTTACATAGCAAGTTGTACTACACCAACATGTAACAACAGAATGAAAGATCCATTCATTTTGACAATTATTCCATATTATCATTTTGTATGTATGCATATAGGTGAAACATATATACTTCAATGACACTTAAATGAATTAAATGAGCATGAACCTTTTGGTATATCTTTATTTCAGATTTCACCAATATAGCTAGAAGCATTGACGTGATATAAAATTCTGTTCAGTCTGAAAAATACTTACCGGTTGGAAAGAAAAAGCTGAAGCATGACATGCATCTGAATAAATCAGGCTCTCTGTCATGATCAGTGACATTTGTTGCTATTAACGGAGTACTATCATCACCAATATAATCAGTTTCATGTACCACAGTACTAGACACCTGAAATGAGTCAGCATCTAACTTGGAGTCAGCTACAGCTTCTAATTTGTTACGCTTAATGTCTTGTGCAGAAAGTCGAATCCCGCGTTTTCTTTTGCGAAGAATAACCCTTCGCGTGATACAAGAATTACAATTAGGACAGTATAAATCATGTGTTGTTTGCTTTTGTAATACTTGTTCCACATCTATTTCCGTTACTTCAAGTTCATCCCCAGGTACCACGTAAACCTCTTCACATTCTATTTCTCCAGAAGACTTAAGATATGAGTTAGACAAGCCATCACCCTCCCGAATTCCATTCTGCTGATGATCTGAATAAGACAAGTTATCATCATTGAGATGTCCTCCAGATCCTCCGTTTACTGTAGACGTGGAATTATGCAGCGCATCAAATTCTTGAGACAAGATGTCCAGTTCGTTGTGTCCATTGCTTTTTTCAATTTGCTGATCTCCAGAGTTCTGAGGAGTAATTTCATTGCCTGGGAAAATATGTGAATTAAACCTCCGCCAGCTAAACTCAAAATACAAGGATAGAACAACGAAACAAATCATCATAAAAAAGATATGATCTAGTAAACTGTAAGCATGGGCAGTTTGCACATTAATTTAAGATGACGAAAAAGTTGAGGACCAGAAAGAATGGAGAGAGAGAAGAAATATTTTCTTCATGAGTCATCAATGAGGGCTTCTTGGAAGGTAGAGGGATGATGATGAAACAGCCAAGTTATGAGATAAAATTACAGGGAACTATGATTCATACATATGCATCCCAAGCTGTTCTCAGAAGCACGATTATGTCTTCTGTTGCCCTTCCTTTGAACATCAAAAGATAACTGAATATCTACTTTACAATGAAACTGTTATTATCAATATATGTATATCCAGAGAGATGTAAGTCAAAATATCTACCAAAAACTTATATGGATTCTTGGGGTGCTTGCGAATATAATTTTTACCATTGTGAGGATCAAATTTTTTAGAACACAGCATGAAAACGGAAAGTCCGTCTCTATAATGTTGTCGATTTCCTGAGATCGGCCCTTCCAAGAACATTAAAAGTTGCACGTTCTGCAATTTTCAACGATTTTAAAGGTTTCTTTCTATTGTAGTATCTACTAACCTCCAGATTCATTATTTAAAGTTTTCTCATTCATCAGCTTATGCAATTGCCCTTTATGATTCTGAATATGGTCAACACATGCACTTCCATTCCGATATATCCAAGAGCAGATTCGACACTTCCATGTTCCTTCAGTAACAAAAGAGAGACGTAATGCAATTGTAATAATTGCAAATGACACCTAAACTAACGCATGATTTAATGGTATAGCAATGTTCGATGTGTCTGGTATGTAGACATTTTAACAGGACACGCTCGTCGACAAGGATTTATTGGTTGCAAGACATTTTAGCACTGACGTGAAAATGGAAACAGGATGATATGCATAGAAACAGCTGAGATTATGTCTTAGGATCCTGTGCTGCATGAATTTTCCAATAAATCAATGGCAGAGTAAGAGTATTTCCGGAAAAAAAACTAGTATTCTAAGTGAAATAACTCCTCAAACTTGTTAGTCACTTCACATTTTATAGTAGAGCAAACGTGGAACATGTAACATTGCCTGCGGCAGCTGCATTGATTTCATTCACCAATTAATATTCGGTATATCCACCTTAATTTAGCATGTGATATGAACAGGTATATATTAAAAACGATGACCGGATGATAGCCGTTCACAGGTCGGTCCTTCCACTGTGTCGACTCTCAATAAGTTCATCATCGTTTGACCACATGTCCAAAATCAGGGGCGAAACCCAAAATACTAACTAACCTTCAAGATGGAATAGCCCCTCCGGCTTATTAGATAAAACCCAAAATCATAGAGCCAAAGTGGGACATGTAATATTTTACGTTGGTAACAGATGAACTTCGAAGATAAAATCCCCAAACTTCTAAAGTGGGCATATCGTTCATTAACGCAACTTATATAGTGACAACTCCAAGATCTAACCACCACCCGATTTTAACTTAAAGTGGAATCAATTCCTCTATGTACAATTTTAAAACTCTCAGAAAAATTATCACACTTCACCACAAGATATTCCACTAAAAGGGGTGGATTGAGTGTTCAGATCTGTTTCATTATCGAGAACACTGTGACTCAAGATACAATTGCGTTCAGGAATAATAATTTATGGAAAGGATTATAAAAAGCCTTTTCAAAGTAAAGTTCTTTACCTCTACCATAAAATAAATTGGGAAGGGATCGACAAGAGTTAAGAGGCAAATCTTCATCAATAATATTTAATAGAAAGAACTTTTCATAAGTTTAAAGAATTAAGGGAAAGAATACGAAAAGGGCCATTTTAAAAAAAAAAAAATCACTTAACAAACATGTAGGGCTAAAAGTGGAGCTGGAGTGGGGTTAAAAAGCAATAAAATTTCAAAGTACTGTTCTTGATCGTATTTCAAAGAAGATGTTACTCAGAAAGCTATACAACATCACAATCACAGGATCCATGGAGAATAAAAGCTTGAAAGGTGGCAAAAAAAAACACCCGTAATAATTGACTGTACTCGTCGATTATTTACCTTCATCTTCCTCAAAGAAAACAAGATTGTCCGATTTTTGCAGCTCATTTGAGACTTCTTCTTCATTTCCAACAACCACGTCAAGTTCATCTTTTCCCTCCCCGTTTTCAAGAGTTGACTCGAAATCTTTAGTCCCATGTCCATTACTCTCGGAAGTCCCATTGTTATTTTCAGTCTCAACAATGGCACTTTCAGTGCTCCCGGTTTCATTTACAGGCCTTGACTTTCTTACTTGAAGACTAGCCTCCTCTTCTTCTTGTTCTTCCTCCACCTCTTCTTGCTCCCATTTTTGCTCTTCTTTTTCCATCTCTCACAGAAACAAGGCCAAAAGAAACAGCTTTTCTTTCAGATGGGGATTAGCTATGCCCAATAACCAAGATGAAATTTTTATATTCAAACAACTGCACAGAAAAGGATGGGAGGCTTATCTGCTGGTAGATGGCCTCTTCCTGGTTCTTATATATTTGCTGGAAGCAATAAATGCGAACCTTGCATCAGCTAACAAGCTTCCCAACCAATACTTGCTTAAAAATAGTACGAATATTAAATTAATTTATAAATGTAGATTATCTCCTGGATCATGTTTGCATGTCTCATTTAGCTCCTTTATCTTCATTTTCTTGAAATAGTTACAGTATAAATCAACTTTGGGATTTTTTTTTTTATGAATTATCGAGAATATTTTTTTTTTGGGAATAATTTGTTTGATCGGTCAACCTGCTCTCTTGCAAATTATCTGTAAAACGAAGTTTGATTAATCCCTACCCTGAATGGCATTAAACTTCAGGTCAACTATTATCATTCATACTGTTTTGAAAAAGATATTATTGGATCTGAATCATTTTTTTGAATAAAAAATCAATTGCTCATGCATGCGACTACCAATATTGAGATTCAATATTTTTGCATAATCTCTTGTTGATTAAAATTTTATAATAATTAAATTTACAAAATAAATATATTGTCTTTATTTTTTAAAAAAATTTGCCACCTTCTTACAAGCTATGAAAAACAAATATTTAATATCACACTTCATCTTAAACGGGTCCATTTTCAAATTGAGTAGGTCTTTTGTGAGACGGTATCACGAATCTTTATCTGTGAGACTGATCAACCCTACCGATATTCATAATAAAAAATAATACTCTTAGCATAAAAAATAATATTTTTTCACAGATGACTTAAATAAGAGATCTGTCTCATAAAATATGCCTAGTAAAATTGTCTCACAAAAATTTTTATGTTTCAAATTTCTGGTTTCAATTTACACCAGCATTCATTGGCATGCAGTATTATTCAATTAGCCACCCTAGTGAAAAGGATGGGGGGCAATATTCAATTATGTGAATTATTATAATTTATTATATTTGTGGGCTAATCTGCCAGCGGGACAAGTCTGACGTACAATGGAAGTAAAAAATACAAAAGTTGTTGTTTTTTTTTTAAACGAATTTTATATATATTTACAATAAAAAATAATATATTTGATATAAAATATAATATTTTTTCATGAGTGATCGAAATAGAAGATAACAAAAACTTATGTAAGACGGTTTCACTGATCGTATTTTGTGATATAAATCTCTTATTTGGGTCATCCATGAAAAAGTATTACTTTTTATACTAAGAGTAATGTGAATATCGGTAGGGTTGACCCATCTCACAGATAAAGATTCGTGAGACCGTCTCACAAGAGACCTACTCATAGAATATTTATCTCATAAAATTGATTCATGAAACCGTCTCATAGAAATTTTTATGAAAATATAATAATGTGATAGCAAATGAACATGGGGATTTTGTGGTGTGAAAGCTAATTGATGTTGTTAGGAGTTGATATTTTACTGAATTTATTGTTTTAATTTATAGCGTGTACAATGGCCTCACCAGTATGATGGTTGACTTAAAAAAAATTCAGAAAATCTTAGTTATTTTATTTATTTTTGTCTTTTGTGTTCATTCAAATTATATTTTGTATAAAAAAGACTGGGCGTCCCATTCCATTACTTTCATGGATTGATTATTGTTGATACTGGTACAATGTCCTACTTGAGGTACAATTTAATTAATATCCATTAGATCACAACAAACTCCGGAGCACATTTAATTTTTACACAAAAAATAATAAAAATATTAGACGATATTTCGAATCAATTTTGTAAATGAATATCTTATTTGAGACACTCATGAAAAATTATTAATTTCAATGTCAAAAATATTACTTATTATTGTAAATATTATTGTAAATATGAACATATTTGATTCATCTCATGGATAAATATATATATATATATATGAGACTGTCTCATACGAAATTTATTATTAATTTTATTGTTGGGACAAAAAGTAAATATGAGGGTCTCCACCTACCCCATAAATACCCATAAGTAGCATAAATTGTTGCTCGATGAGTATCTAAATCCTACATATTCTTTTTCTAAATAAATCAATGGGATTCATTGAGTGGTTTCATATCGTGTGTGTAAGTATTGGTACGTTATAAAGTTTGAGATCGTTACAGAGATTATTTTGGCATTATGACCTATGATAAATCACTTTAAATGTTTAATCATCATTTAAATATAAAAAATTATATTTAAAATAATACTCGAAAAATAAACATATATCAAACGTAAGCAAATTAACATATATTACGTACACGCAAAATAGTATAAGCCACTAGTATAGATAATTAATTCGGAGCTGCACTACTCATTGAATCCAATTTACATATCTACCGATTTATTTTTTATATATGCGTGCGTCAGTGTGTATATATATATAATTAATTCGGATACATCTAATCTTGTCTTCCCATTTATCACATTATTACAAGAAGAAAAGATCCGATAGAAGATCTTTATTAAAATTTAGTTACTCATCTTTTGTTTGACATTTTGTCATATGATCTCCTAAAATTGTAACGTTTATCCAACACTTGAGAAAAGAAGTTAAATAATACACACAAGCATATATAGATACACATACAATACAATACTTGCTAATTCACATATACACACACAAACGCACAACCAACCCCAACGGCCCCAAAGTAAAAATACGGAAGCAACTCGAGCAGAGGATGCATTTGAAGAACTCACCATTCACTCATTCAGGGAATGGTGGCAGGGACGAAAGAAAGAGTCCCACCCAAGTGCAACCACACTAGCAGGAAATGCAAGAAAAAATATTAATTAAAGCCATATACATAGCTGTGTGTGTGCCTCAACATCCATTAGAACACACATCGATGGAAAGAGCATATTTTTTCATTACCAGGACATTTTTGTGGCCCCGGTTGGCTATTGATTAAAACTTGGAACATGTCAAATTTCTGTAAAAGATTGCAACAGTCAACCTGTTCACTGTTTCTAGACATAATGTTGCTTAAAGAAGAATAGTTTACGTCTAAAAGACTATCAACGACAAGCCACAACCCTTGTTCACCGTCCTTTTAAGACTATCATGTAAAGGAATGTACCTGCCGACGATCAAGTTCCAGTTTTTTCAGCGCCAGCCATCCGAGCTGCACTTCTGGAAAGCAGTACATCTTTCATTTCTCTGTAAACTTTAAGTTCTTCGAGCGCATCAGATGTCTTCCGAGGCTTAAAAAAATCAGAAACAGTTCCAACTTCTTTCTCTGGTTCGACTTCAGAGGCGTAAGATGTATAATGGCTTGAATCTTGGCGCAGGGGAGGGGCCATTTTAAGCATGTGAACAAGGGCACCAACAGCTGCATCCTGAGATTTCTTGACTGTTGAAGATGACTGGGAAGTAACTTCTGAAACATTGGCACCATCAAGATTTTGACTGTATGATAAAGAAATGAATTCAGCTCCACAAGTAACCAAGGCATAATGTTAGCAAGAAACCACATACCTCGACCTTAAAGCAAGTAAATGCACAAAATTCCTTTTTCAAACATAATTGCACAGATCTTTAGATAAACACAACTAGCACCCCAGTTACATAAAGGTGATAGTATTTAAAGAGACGACATACATGAACACAGACTAGAACTGTAGAATATTAAACAACAGACAAGAGTGATGCATTTTCTTTTATATCAGTAACACTTCAAATTATGCATACTAGAAGGGGTTTGGATAATAACGTCCCTTTTTTATGGATCAAAGTTTTCTCTTATGTACTCACCGGCTCTCTTGTAACTGGTGAACAGAGTTATGACAATGAATCCTGATGAACTCCATTGCAAGAAAATTTCAAAAGAGAGGACTGACAGACAAATGCAGAACTAGAACCCATTTTGGTTCCATACAACAGAAATGAAAAATGAAATATAAAATTCAAGTTACAAATAACCAAAAATGATGAATGCCTTCAACATCTAAATCAAATATGCATTTAACATCAAACTTAACAAAATAATCATATGTTGCTTGGTAGAATCTTAGATTACAAAAATGCAGTTGGTGGACCTTTAGTTTATACAAGTATGCAAGTGGAGGCAGAAGAAGTTAAGAAAAGACAAGCACATGCGTTCTCTCTGCTTTCCATATTCAGCTTAAGGTTCTTGCGATTATGAGCATACTGTCAGATGCAACATGTTCACTGGTTAACCATGAAATGTTAGTTAAACCGCATTTTGATGCATTACAAATAGCAATCCAAATTACCTAGTGTGGAAATCAGTTGAATCCACATCATCCACGATAAAGGGACAGGAAAAATCACAATCGCCAAAGTCATCCTGGAAAGATAATCTGCTGGAGCTTCTTGAGAATCCAAAGCATGGCGAACTATTTGAGGACTGCAAACTTGAAAACCTTCCAGAATCCTCTTTCGCATCTCTTGATATCTAAGGAACACAAGCAAAAGTAAATCAGTAAGACTAACTCACCCAAAACAATGAAAACTAGTAACCACGAGCTGAAACTCATTGAAAGATGCACCTTTTGACCAAGGTTTATCGGCCCGCAACACAACTCTCCAGCTCTGAGTGAATCTTGTTTCTTTATTGACCTAATTCCAGATGGAGACCCATGAGGTGAAGGATCACATTTTGTGTTTCTAGGAGATAGAGGCGGGAGAGAATGCCTGCTTGAATCAGATAAATTTGGAGAAAGGTATCTTGGACTTCTGCCCATCATTGGATGTGGAATACTCATAGGAGCTGTTTCTGAACGCATACGACTATGCATGGGAATTCCCGCAGCAAAATATGCAGGGGGAGATGGGGAAGGAGATGATGAGAAAGGAGGAGAAAGTAAGTCATCAGATGTAGATTTGTGATAAGTAGGGATTCTCTGTGTTTGTGTTCTATTGCTTTGTATGTCGGTAAGAGAAGTTGAATATTCATATGGGGAGCGATATAATGGTGGAGATTCACCGAATGCTTGGAACTGTTGAGAATAACCATCCCTGTGGAGACCACTTGCCCAGCTGTGCGGTCGTTGAAATGGTGATGCAGAAGTTGATTCTCTCGCTCTTATTGGGAAAGATGTGGCACGAGCACTCTTCGGAGACGATGTAGAAGGAAATGCCCTCATAGGGGGAGTAAGGGGGCTACCTACGTAGTCAGTAATTATTTCTGGGGGAAACGATATGACGGAATCCAGATTGAAATCAGATAAATCTTCACGATATATCACAGATACGGAAAGGCGGCCTTGTTGGGCATCAACCGGAGTAAAATTATATTTCTTCATCGATTGCTCCTCCTCTCTTGAAAAAGGGGAACAAAATGAGTAGACTTTATAATTGATATCAAAATGGCTATTCCGATTCACAGAACATAGTTTTCGGAATGCCTTATATGCAGGAAGGATCCTCAACATAGAATAAACAGTGCGCAACAGTACAATCGATTTCTTGTATGTTTTCTTGTAAGAAGCATCAACAATTTGAGGAGACGTTGACCTAAGAGACTCATATTGAACAATCCACCTCTCTACAACCGTCTCCATTGACATCTCCGGAGCCAAAGTTGTGAGGGAATCATGATCTGATAAAGAGTTTTGTGTTTCTGTAACAAGTATAACATCAATTATCATAGGTTCCATCAAACTCCTATTCCAAAAACTCAAACTTTCCATAGCGGCTGGACGATCTCCTAATGCTAAGTTGAACCATCTGTCGCTCTTTCTGACTTCTGTACTCCGACTAGGGGGCCTACTGGCAGGAACCCTTGAATCCAATACAACATGCAAACTTTTCAAAAGAAACTGATTAAGTATTTGTTCAAACCTTCCATGTTCCCCACGAGGATAACTCTGCAAATCCATTTGTCTATATAAACCAAATCTCAGATCCTGGTTTCCATCGTTATATATATGATTTCACTATGCATCCAATCTTTCCCAAGATTAATAATCCTATCAATTCCTAACCATTAATGTAAAATATTCCTGGGTTTTCAACGAAGTTTTCTTTTTCCTCTTTTCCCCACAATTTTTCAAACACAAGACGGAAAAATCTGACATCCATGAGCTCCCTCATACAAGCTGTCACGCGTATATACACATGCCTGAGAAATAAAATAGATCCCCAAAATTTAATAGAGGGAAATGCAGAATAAAGGAGCCGGTAGTAGCCCAATCATTAAAGATCAGCTACCGTGGTATAAAATAGACAACATGAGAATTTCGAATTCATGCAACAGAAAGCACAGCAAACGGTGCAACACGCCAGATTCAAGATTGAAGATTTAAAAATATGCAAGCCAAAATAACCGAATCAGAGGAAAGAAAAGGTAAATACACGAACAAAAACATGACCGGAGTTCAAGAATACTGCATATAATCGAAAAAAAAAAAATCAAGCCCGTGAAAATTTACCCCCCGTAATTTCGTGTCCAACCTACAGCTTAACCATAAATAAATCGAACAAGTAAAATTGAAAAAGCAACCAAAATAGTACAAAAATAACTATAAATTCAAAATTATTTAAATTAACAAAGAACACCAACTTGAAAGAGAATTCGAGAACAGTTTCTGCAAGAAATGGATGCGAGAGAGATTACAAAAGAGAAATATAAAGGAAAGGGATATTAAGAAAGATCGAAGCAAAGAGATTGCGTAGAGTGCACAGACTCAAGGGGAAGACAAAGCAATTAATTATGTGGTCTATGATTTAATTAATGTTAATTAAATTAGATTCATTACAGAGATAGTACAGGCGAAATTGGTCACAACCAGTGATGATAATATATTAAATTCCCAAATTTGGAATTATATAGATAAAACTATGTTGTTTTTAGTATTTGTAATTACAATTTTAATGTCGATTTTAATTACTTAATTTGATTTTGAAGTAACCGATCAGAAATTGAGCCTCAAATTTCAAGAACCTTGCACATTCTCGAAAAATGACAGTAAAATTAACGTGAATGCAAATTTTAGTTATAATAATCAAATTATCTATGAGAAAATTCTTTAAATAACAAAGTTGATAAATTTTTAGTACGTGATTATGGGATACAAATATTTTCCAGACATAAATGTATGATTTGTTTTAAAGAAGCAATTAAAAATTATTAGTCATATGCCTACCATTTCTTATTTGGAAATTAATTTTTAGTCACAAATTCAGAATATAGGAAGTTCTCTGGCGGCCACAACAAATTGACAGGTAACGAATATAAGCATTTCTCTATTTTCTAAGAAAAATGAGTAACATATGCATTTAAATCTTTATATTTTGTTCTCAATTTTATTGCAGATTACATATCATATTTTTTAATTTTGTAAAATTGAGTAATGCCATAAATATAATGTTCTCGGTATCACCATAGTAATGTCTATACAAAACACAAATACAAGTTAGTATACAAGATATGAAACGATGATTGGAAAAAAAATGAAGAAATTGGGTTCAAATGTAAAATCCCAGTACGTATCTATTTTCTCACTTCTTGCCTTTGCGTTGTTTTGGGACTAGAGGTTTCTTTTTCACTTTTTTATTTGGCTTTCCTGCTGCAGATTTTCCAATCTTCCGTGTCACACCCTAAATACAGACTTCTTATCAATAAGAGATTCGCATGTATTAAATATGCATAGAGGAGGTGAACGTACTGATGTTTTCTTAGCTCTTTTGGTTTTTCCAACTGGCTGATCCTCTGCGGCGTCGATTTCATCAGTTTGAGCGATAGCTTTGGGCAGATTGTCTATCTCATCTTCTGAATCAAACGAGAATCCATCCAGTGTCCCTAAACGTGTAGAATACATCGAATCAGAATTTTAAGATACAAGCTTATTAAAAATGCCATGGTACGTGTCCATGCTAAACAATCCAACTCAATGACCCCTGACCTTCAACCATGGTTTCAGCCTCATAAACATTAGATTGTGGTTTCAGCTGGATAAAGTCATTCATAATGGCCTCTATCTGATCATAAATTGAGGAATATTAGTTCACATATAGGAACTTATTTCATGTGATCTACATTTTCATTCCATTAAATAATGATATTTTCTTTTATGATACTGGTGGAGGTTACAGTCGTGGGAAAGCATTATTGGCAAACCTTTGCTTCTGACTGACTAAAGCTCACCTGAAATGGACAAGTTACGTAACAAATCAGGGAGAGAAAAAAGAAGTGGTGGGGAAGGATAAAAGAACTCATGATTGATGTAAATACCACACAGAACGTCCTCGATGGAACTATGTTTGTCTTGTATATAGTTCCTGAAATATCATTGTAACAAAAACATCAAACAAAAGTACCAGCTGGATAGCTACACTGACCAGAATATATGTCGCATTAAATTTAATCTAATATGCTGGAAAACAGTTACCGTATCAGTATTTTATTTCAGTGACGACTGATAAAATAACTAAAGCCAACACAGATGAGGTTTTTTACCGAATGCCCAGCGAGATTAGAATTTGGTAAATACAAGATCAAGTTCGTGCCAATTCAAACTGTGAATCAAAGGTGCAGTAGAGAAATATTGCAGAACAATGAGAAGACAGTTCATGCCTTTCAAATCCAAGAACATTTCATGATTATTGGAGAGGTCATCTGAAATCACCACCCGTCCAACAGCACCCACGTCACCGCTTAAATCTATGGAATCACCTTCACATTCAACAAGTGCCTACAAAATAAAACAAGTAAATCATGTTCAGTATATTCAACGATATGATATACTATCCTAAAATAAAAGGTAAAAGGTAGTAAGCCTATAACTCCAACTCCTCAACGATGCAAATATCATGTTTCATTCGGCACCTTCACAGGAAAATGAACAAGGAAGAGCACAAAGTGTCTGTAAATCCAAAATTCAAAATAAAAATTTAAAATAAAATTTGGTCCCAGCTGCAGCAAGTTGATAGAAAAGTAAAAAAAGTGGAGGTTCTTCGTATTGCATACGCAGCCAGCAACCTCGTGGGGAAAAAAATTTGAGGTGTAGTCCACAACTATGGGTAGTAAATATTGATGACAATTCTTTGTGATTGGTCGGCTGACCTTTAAGCGTTGAACTTTCTCTGAAAGCAACAATGGCAACCTTGAAGAAGATATCTGCATTGGTAGATAACCAGTTCTTTATTTTATTTAGAATATTGTAAATGACAGACAGGACATTAAAGCTTACCTGAGGTCCAGGATTTTTGCTAGAGACATCTTCCCTCACAGCATTGTTCTTGGCATCATTCTCTGGATAATATAAACAAGGATATAAGAGGAAACCTTTCGGCGGTAAAAGAAAGGAACAATATCGGTCAAGTCTTCAAACATGTACCAACAATTCAGACCTTAAATCAGGATCATTTCAAACCATCTGACTACATACACGTGCAGCAATATTACCTTCAATTTTGTCGCTATATACATTCCTCTCCTTGGAGATTTTTTCCTCCTCTTTTACCATCTTTTTTCTGGGAGATTTCACATTGGAGGCTTGATTTATCGGAGATTCCCCATCTTTCTCAAGGAAATCATAGTCCTTATCTTTTTTACTTTCTTTCTCTAAGCCATCCCTTCTAGCTGGACTGGCATTTGGAGTTGGCTCAGAATCTGAGGACAACGCCCATATGGAATGATTTTTTACCTGTTTAAGAAAATATTTGCATTAAGCATTCCTGAAAACCAACTTTAAGCAACATTCAGTTCTCCAGTCTTCAATACAATACTGTGGAAAACATAACTAATCCACTGTCAGACAGCACAGATAGAAAATCTGCAACCTACACGAAAATGATCCTGAGATGTGCAAATAAGGATGAGCCTATCGCAGCAATAATTCCAGAGCCAGAATTAATTTTTTTTTAAAAAAAAAAGATAAGGAGCTGAAGAATAATTATAGTAAACAATAAAGAAAGAAAGAAAAGAGAGCTCCTTACGTGAGGCTGTCCATGTTTTTTTGGCGTTCTCTTGGCACCATTCCTAAGTGCCTTTGCTCCTGCATAGTGACAGTTCAAACAACTCACACTTCAATCCATAATGCAATGAAAAACTCATTCTAATCAGGCCTTTTCCCTTCGTTATACTGACAAATGTTTGTAGCTATAAATGTTGGTGGACTCACCATCTTGGGAAAGGAAGGGTGAGGGAAGTAAATCAAGAGATTTGGGGAGGGGTGGAATTTCAAATTTAGAAAAGCTACACATTTAATATTTTTTTAGTTTTTGCAGGGGTGCCCCTCCCCCTCTTTCACCCTGCCCGGTCCACCCCTGCTAGTAAAACACCACATAAAAAAACCTTTTTTTTCATGGTCGTCATTTTTCTTCCTCTTTCTCTCTGGTGTCTGCTTTACATTCTTGGTTTTCTCAGGAGACTTCCCTTTGACAGGCTTACTAAACGTAGACTCTCTTCCATCACCATTATCATCAATATCTGAAATGCGTGAGGCTTGTTTCTTAAACAATTTACTTAGATTGATACTGTCGTCCTCTTCATCGCTTGAAACGCTGTGCTCCGAAGGTGTTACGGACCCAGATGACAATTCTATAGCAGATTTTGTTGGCGGCTATTCATCAAGACATAAAAAGTCTAACTATTAGAACCCACAACAGGAATTCAAAAATTCATCCCCTATTTTAATAATGTAATCTTTGTCAACTCTTTGGAGCACACAAAAACCAAACAAAACCTAGGCATTACAGAAACCAGAATAATAATAAAACCGCTAATTAAACATGATGTGAATGGTTCAATAACTTCACTTCAACTCATACATGAAACAGAAAACTGGAGCTGTACCTAAACTAGCGGAAAACTACGAAGAGACATTTCGGCAAAAGAACTAAGAAGCGATAATGATCCTAATCTAAATTCACTTGCCTGTTACTCTAAGGTTGCTTGAATATGGAACAGATTAAGTATATACAAGAGAGGAAAATTACCTGGAAAGAGCGCAGCCAGTCCGGCGAATCTTCCCTCGAGTTGCTCATCGGAAGCAAACCGTAACGATTAAAGAAAACCTCCTCCACCCGAGACAAATTAATAATCTTTTTCCGAATTTTTAAACATTATTTTTTAGTTTTACTTTGTTTTGTTATTGAAATAACCTCAACAACTGAAACTAATAAGTAATTATAAAATATTCTTATAAAAATGTTTTTTACAAAAGTATTATTATATATTTTAAATATTTTTTAGAACAAATATGTATTTGGACAAATTTTTACAATTAAAAATAAAATATTTTGATTTCAATCATAATTTTTATTTCTAAAAACATCAAAAAACATCTCATTATTATTCTTTAAAAACTATATTTGGATGACCTTTTTTAAAGATTATTTTCAAAAAAAAGTTTACAAAAATTTTATCAAACAAATATTTTACTTTTTTTTTTACTCGAACTTTGAAATAACTAATTTCATAATCAAACAATGAAGCTTTCGCTGGGATAATAAAAATATATTAGAGAATAATATAATATTTTAATTATATATATGTTAGATGTGTTTTATATATTATTAAAATTTTTTGCACGCGTTGTACTTGTATAATAAAAAAATTTATGCATTGTATGTGTACAATTTATTTTTTTCTTTAGGTAATTTTATTATAAAAAATTAGAAATTACATTTAAGACTTTGAAAACAAATTTAAATTTTATGGTTTTTAATATATTATAGATTTGAACAATAAATAGTAAGATAAACCAACAATTTTTAAATACCTTCACAAATTACATTTTTTGGATGAAGTCGGGTGATTTAAATAATACTAAAAATTTACAATATATTTTATGAAGTTGGTTGGCTTAAATTAAAATGTATCCAAAATTACATTAGAGAAAAAAGATAAATTTTAGAATTACCAACAAAAATAAAATCATTTCAAAGGTATTTGTCCTGACATGGTCTTGGAGTTGAAACAAAATTTAATCAAATGTACATGTGACAAATTTTATTCATTAAATTAAATATAATTGAACAATAAAATTACCATGAAAAAACAAACTCACCTCATAAATTAACTGCGTTCAACAAATTTGTTCTATTTTATGTTAAGAAAACTACTGTAAAAACAATCAATTACTACAACTAACTCAACTATAAATTATCATACAACATAAGAATCATTAATACAAGCGCCAGTTTGGAGACAACCATTGACAGAGACAGGAAATGTTAGACTCGTGAAGAACACTGCATTCATTTGAACTGTCGGTTTTGCTTACATCGGACCTCAGTATAGGTTTGTTTTACTGTTGTCTGTAACACAAGACTCTAGTATCTTCCAAAGGAGCATGAAGTTAAAAAAGAAAGTGTTGTTACTCCCGAGGGCGAGCAAGCCAAAGAGAACTGAGGGCTCGAAGTCTGGAGAAGTAGTCGCTTATGGCAAGGAGAGCACGAGCAGATTGGCGAGTCGTGAGTATATGATGCATTTGTTGGAGTGTCTGCTGCCGTAAATTATCAGCCTGTAACAGAAAGAAGACATACTTCGTAACATCACATGTAAGGTAAAATGGAGTAGAGTGGCAACTGTCAATTAACATACCTCATATTGCTAGCCTAGCAGCCACAACTTAAAACGACAGTACGATAAATGGTACATAGACAATCCACACCAACGTGGGAGTGAAACAAACATTGCCCATAAACGCTCATGAAACAAGAAAAATGATCACCTGGCGAATGAAGCCCTCCAGAGTTCCCAACTTTCCCATAGCCATTGCCATTTGACCCATGTAGTTGGCCACATTGCCGGATGAACCTGATGGGCCAAGAGAACCAGCTAATGTCTCAGCCAAGGACTGCTGCAATGCTTCCATGCCTTGTGACAAAGAATCTTCAGCCTGCTGAGAAGACTGTTGCAAATTGTTGATGGCCAATAACTGCTGCTCAGTTAATGGCTCTAACTGATTTTTAAGAAGCTGCAACCAACAAATTCAAATTCGTACTTATATATAGAGAACTTTATTGCCAGGTTCCTGCTCATGTTGCCCTTTAACATCTTCTCCATTGACATAGCAACATATACTAGTTACTTTTATTCTTCAATGACATTGTTTCAGAGGTGTGAAAAGTGACATCGTCCACAATTTTTGCCCAATTCGGATGTCAGAGAAGTTGCAGAGAGCAGACATACAAAGAACTCATACATTACCTTAAGAAGTTCAGATGAACGAAATCCGCCAAGCCAAAGGAAGCATCTTTCAGCTGGAGTCTTCCACATGCCGGACAAGATGTGGAAGACATCAGCTTTCGCAGCATCCCCTTTGATCCGGAAAATATCTTCATAGTGTGCTGCAATGCCTTCCACAATTATGCGAAGTTCACCGTCACCCGCATGTGAATTAACAGCACCTCTTAGCTCATTAATTCGACGGTTGTTCTCCTCCAGCCACCGTGCATATTCAACATCGAAAGCTAAGGCACCTGGTAATATGGAGTCTAACTATAATGACACACAGGCTCCAAATAACTCAAATTGACATGCAATATTACAAGTTATTTTTTGGCAACAAAAACATTCAACTTCAATACAGGATAAAAAGAGAATTGTTGCCTCACCAAAATGCTGTTCTTTTGTTGAAAGGAACGAATGGAAAAAAAGTATGTCGTATCAATGGAGAGTTATGAGAATATTTCATTCTTATCAAATTGGAACAAAAACTTGTTTGAATTCTTGGAACGGAACGGAACGCGAATGGAACAAGTTTGGTCAAATGAATAAATGGATAGGGCCCTATGACTTCAATTAATTATCCGAAAGTAAAATGAATCATGTTCTAAATTTAAATAAGTTCTCCATCTAATTAGACGTTAAAAATATATTAGTAATTGATACGAGAAGGACTTCTCCCCCCGAGGGTTTCTATATTTTTTTAATGAATCTTCTGTAATATCCTGGACATATTTTATTCATACCCTTATGCAGGAGTTTAAAAATTCTACTACTACAAATAATTGAGACACCATAATCTTTCCTGTGTCCTTAATTGAGGAAAATAAAATTTGCAATGTTAGCTCCTTCAGGCATCTTAAATCTGATTCAGTTAAGGTATATTAAATTTTCTTAAACAAGCATATTACTTGGAGAAACTCATTCAAGCCAGTTCTTAGTAGATAACGTAAAGCAGGTTCAAAAACAAAATTAAATTATAATTTAGCTTTACCAAGAAAAGAATGTAAGCTACATGTTCTGATCTACATGTGGGATCATTAAAATTTTATTTTGTGTGAACTACATCTTCTGATCTACACGTGAGATCATTAACATTTTATTTTGTGTTCCACTCCATATCCTTCATAAAATGCTCATCGAAGTTTGTATCTTCGGTCCCACAAGGTTAAATATTATTTCCAGCCAGCAGCTGACCTCTTTAATTCTTAAATAAAAGCTTCAGTCAAATTGGCATGGGTCAACAACAGTTAGGCCAACCCATTGTTTAATTTCTTAATAAGAAAACTCGTGATTACAAGTAATGATCAAGAATGGACACTAGAGCAGGAAACAATCCTAACAACTGTATATTTCCTCTCTCCCTAGCATAAGTAGCTACCCACGCATAAATTTCTGAATGCTTACCGATAACTTACTCTACCCATTTCATTCCCATTGTCCCCACAAAAACAACAACCCTCTCTCCCCTTTGTAGATCCTCCTAATGTTAATTTTTAGTACAGGAGCAGACAACACTCATCATTACACCAACTACAAGTTATGCCAAGAAATTAGTTCAAAGAATGAGGAAAAGAACTTGAAGCGAAATGCTCTTTTAGCCACTTCCCTTTAGTTTTGAAATTGGCGGTGATTTGCCATCACTTCTCTGCCTCATCCACAATGTAATCAAATCCAGTAGCACTTTCCACACAATAAGATCTAGGTCCGTTTTAAATTCCCTCCTTTCATTTTGCCTCTATCATCACGTCTCTATATTTCAATGCACAATTTCCAGAATAATTCAAAAATTAAACAAGAAAGTATAGCCATAACATAGTATTCTTTGTTCTCTTATTCAGCAAAACATGAATTTTACAGTAGAAAATGTTTTCTGCTTACTTCCAACAAGAAAATCTATGAAATAAGAATCAGAAGCTCAAATCAAGATTATCATACCATTTCCACCACTTGCTTGAGATTGATCTCCTGAACTTGAAATAAATATCCCCTTCAGAAAAAAAATTCTGCATTCACTAATTTGAAAAACAGTGTAGAAATCTGCATGAAAATTTTGTAAGATTTATGTATAAGTAGCACAAAACCTGCTGCCTAGCCCTTTGAAGTTCTTGCTCAAGTTGTGTCAATTTCATTCTGCTGCTCTCTAGCTGTTGAACATATGCCTAAATGCCATATAAAAAAATGAGGAACAAATGATGTAAAACATAATTAAAATGGGACCAGAAAATAAACCCAAGATTCTTAAAATAAGCCCCATAGATCATAAGGAAAAACAACATTCATGAATCTAATATGTAGTAGTTGTACATTAAGCACTCCTAAAAATGATAAATATAAGAGCTTTCTGGACGAGTGGGAAACTGATCCTCAAGTCAAATGTGTTTTGGTCGAAAGTAGTTCGCCTTGGGCCTTCTTAGCAGGTTATAAGATGTTCACAATTTTCCTTGTTTGTTTGGATGTGATCTATTCCTAGTTGCACCTAATTTAATTTATCTAATTAGCTTTGATTTTGTTCATTTCGTGTTGCTTCAAGGTTCAATTATTACATTAAAAAAAATGTGCTAATAAAAGCACCCTTATTCAATTATAATAATTTCAATCGTGAATAATTTTATTTACACTCGCAATTTTTGTATTGAATAAAAAGTCTGAGATTAAATTTATTTAATCTATTTTCTCGCAATAATTTCAACTTTATTCATATAAATAATATTAGCATCTAACATGATGATTTACTATACTGTTCTGATGCGTTATATAATCCCATTTCATCTTTCCATTACTTAAGTCAATGTTATTAGAAACTATAGCAAGATACATTTACTAAGTCATAAACTATGTCAAATAAAATCAAAATAATTATGTATTATTGCAAAAGAAATAATTCATTATGCGAGTAGGATGTGTGTGCTTTATTCATTAACATTTGATATGAAGTATCAACAATGCTAAAAATATAAAATATCTCTGACGAAAAACAATGGCAGATAAATGGCGCACTGATGAGATACCTACTTTTTTTCTCAAACGGCTTTTTCTTGCAGCTTCACGATTTTGAGCGAGCCTACGTAGAGTCTGCAAAGGGTAATAGAGGTCATGAATCTAGATTAAAAGTAAATATGCATGTACATGCAGTTAAGGTCTACAAAACCTTTTGATCTCTGGACTTATCACTGCCATCAGAAGCTACTAACACCTGTGACGGATTGTTTTCAAACTGCAGAAGAAAACAAATACCAACGACCAATTAAATACAAACATATTATGAGGAGGCAATAAGAATTTAAGCACAAATTAATGCTGCATATTCAGAAGACACTTCAAATTGAACGTATTACATGTAAGCTAGAGAGAGAGAGAGAGAATTTCTACATCGCATCCCATATATGCATCAGTGAAAGTAGAAAGAAAGGACCCTGCATATTATTTGCCTAAGTATCAAGGACATTACCCTCAAATTCCGATCTTCCGTATCAGCATCAGTTGAGGAATCAGTCCTAGGACTGACATCCGCCATTTGGACACTCCACAATCTCCTAGATCGATGGTTCAATGTGAGTCAATCAAGTACATTTCAATCTTTAGAAATTGACCAGAACCCAATGTAACGGAATACGGAAGCAAACTTCCAAAAGAACCTGTAAAGAAAAACAAAGTATTTCAATACTAAATAAGTAAAATTTGTTTAAGGTTCACACTTCTAGAAGATGTAGGAGATATATGAAACATATATGTTTCATGATGAAGCTCGATTTCAAAGGTCACATGATGAAGCTCGATTTCAAAGGTCATACCAAGTTAGGACCTGTTTTGTAGATATTTAGTCCTCAACTATAGGTTTCATTGTTAAATACTTTCTTGTGTCAAAACAAAAGAACACCAGACCAACTCCTCACAATAATAACCGAAGACCGCGGAAAAAATGTTTTCATCTGAATTCAACAAGTTAAATATCATAAATTTTCTTTAATCAATTTAAAGGATATGAAACATTAACAGTGTAGGGTTCAATTTTCATGTGATTCAGTATCAAGTATATTCCCCCTCGTGGTAACAGTTTCACTCGTCCATAAATATACTGAATTTTAGTAAATACACATCCTCGTAAAACAAGAGAAAAAGGAAATGGTCTTGGCATATATAATCAAACATGAAAACCTATAGACAATCAATATCAAATCTCGCGATCTCACCTACAGCCTACGGATGTATTTTTCCTCTGCATCACCTCTTTCACCACCAAGCAATTAGATAAGTTCCTCTGATGGTGGTCCAGGTTTTTTTCCCCTCTCGATTATAAAGCTTATCCTCAATCATCTCACTGACTTACCTTGACCACATGATATTGAGGTCATACTACTTTCCTCAACAGAATCCCAAATCCAAACATTCCACTAATGTCTTAATTAAATCCATGTTGTCGGTTTTGAATTATCATCCTTTTAGTTTCACATAGTTTATATTAGTTACCATTTACCAAGAAAATGGACCAGTATTTTTTTACCCCACTGAAGATCACTAGATAAGCCCCAGTTAATTTCGTGAAACCTGCAATAACAAGATACAGTAGCCCAACAAAAACACTTGCTAAAGATCACTCTCGAGACATTTCCAACTTAACATCCACACCTTGGAAGGTACCTCATATAAATTTTTTTCAGCCACCGCTTATCCATGATATGGTGAGGTCTCTAACATGTACATAATCAAGCACAAATTGCTTAAATTTAATAACTAACAGCTGACTCCTCTCGGAACCGCAGGAGGGTTGTGGTCCATTTTTTTTATTATTCTGCAAATACATCGGCACGAATATTTTTCTAAACCAACTAACAAAACCAGTTACGGTTTTTGTCCCTTTCCGCGCGACCATCTTTTCACCATTTCACAACTGTGCGCCGATATTTTTTAAGAGAACATAGCGCATAAAAGGATTAAAAAAATGAAACTAAAAGATCTCAAGTAATACCACCGATTCCATCACAGAGAAGTGAATTTTAGTTCATATTCAGCTCTTTTCCTTACAAAAAGTTCCCTAGATCCCCAACCAATAGCACGAAAAACATCAGAAAACAAGAAACCGATTCGCAGCGTTATTTCTGATACAAAACAAAAACTGCCCAGAAAGCTCAAGATTCAAAATTGACCTATTTTTCTAACGAGCCCCTCCAAAATTCCAATTCTTGCATCTGGGTTTTGTCCCAGGAACAATAAGAATAAAAAAAACAAAACAAAACAATCCGCCGATCGTGACTTGGTCAATTGCTTTTTCTCCATTTCTAATTTCACTTTATGCTGGAAGTTTCGATGAGGTATCCCCTCCTCTTTCACATGAAAAAAAGGCCGAAAATTATACGAAAAACAGCAGCGATTCTCACTTGGAGGAAGTACATAGAGATTACCTTATGCCTGAGAAAAGCTTGCGACTACTGAGGAGTGAGCGATACAGATTGAGAAATGAAAGTAGGAATTATTGTTCATTTTTGTCTGTAATAATTAAATAATATTAATATTACTATTAATAATAAGATTGCATTAAAAGCACCCTTTGCTAATGAAGTCCTTTTTTTTAAAAAAAATATATATATAATTTCCATCGTAAAAAATATAACACTTTCATTGTATGCTACAATATCCAAAAAAAAAAACAATAATTAAATGAGTAGATCTTTTATTAGACGATCTCACGAATCTTTATCTGTGAAACGGATCAACCCTACCGATATTCACAATAAAAAGTAATACTCTTAGCATAAAAAGTAATACTTTTTCATAGACGATCCGTGAGACCGTCTCACAAAATACGACCCGTGAGACCGTCTCACACAAGTTTTTGTTTAATTAAATATAGTTTTATTAGAAAACTGATTTTTGTTAAAATTAAATCTTAACTTAAATTTAGAAATTTGATGTCAGATGAAATGAACTACAAGTCAGCGATTTAATCAATATTTTTGTATGTGTGATTTTTAAGAAATAACACATATTTGTTATTGAAAAATTTCATTTTTCGTTTAATAATATAAATGATAATAATTGAAACCCAATAATTTATATCACAATTTACAGGCTACCGTGCGTTGTTCAGGCTTGATCATCATTTTTTAATTAAAAATTACATTTTACTATTACTGGACATAATTTTTTCATGCTATTTCAAATATATAATCATCTCTTCTTCTTTTTTTTTAAGTGGCGTACATATCAGTTGTGTTGTTCTATGAGTTCTATCTACATCACTTCATGTATATAATAATAATAATAATAATAATCATAATAATAATAATAAAGAAAAATTATATGTTTTCTGTATATTTATTTTTTTTATTTTGGTTATCTAGTTTGTTAAACTTTGGTCTTTATTTTTCTGACACGATGATATGTGTAATATCACATCAACACTCTTAATGAGAAAATACTAAAATTGTCAAAAATCATAAGATATACGATTAAAACTGGAATTTGAAAATGTAAAGAACCTAAAATCACCATAAATCAAATATACATGAACAAAAATGTTGTTCAGTGTTCACCCAAATAAAAATAATTACTTTTTTTCATCTGTATTTTCTCTTATGAAATAGATCATTGTGTGCTTGTATTTATTTATTTTTGAGGAATTTTATTAACGTTGCAACTTGCAAGATTTTTAGGAATGGAGGGTCCAAACCAACGACACTCTAGCTTCGGCCCATCAAATATTTGGGCCAAACGGCTTTGGTCCCTGGACTAATAAAAATATTCGGGCCTTTCGTCTCATCATCGTATTTGTTTACGAATTTAAAATAAAATGACAATTATTTAGATATAAACTTACTGTAAAACAAATAAAAAAATTTATGAATAAACTTACAATAATATATATAATCTAAAAAATAAATAATCACAGAATATAAATTTAAAAAAATTTTGCCTTTTATCCTGTTAAAATTGTTGTTCTAACTAATTATTAAAAAAAAAAAACTTGTAAAAATATCATTTATAATCTTTTTAAAACTTAATGTATCTCTAATTTTTTTTAAAAAAATACCATTAACACCAAAAAAATCATTATGTAAATTTTTAATCAAATATTCTCTTACTAACAAATTTCAGGAAACTATAATCAAGCACACATTTTTAATTATTTATTAGATATGTAGGGTTGAACACTTGTCGTTTCTCTAAAAGTTATAATTAGTTGCGACAATGCAACTCTAATATTTTAAATCATACAATATCTCAAGCGCCTCATTTCGATCAATTTCCTATCATGCAATCATTGCGTGCAAATAATCACTCCCAATAATTGTATTTCTTGTCATCCATGAGAATCAAACACATGATCTTATCTCTTATACCAATTATAAGATCAAACGTTTGTCGTCATACTAAAAATTACAAATAGTACTAACAGTGTAACTTCAGTCATTTAAATCATATATCATCAGTCCAAACGACATGTGCTGATCGTTCTCCTAAAAAAGATAATTATTGTATCCAATAAACGAGTTTCATTAAATTCTAATGAATGAGCAATTTTTAAATGATCATTCTCACATGCAGTGACTTTGCAAGTATTATGGATTTGTTCGTTCTTACTTAAATTAACGCGTGCCTATTTCTTCGTTACCTGCAACATTTTTGGTCAACATTTCAAAGGATAAGATGTTTTCGAAAAGTTTGAAAGGAAAAGGAAGCAGTAGAAAGAGGAAGTTTGACAAATGCAAAGGTTAATTTACATTGATATAAAGTTCAACGAAATTTGACATTTTCAACTAATTAATAATTTAATATATCTTGATTAATTCAAATATTACATTATTACTAATCAATTAATGACATACTATTATTATTATTATTATCATTATCATTATCATTATCATTATCATTATGTCGATGGAACTCACAACCACTGCCTTTCTATGCTCATTAAGTAAACATTTGACTAACGTAATAACCTGTAAGTCACGTTAGCTAAATAAATCGTACTAGATATTCTCTGTGTGACAGATTCGCCCGAAAAAATGTCTGTAAGGTGTATCGAACTCCTGACAATTCGTTGAGATTAACAACATATTATTCATGAAGTTCAGTTTGAACCTGAGATATTATTTTTGGTGGAAATATTTGATTTTTCGATGGTTTGGTGAAACAAGGGGTTCTAGTTTGATTTGTACTCCAGACCAGTGAAAATTAATTATAGATTCGTGAGATACAAGACAATTTTATATGGACAAAAATTTGTGTGAGACAGTCTCACTGGTCGAATTTTGTGAAACGGATATCTTATTTGGGTCATCCATGAAAAATATTACTTTTTATGCTAAGAGTATTATTTTTTATTGTGAATGTCGATAGGCTATCTCACAGATAAAGATATATGAAACCGTCTTACAAAAAAGCTATTCTTTTATATATGCGTTGACTGTCATAAAATTCTATTGGTTATTTCAAATGAATTATGTGTGAACTTGGACAAGAAAATTAATATATATAATATATATTGGCTCAATTATTCCAATGAGTAAATGACTAATAAATTAAAACTTCTCGAAACTAACACCCTTCTGATATGAAATTTTCTTCGTTTATTTTTCCGAGGAAAATTACGAAATGGGATCTACAGGTTTTGAAGAATTAAATGGTTACTTTTAGGTTTCATGAGGTGTTTTCAACTTTGGCAACAACTTATATGAGACGGTTTTACGGATTGTATTTTATGAGAGTGATCTTTTTATTTGGGTCATTCATGAAAAAGTATTACTTTTTATGCTAAGAGTATTACTTTTTATTGTGAATATCGGTACGATTAACCCGTCTTATAGATAAAGATTCGTAAGATCGTTTTACAAGAGACATACTCTTTGACTTTTGAGTATTGAGGCTGTAATTTCAATTTAATAAAATTTTTATTCTATTTGGCAAAAAACTTATTAAATTTATTTATTGTTGAAATGAGGGTGGTCCTTAATAACATAATAATAATAGTGAAAAACCAAGTTGCAATACTTATCCAATACTTCTCTCAGATAATGATAGGAAATTTTGTCGTAGATATTTAGGTTAATTGTCATCTTCAAACGTTAATCATATGTCGTGAATATTATAATTCTACCAATGTATACTTTTTTTCTTTTTGAAGATGAAGATCTACCAATATATTTTTTCATGGGTTACGAGTCCATATATTCGACCTATCTATAAGATATGTGTGAGAATAAACATGAATTGTTGAAACATTTTTAAAGTAATATTTAAGAGTAACAACTTTAGATATAAAATTAAAGCGGTTGATCAAAATATTTGGGAGTATAGTTGCTGTAAGAGGTTGGACAAAAAAAGTTACGAACAAACATTCTAAGATTAAGCTAAGGGGGTTTTATGCGAGTTGAACAAAAAATAGCTATGAAATTTGATTTGTTCTCGACTTTTTCTCGTCAAATAACTTCCTAAAATAAATTATCTATTGTAAATTTATCTCGATCCGTGGAAAAACTATCAGTAAACCGTTTTTTAATATATATAAATTTCGAGACAAAAACTCATATGAGACGGTTTCACTGATTAATTTTGTTTAGACGAATCTTCTATTTGACTTGACTCATAAAATAATATTGTTTTCCATATCAAAAATTCATTGAAAATATAGATCGTGTCGAACTATCTCATATATTATATTCCAGACTATTTAATCTCTAACTAACTTTAGCAGATTTTAGTTATATTTATAGACACTCACCATGCCCAATCAAATATTCTCTTGTTCATGCTATTAATTCGATTTGTGTGGTTTTTTTTACGTATCTCTTACCATACAACTACAAGAATTGACTATTTTGTTAAAAAAAATATAATGATTAAAACAAAATAAAAAATATCCTTTAAAAAAAAAACAAAATAAAAAATATTGTGTTGTCTTTTTTTTCCGGTATTGCCTATTGGCCACCGAAGGCTCGGTTTATTTTGCACACATTAATTAAATATGTTTAATCAGCCCACTAAAAGCACGTGGGACAAAATTACCAGTTTTCTACACACAAACAAACCAAACACGCCCTACCATAATTTTCCCCTCATATTCATCCAACCAATAGCATTTCGCCAAATGGCTATTCCTCTCATCTAGCACCCAATTTGAAGCTCATTGGATTGGCTTTCCACTTCCGGCTCGGCATGATCAGCCGTGACACCTTGCTTCCTCCGCTTTGGCGAGCCGCTACCCGAACCGGATGAGACCGTCGATACCGACGTCTCAGGAGATCGCCGCTTAGCCATCACCCTTACAGGCTCCGGCTCATTCAAGCCGATTTTGTGCGGAAAATTCAGTAAAGCCTTCGAGCCACGCATTCTGTAAGCCGCTCTGTCGTAAGCCGAAGCCGCTTCTTCGGCCGTTTCATATGTTCCCAGCCACACCCTCGCGCCGTTCTTAGACGGGT
The DNA here is from genome assembly GCF_012295235.1 of Primulina huaijiensis. Classification (NCBI taxonomy): domain Eukaryota; kingdom Viridiplantae; phylum Streptophyta; class Magnoliopsida; order Lamiales; family Gesneriaceae; genus Primulina; species Primulina huaijiensis. The sequence continues at coordinate 21,654,828 of NC_133310.1, read as the reverse complement.
CTCTTATCTCCGCCGCGAACTTCCCCCACGGCCGACGCCTCACCCCTCGATAGTGCCTCCCTGTATATCTACCCACCACCGGCGCCGCCATCATCGGAGATAATTCTGTTTTCGCTGCGGATATGCTCCGCTCCTCCGGCTCCACTTTAACGTTGTTAAACGGTGTCCACCCATCACTGACGGCGTCACGCAATAGACCGTAAATCACCATATCTTCTGAATCATCAACTTTTAACGGCAAGTCTCCCCAGGTTTCAGTTAAACACGGCACCAGACTGCTGAAACTAGAGCTCCGGAAAAACACCGGGAAACTCACCGGCGTATTCAAATCGTTGAAAGCTGGCTGGTACATGAGTTCTTGATCAATTCTAAGCTTCAAAGAATTAATCTTGGATTTTCGAGAAGCTTCGATCAAATTTAGCAAAAGGGATTGGAGATCAAGAGATTAAATGAAATTTCTGAATTTTGAAGGTTGAATTGAAAAGAGAAGATGCATGTACCCCAAGGCGAAACCTCCGTAGCTCATCTGTTCATTAATATAAGCGCACAATTAAAAGATTTTTGGTACTTTTTGAACTATTTTTATTTTATATATTAAAAAAAAAAGTTGTTAGTATTGTTGTTTGCTGTGGTGAATTTAATGTAGGTGGATCGGATGGGGCCAGTGAGGTTCTAGATGAAGGAGAGCAAGTGGGCAAGTGGGTAATTTGGAAAGATTTGAGAACCACGTGATTTATGAGGCAAGTGGGAATTCGGAAGACAAGATGTTGGCATCACCCTCTCTAGTAATTACCACCTCACTAGAAACAATTTTTTGTTTGGAGAAAACTTTGTATTTGTTTCTTTAGATTTTGTTATAAAAATTTCAAATTTTTAGTTATGTTCATTGCAATACACCGTAATAATATATTGATTAAATTTTTGGTAGAATATCAATTTATTTGATATATAAATGACAATCTAGATTATTACCTCACTAAATCTTCAAATACTTAACCTCTGTTTTTTTTTATTCACTGTAAATTCCAGATACATGAGAAATAGAGCTACACTCATAAGATAATTAAAGGATTAATATGATAGATTGACCTTCAATAGAGTATGTCGAATGGTCGTTTAGTGTATGCACTGTTTGACGCAATATCAGATATTTAAATAAACTAGAAGATATGTATGTGTGTTGCAGCTGTCTTGAATTTATCATCTTACTCTCATTATTTTTTATTTTTCAACAATTATCCAATCTACGATACCTTGGTAAAGTTCAGATTTTATTTTTGATTGAGTTCTTGAAAACTAATATAATTGGCTTGTTTTATGATTGATATACATATAAGTATATATTAATGTGATATTTTGTCTAAATATTATAATATTTATTAATGTGATCCATAATCAGAACCATATTCTTACTATCACTCTAACATTTACAACCTTAAAATTGTAAAAATAATATAGTCAGACTATGAGTATTCAAAGTAATAAAACAAAAAAACAAATATATCAATTAAATTTTTTTTACAACAACTATAATTTCTAAATTTTCCATAATATATCTTGAAGTTATAAAATTCTATACATGAATCACGTTCTTGAAAAAATAGCTACAAGTTCTACAAATATTCATCGATGAAAATTTGACATGACATAAAACATGGAGAAAAATGTAATATTTTTAAAAACTTATATTTTCGAGCAAAAAAATATTTAAAAAACATAAGAAAATGTTAAAAATATTCTAAATCATTTTAAGTAACTGTAGATGTAAGAGTAATTTGTTTCACATAAAAACGATTTGAATTTATTTTTATTCCTCGTTTGCTATCACTTTCATGTATATAAGAGTATTTATTACACATAAAATCAATTTAAACTCGTTTTGATTCTTTTAAAGTGTTCTCTTATGCCACCGATCAATTATTTATGTTTGTCATGCATAGGGTTTTATGATTTGGCTCATTGACACCCACATTAGTGCAATCCTCATTATGTTCACGATTAGCTTAGTATATGGCTTTGCATGATATATCACAACTATAAGAAATAAAAGTCGTGTCTTGAATACAAATATAACTTTTGACATAAGGATCAAGAAATGTTTGAACTAAAAGATTAATCTTTCACTATCATTCAGTTTTGTTGGGTTAAGCGTGCATGTGTGAAAGTAGTACTGGAATGAGTAAACTTCTGATAAATTTTCATGCGTTAAGCTTCTGACATTGTGTCGCTTATTATAAATTACATTAAAGATGTATTTTTTTTTAAAAAATTTTGAAGTGTAAATTTCATTCCAAAAATAAATTTTCATTTTTCTTCAATTTATTGTAACATTCATTAATATCTTTTTCGAAAATAAAATTCCTTTTTTTTCAATTTATTGTAAAATTCATTAATATGTGAAAAAACAAACAAAAAAAATACACATATTCATTAATATTATTTAACGGAAATAAAGACGTACATGTAAATTCACACAATTTTATTAGAGTTTTCAAATTTATTATTATTATTTATGTTATTCATGGATGTTAATTTACTCAAATTAAAAATAAAAATTGGCACAAAACTCTTATGTGACTGTTTTACGGGTCAATTTTTTGAAATGTCTCTTATCCACCCGGAACAAGGAAAAACATTTTTTTTCACTTCAAAAATAGACTGGGTCGACCCATATCAGGTATATATATCCATGAGACCGGTTTACAGAATACCTACTCAAAAATTAGAGAACTATAAAATTTTGAACAAGAGCATATATTTCATTTTTTATTCGATTTATTTTAAATTCATAATTAATTAAAAAAATCAAACGAAAGGACTTTCAAAAAAATAAATAAATAAAGATGAAGTTAATAAATCAAACAAAAAGAAAAAAATATAAATCAAACAAAAATAATTATTTTTAAAATAAGGATATAATTCATTTTAAAATAAAGGAGTACAAAATTTATTATTCATCTATTTATTTTAAATTCTATTAAAGATATAGTTTTTTTTAAAAAAATAGATTATAAATTCCATTTCAAAAAATACTAGCTAAATTTCATTTTTTTCAATTTATTTTAGAATTCATTAATAGCTGAGAAAAAACAAACAATAAAACATATATTTATTATTATTATTTTAGATTTTATTAAAGATATAGTTTTTTTTAAAGGAGTGTAATGTTTTTAATTAATTTTTTTTAAAATAATGGAATGTGAATTTCATTTTTTTTAAAAGCTAAATTTCAGTTTTCTTTTATTTATTTTAGAATCTATTAATTAACAGATGGAAAAAACAAACAAATATGTATTAATTATTATTATTTGCGTTATCATATATATTAATTTAATCAAGTTAAAAATAAATTTGGCATATAAACTTCTATGAGGCTGTTTTGCGCGTCAATTTTGTGAAACATGTCTCCTATCCGACCCGAATCATGAAAATACATTATTTTCACTCGAGAAATGACCGAGTCGACTCGTCTCGAAGATATATATCCATGAAACCGTCTCAAGAAAGGCGTGCTCAAAAATTAGAGAAATATAAAATTTTGAAGAAAGGCGTAAACTTCATTTTCCTTCGATTTATAATACAGTGTAAATTTCGTTCCAAAAGAAATGGTTACATTTCATCTTTTTTGAATATTTTTTAAAAATATATTAATAGCTGAGAAAAAAAACATGTATTTAATATTATTATTATTTTAAATTTCATTAAAGATATAATTTTTTTAAAAAATTAAGTGTAAATTCATTCCAAAAAATAAAAGTTAAATTTCATTTTTCATCAATTTATTTTAGATTTAATTAATTAATATATGAAAAAAAAACAAACAAACAAACAAAGATTCATGTATTAATGATTATTATTTAATGAAGATGATGACATACATGTAAATTCACAATTCAAAGCCATATATCTATAGTTTTTTTAAAAAAATGAAGTGTAAATTTCATTCCAAAAAATGAAGTTAAATTTCATTTTTCTTCAATTCCATATATTTATAGTTTTTTAAAAAATGAAGTGTAAATTTCATTCCAAAAAATGAAGCTAAATTTCATTTTTCTTCAATTTATTTTAGATTTCATTAATTAATAGATGAAAAAACAAACAAACAAAGAGACATGTGTTAATGATTGTTATTTAATAAAGATAAAAACATATATGTAAATTAACAATTCAAACTCATATATTTATAATAGTAATAGATAGATAATAGATGGACATATTGTAGATATGTTTGCGCTGTTATGTTAGTGTTTATATATTTTAGTAATTGTGTCCCACAATTATTATCTTGTTATCTTTCAAAATATTTGAATACATCTTTTATTAATCAAGGAGCATTTTCAACATTCAAAAAAATTGAAAATTGGACTTTATTGCATGCGTTTTATAGTTTAATGGTCTTATATTTGACCACAAGGATATAATAAGCTTAAATATATTATGTGTTGTCCAAACTTTTCTATCACACGGACTTGCGATTTTGTCACCCACCTTTTGAACAACTCCAAAATATATTCATATTTTACTCAATATATATAGATACGTATATATATTGAGTAGATCTCTTATGAGACGGTCTCACAAATTTTTATATGTGAGACGGGTCAACCCTACCGATGTTCACAATAAAAAATAATACTCTTAGCATAAAAATTAATATTTTTTCATGGATAACAAAAATAAGAAATCCGACCCACGAAATTGATCCGTGAGACCGTCTCACAAGAGTTTTTGTGTTCGTTAATTTCTCTACCAGATAACATCAATTCAAATTTTATTTTAATTTTGATTTGATTTCCTATTTAGAATTTTAGCTGTCTAGACCTCAGGGATTGTATACAATTTGGATGAGCAAATAAAGTGTGGACGCTTCTAGGAAAAATAGGTAACCAAATAATAATTTTTTTTTTCATAATCGATTATCGTATAATAATTAAATATAATAAATATCATTATTAAAATAATTTTATCGAGTGGATCTCTACTATGCCTGTATCTATTTTTTATTTCTACTTGCGTAAAGAATGGTGAATGTTTCAGCATTTTTTTTTTAACGTCAGTCGAAGAATCGAACGATTGAACTTCCTATTCCTCTTCGGTGTGTTGATTCGATTATAAAATATATAATCATTTGTCTCACAACATCAAATTCAATAAACAACCTAAATACAATCATTGCAAGAGATGATCTATTTAATTAATTAATCCGTGCTGACCATTGCCATTACTAGAAACTAATGCCGCTTGGTTGTGATTTCGGGTCGTAATTTTGTGAGACGAATCTCGTATTCGACTTGATCTATGAAAAATATTATTTTTTATGTCAAAAATATTACTTTTCACTCCAGATACAGATCGGATCAATCCATCTTATTGATATGGATCTATGAGATCATCTAATAAGAGATCAACTCTAAAATAATATATTTATATAAAAATCTATTTATTAAGTTAAAATAAAATAAAAACTTTATTGATGGTTTTTTTAATGATATTTTGTAGGACATAATAAAATAATCATTTAAAAATAACAAAATTTTAAAATAATGAATAATGTTAAAAGTTGAACTCTAGTGTGAAGTATTTGAAATGGATTGATTTAAATATTTTTTTCATTGTTAGATAAGTTACACAAAAGATACTCAAATTCATCTCTCTACTTATTACACTATAATTATACTAATCACGATGAATATCAAATTCTTATAATATTGTTGTCATTTGAAATCCATTGTGACATGTATAATCAAATTGCAAATAAGTAGATGAATTTGAGTTTCTTACTATTTAACTTATGTAACGACGAAAATAAAACTTACTCCAAATTCTAGTGGTTATTACCATATTTAAACAAAATTGAAACTTAGACTCAAATTATGAATATCAAAATTCATCTAAAAAATGGTAAAATGGTGGGAAGATCAAATTAGAATATGTTAGATAATAACACGATTTGGCTTGAATTAATGTATAATATATCTTGAAACAAAATATTTGACCTGCAATTGCAACAAACAAATTCAAAAGATACTGAGTTTGTCCAATTTAATCAACAGGTATCCCATCAATTATATACAAACAATAAAAATATTTATGTCCTAAAAAGTTTATTAAACATGTGGCATCGCTGTTTCTATAAACAAATATTACATGGTCAAAATCCAAACTAGAAACGCAAGTCCAATTAGCTCCATTTTTCCTCTAAGCCACAAATCACCTCGTGCATTCAAACACTATATGATGATGTCTAGGTAGATTGGATGAGCTTCGGTAGGCAATCTATCCGAGCTGATAAGTTTACTTTCCCTGTAAAGATTTTGACATGATTTGATGAGTATGACCTGATCTGATCTTCCGGATGGTCTGGTATGGTCTGCCTGGGTGCTTTAGCCTGGTCTCCCGGGTGGTCTAGCCTGGTCTCCCGGGTGCTCTATCCTGGTCTCGCGAGTCAGACAATCTGTACATACTCAACAAGATAATGTCAATGGGGCGTCGGAATGGTTTCCAGCGTAACCACTCTGACACTCAAGTCAGTAAAATGTTCACCAAGTAGATAGATAATTTATTGAATACATTAGATTGTCATATCTATTAAATGAGCAAATCTGGTATTTTATAGGAGAGAAGATGACCTCGATTATAGTTCATGAACATTGTTCCTGATTAGATAGCTGCCCATGCCCTGTCATCTGACAATTGCACATGCTCTGTACTCTGACAACTGCCAATGCCCTGTACTCTGACAACTGCCCATGTCATGTCATCTGTTAGTAGGCCTGTCGACCCATATTGTTCGGGTCTTGTCATGTGTACTGATTATCATGCTAATGATGCATGGTGACCCATACTAGTCGAGTGACTTGAACCCTGTCCGGGAGAAAGAACCCTGGTCGGGTGAGAGGACCCTGCCGGGCTGGAGGACCCTGGCCGGGCGAGAGTACTCTATCGGGGCAAGAGGACCATGTCCGGGTTATAGGACCCTGTCTAAATTTTACACACGCTCTACTCTTTGGAGCAAATTGGAATTTGATTCGTTTAAGTTATTTCTTTCCGACCGAGTCCAAGAACGACACGAGCCTTTTCTAGGGTATCACTATATATATATATAGTTTTGATATGTTGTTCACACACATATATGAACACTCACTTATCAAATATACAATTTTGATATGCGTCATCATTGATGAAAACTATTAGTTGAATTTATATATATATATAAATTCATATTCATGTATCTTGTGTGATGGAATGGAAATGGGTGAAATGATCATAATTCTAACAAAAGGGACAAATGTACATCCCCCTTGGCGCAAGAAACTTGAATGGGGGATTGGACCTACGTAAAATACCTGGACGTTACTCAATTACATGAATATTAATTTTAAATTCATTATTAATAAGGGTGGGCCATATCATTATTTTGGAAGTGGACGATTGGCGCAAAAAAAAGTTCCCATGAAAGTCAAGTTTGTACGGAGGTTTAAGAAATATTATTATTTCCAAGAGGAGAAAAGTAAGTTTTAAATTACTATGTTGCATAAAAGTCTAGGTATTAAAAAAAAAAAAAAAAGAGCACACAGTGTATGTGCAAGATAAAATTTATTTTTATAAATAGAAATGATTTTTGTTTAATTTAAAATATAATAAATTAGTTAAAATATAATTTCAAAAATAATTACCTATCTCATTTCTTTAATAATAGGATCGAATATTTTTTAAAAAAGGCAATTTAGAAAAAATAAAATCAATAAAATGATGCAGTGAGGGTCATGTATGTCAATTTAGTTTGATATAACACAGTTATACGAAATTTGATTAGTAAAAAGATATCTCGCTTAATATAATTAATAGTATAAATTTGACCAATTTGTTTGTCTTCATCTTTGGTTATTTAAATTTCCAAGTCCATCTGTTGCGGTCTTCAGTTCATATAAGTGGATTGATTGGGATTTGGATTATCTATTGTGGCTGAAAACACAGCATCTGGTGGTATGCATTTTTATATAAGATTATCAGTTGATCATTTTATGGACCTCACACACAATGTCAAATAAAATTAAAAAATTGTCAGAAGAAATGAGACGAAGGATCCAAATCCGGATTGATTGTTGTGATGAAATTTTCTCGATCAAGTTTGTGTGGTATAATTTATCTTGACTAATGTAGTTTACATTTTGTAGGCTATTATGTTAGTTTAAGGATTTATCTGGTGTGTATCGAAAGATAGCGATCGTGGATTTCAACGAAAGATAGCCATTGCGGGTTTTAAGTCACAAAAATAGACGTTTGGTTTGAGAATATATATTCAACATTTACCAATTAAAATGCACAGTTTTCTTTTTTAAATTTATTTTAATCAATTTGTTAGTGTTCGTATTCTACTTGTTTGTTCTCTGGACATCTATATTTTTCTAAAGTAGTTTTTAACTAAGAAATAGTTTATATTAAATTATTTAATATATTTATAATTCTTCCACTTAAAAATTAGTTTTGTTAAAAGTACCACACTTATAAAATGAAGGGTTTTTCTTTATTGGAAAAAATAAATTGTGATTGCTAAAAAAACTCACCATTGAAAAAAAAAACTTCAAACTATGAACTATGACATAGTACATGCTTTATTTTTCTGAAAAGAAAAGTAGATCGAAATTGTATTTTTGTTTACTCTTCTCTGCCATTATTATCACATTTAGTATGTTTCTTTTGAAATGTTTTCACAAATTTTTATTATTTGTGAGATGAGTCAATCTTACTTATATTTATCATGATAAATATTAATTTTGACATAAAAATAATATTTTTTATGAGTGACTCAAATATAATATATGTCTCACAAAGTTGACTTGTCTTCTTGTACGACTCGATTTTGACAATTAAATAGTGTTAGACTCAGGAAATTTGGATGTATTTTTTGAAAAAGAAATAGGAATTCCATCTTATTATATTTTAAAACTAAATTTAATATGTAATAATAGTTTTTTTTAAAAAAAATTAAGAATAAAAAATCGTCGCACGGCTGCAAAGGAAGTTGCAAGGAAAAGAAGATAATGGTGGAAGACCCGAGAATGCTAAGTATGTGGACCATTTCAGTACCACTCAAAAACTACCATTATTATACGACAACCATATCTAAAACCTCATCACTTTTGTCTTAATAATTTTTAATATTATTACTTTAGTAATAATAATATAATGATCTCAAAATTTTATCTCGGATTTGATTTAGAGAGCAGAACTTTCAAATTTTCACAGCCGAATAGGTCGAGTCGGGGCTCTGATTTCTGCACAAACAGATAGAAAAAAGGTTAGGGGCGTCAAAAAATTTCCCAGCGTAATCACTTCGATGCTTAAGTTAGTCCGATGAGCAAAACTTAGAGATATAACAATGCTAAATGAGCAAGAGTATGTCTGAAATCGTAACAAATATATGGTATTTATTTATAGATACATGATGAGTTAGTTACATTATAAGGGTAGATTTCTTGTTGAGATAGAACTCTACCATAGATATGAGATTTCAGCTCACAGGACTCCTTAACCACGGTGGCTAGTGTTGGAAATTTTAATAAAAATTTAAAGGTTGAATAAAAAATTGTGTCTCATGAATGTGGGAGTGTCTTTTGGCTCTCCACATTCTTGAGTTAATTGAAGAGTTTTGACTCTTCATATTTTTGAGTTAATGAGAAGATTAATTGAGTTAATTAATCTTCCATGACTCTTGGTGTGCATTTTGGGGCTTATAAATAGTGGGTTCATTTCCTCATTTCAAGTACATGAAATTTTCTCTCTTTCAAGCTCTCTCTTGCATTACATATTGTTATCTTTCCATTTGGCCTCTCGTAAAATCTCGGTGATAAAGTAAAGGTACGGTTTCAGTTCGCCGTAGTAGTGTCTCGTGCTAAGTCACTGCTGGTTGTTCCGTTGTATCCTGGGAAACAGACGTCCGCTGAAACCTCGAAGCACATACCGGAGAGGGCGAATCTGTTTTAAGGAAACTGTACATGCTACAGGCCTCGGTTTGGTTTTGTTTTCTTTTACATAATAGTCATACTATAAACATCACACTTGTTTCGGTTATTACTTTATCTCTACAAGTTTGTTTTTACGCTACTGGTTTTAGCAATTTTTCTAACAATCTTAAAACAGATTACTCATTACGTGTTATTTCAGATATGACTACTGAAACCAATGTGCAAAGGGAAACTGGTCATGTTGTCCCTCCTCAAGTTGTCCCTCGTGTTACCCCACGTGCTGCTGCGGTTACTGTTCCAGCCAGTCACGGTGAAAAACCTGAGAAGTTCACTGGTGTGGACTTCAAAAGGTGGCAGCAGAAGATGCTGTTTTACTTGACGATGCTGAAACTGGCAAGATTCCTTACCGAGGAGGCTCCTAAACTCAACGAGGGTGAGGGAGATGTTGAATCTGTTAGTGCGGTTGTGGCATGGAATCATTCTGATTTCTTATGCCGAAACTATGTACTAAACGGATTGGCCGATTCGCTCTACAACGTGTTTTGCGAAAAGAAAACGGCTAAAGAACTGTGGGAATCTCTTGACAGAAAGTACAAAACCGAGGATGCCGGGGCCAAAAAATTTCTTGTTGGTCGTTTTTTGGACTTTAAAATGGTGGATTCAAAGCCGGTTATCAGCCAAGTTCAAGAACTCCAAGTGATTCTTCACGAGATTCACTGTGAGGGGATGACTTTGAGCGAATCATTCCAAGTGGCCGCTATTGTTGAGAAGCTACCACCAGCTTGGAAGGATTTCAAAAATTACTTGAAGCACAAGCGAAAGGAGATGAATGTTGAAGAGCTCATTGTTCGACTTCGTATCGAGGAAGACAATAAGAGCTCAGAAAGACGATTGTTTTCTCCTATTGCTGCTAAGGCAAATGTTGTCGAGCATGGTCAAAGCTCGAAAAAGAGAACATTTTCCTCTTCCAACAAAAGGTTGAACATGGGACCCAAGGGAGGCATTTCGAAGAAAAAGTTCTCCGGAAAATGCTACAATTGTGATGGTATGGGTCACAAGGCATCTGAGTGTAAGAAGCCGAAGAGAAACCGAGAGGCGAATGTGGTAGAGAACATTGCTCATGAGGTTTCGAACATGAATCTCTGTGCTGTAATATCAGAGGTTAATCTGGTGGGTTCTAATCCAAGGGAGTGGTGGATCGACACTGGTGCCACTCGCCATGTTTGCTCCGACAAGGAGATGTTTGCTACTCTTGAGGAATCTATGAATGGGGAAAAGTTATTCATGGGAAATTCCGCCACTTCGGAGATCAAGGGTGAAGGGAAAGTTATCCTAAAGATGACATCTGGAAAAGAACTGACTTTGAACAATGTGCTGTTTGTGCCTGACATCCGCAAGAACTTGGTGTCAGGGTCGCTTCTTATCAAGCATGGTTTCCGCATTGTATTCGAGTCAGATAAGGTGGTTTTGTCGAAAAGTGGAATGTTTGTTGGCAAAGGGTATGTTTGTAATGATTTATTCAAACTCAATGTGATGGCTATTAAGCCTGTGATGAATAAAGTTAATGCATTTGCTTACTTGCTTGAGTCTTATTGTTTATGGCATGGTAGACTTGGACACGTTAATTATGATACAATTCGTAGACTAATTAACATGAAAAGCATACCTGCATTCCAAATTGATAAACAACACAAATGTGAAACCTGTGTTGAGGCAAAACTAAAGAGATCATCTTTTCCAACTATTGAAAGAAATAGTGAACCACTTGATATAATTCACAGTGATGTATGTGATTTAAAAGGTGTACAAACTCGTGGTGGAAATAAATATTTCATTACTTTTGTTGACGATATCACAAAATTTTGTTATGTGTATCTCCTCAAAAGTAAGGATGAAGCTATTGACAAGTTTGTCCAATATAAGAGTGAAGTTGAAAATCAACTTAGCAATAAAATTAAGGTGGTAAGAAGTGATCTTGGAGGTGAATATGAATCACCATTTGCTGAGTTTTGTGCTCAACATGGTATCAAACACGAAAGAACTGCACCTTATTCTCCTCAGCAAAATGGCATTGCAGAGAGAAAGAATCGCACCCTGAAAGAAATGATGAATGCGTTGTTATTAAGTTCTGGTTTACCACAGAACATGTGGGGAGAAGCTGTTTTAACAGCAAATTACCTTTTAAATAAGGTGCCCCGAAAGAAGCAAGATAAAAGTCCATATGAGTTATGGAAAGGTAGAAGTCCTTCCTACCAATACTTGCGAGTGTGGGGGTGTCTTGCCAAGGTAGCAGTACCCACACCAAAGAAAGTAAAGATAGGACCAAAAACTGTGGATTGCATTTTCATTGGATATGCTCAAAACAGTAGTGCGTATCGTTTTCTTGTACATGAATCTCAAATACCTGATATTCACAAGAATACGATAATGGAATCAAGAAATGCTTCGTTCTTTGAACACATGTTTCCATACAAATCTAAGGAAGAACCAAGTTCATCCAAAAGATTGTATGAGACAATTGATAAAGAACAAGAGCTTGATCAAGATATTGAACCTAGACGTAGTAAGAGAGCTAGGACAGAGAAATCCTTTGGTCCGGATTTCATCACTTTCATGATGGAAAGTGAACCTCAAAGCTTCAAGGAAGCAATAAGTTCATCTGAGGGACCTCTATGGAAAGAGGCTATCAATTCCGAAATGGAATCCATTTTACAAAACCATACGTGGGAATTAGTAAATCTTCCTCCGGGAAGCAAACCGCTAGGCTGTAAATGGGTTTTCAAAAGGAAAATGAAATCAGATGGAACCATAGATAAGTATAAAGCTAGATTGGTAATTAAAGGTTACCATCAACGTGAAGGGCTTGATTACTTTGACACATATTCTCCTGTATCGAGAATAACCTCTATTCGTGTGATACTTGCGATTGCCGCCTTACGGAATCTTGAAGTACACCAAATGGACGTAAAGACAGCTTTTCTAAATGGAGATTTAGAAGAGGAAATTTACATGGAACAACCTGAGGGATTTTCTGCGATTGGGCAAGAAAATAAGGTATGTAAATTGGTGAAGTCTTTGTATGGCTTACAACAAGCACCAAAGCAATGGCACGAAAAATTTGATAAAGCCATGATAGAAAGTGGATTTAAATTCAGTGAATGTGAAAAATGTGTATACATAAAGAACACTGAAGTTGGATGTGTCATTTTATGTTTTTACGTGGATGACATACTTATCATTGGTAGTAATGATAAGATGATTAAATCCACAAAGAGGTTATTGAACTCAAGATTTGACATGAAAGATTTGGGCTTAGCCGACGTAATCCTTGGAATTAAAATTCATAGAACATCAGAAGGGCTAGTCCTAAGTCAGTCACATTATGTTGACAAAATAGTTGAGAAATTCAATAATGATGACTCTGCATTGGCTAGAACCCCGATAGACACAAGTCAGCATCTATCAAAGAATCGAGGTGAGACTATGTCTCCATTAGAATACTCTCGAGTCATTGGAAGTCTGATGTACTTAATGAGTTGTACAAGACCAGACATAGCTTATGCAGTAAGAAAATTGAGTAGATTCACGAGTAATCAAGGAGTTGAACACTGGAAAGCAATTATCAGATTGCTAAGATACTTAAGGTACACTCGCGATCATGGGCTGCACTATACCAGATGTCCTGCTGTTATTGAAGGATACAGTGATGCAAATTGGATATCTGATATGAAAGACTCAAAATCTACAAGTGGATTTGTATTCACTTTAGGAGGTGCAGCAATTGCGTGGAAATCTTCTAAACAAACTGTAATAGCCAGATCCACGATGGAATCTGAGTTTATAGCTCTTGACAAGTGTGGTGAAGAGGCTGAATGGCTGCGTCAATTTTTAGAAGATGTTCCAGGATGGGAAAAACATGTGCCGGCTATATGCATACATTGTGATAGCCAATCTGCGATTGGAAGGGCACAAAATAATATGTATAATGGTAAGTCTAGGCATATACGTCGTAGACATAATACCATTAGACAACTACTCTCAACTGGAGTTATATCTGTTGACTATGTAAAGTCAAAGGATAATATAGCGGATCCGCTAACAAAAGGGTTAAACAGAGAGTTAGTTGCGAAAATGTCAAGGGGAATGGGGCTCAAGCCTATAGAATAAATTGGTGTGAAGGAAAACCCAACCTACGCTGACTGGAGATCCCAAGAACTAGGTTCAATGGGAAAACCTAATCGCACTGATTTGGTAGATCACTGTGGGGGTTATCCCTAGTCCATTCCTATTATAAAACAATGAATGTTGAGGATAAGCTTACGGCTTTTAATGATTCTGATAAGAAGCAATACAGAATCAACTATGTGAGAGAGAAGTGGGGCCGCTTCGAAGGAATTGCAGGGCTCAATTCTAGACCCTCTTGCAGAACCAGGCGTGTGTTCATGGCCAAAACGAACACAATCATGAGAACTGAATAGTATCAGGGAGAATCTTGTGTGAAGTATATCTTAATTTACATAAACGGCAGAACAGTTCAAGGACATCATATCTACTGGTCAGCTAGTAAAACAAATATATTTCATGAGGGAAGGTTCAGAGGGTAACACCTACCTATCCTATGCGGGATTCAACTGTAGAACTTTGTCACCAAGATTTGTATCAATTTTCATTCATGTGGGGGATTGTTGGAAATTTTAATAAAAATTTAAAGGTTGAATAAAAAATTGTGTCTCATGAATGTGGGAGTGTCTTTTGGCTTTCCACATTCTTGAGTTAATTGAAGAGTTTTGACTCTTCATATTCTTGAGTTAATGGGAAGATTAATTGAGTTAATTAATCTTCCATGACTCTTGGTGTGCATTTTGGGGCTTATAAATAGTGGGTTCATTTCCTCATTTCAAGTACATGAAATTTTCTCTCTTTCAAGCTCTCTCTTGCATTACATATTGTTATCTTTCCATTTGGCCTCTCGTAAAATCTCGGTGATAAAGTAAAGGTACGGTTTCAGTTCGCCGTAGTAGTGTCTCGTGCTAAGTCACTGCTGGTTGTTCCGTTGTATCCTGGGAAACAGACGTCCGCTGAAACCTCGAAGCACATACCGGAGAGGGCGAATCTGTTTTAAGGAAACTGTACATGCTACAGGCCTCGGTTTGGTTTTGTTTTCTTTTACATAATAGTCATACTGTAAACATCACACTTGTTTCGGTTATTACTTTATCTCTACAAGTTTGTTTTTACGTTACTTGTTTTAGCAATTTTTCTAACAGCTAGGACTTTTGATAGCGGTTAAGACTCTTGTCTTATCTTGATGTGATTTGATCGAATCTCATATTTATCGGGACCTCTTATTTATCGACGATAATGTCTCCACATTCTCTAACTGCATTAAGGCCTGGGTTTCCCGACCACCTGAGTGGGTTTGGACTCTTGGGCATTGACACTTTACTATATACTTGTTTCGGTAGTCGTTCCCTTGCTCAATAACAAGGCCAAACTTTTATAGATTTTGAGATGAGCTTGTATCCGTACAAATGTGATAATTTTAAGAGCATAAGAATAATAATAATTTCCAAAAAATAGAACGATTGTTTAATATTTTACAAGTTTTGGTGAAACATTTTTCACAAAAAATACATTGAGGATAGATTTTTTTAATATTTTTTTAATTTTAATTTAAGAAATAGGATTATGATTTGTTGGATAAACTGATGATAATTTAAATACAACAAAGAATATCAAGAAATAAGAATATAAATGACTGATATTTATTAATTTTCTATTAAACAAATCTAAAAATTATTAAGTAACAAAATTTATTTACCCAAATACTACTAATAACAATAGTAGTGAGCCCCTCGTTCATATCTCGTTCAGAGACGCTTCACAGGAAGCCTCCTCCCAGGTCCCGCACACAACACTCCAAATTTCAAACGCCTATATATCTCCACCTTCTCCACTCTTTCTTTTCCCACTGCCAAGGACCAAATAATCCCATCTTCATAAAAAAAATCCCGGCATATTCACAAAAATGGCATCCCCAGATCAAAACTTAGCTCTGGAAAGCATATGCCAGCATCTATTTGATGATTTTGGTTTCTTGGATAGCCATACTTGTTCTTCGGGGTCCGAGATTTCAAGAACTTGCAGCAATTCGAGTTCTGCGATTTCTGACTTGAGCTTTTCAAGCTCTAACGATTCATGCTCCAGTCCTGGATTTTCGTGTCTATTTGGCCTGAGCAACGACTCCAAATTCATAGATTTTGAAGCGAAGCCAAGGAAAAACTTCGCTGAAAGAAAGCCGTCGCTCAATATATCCATCCCTCAAACAAATAAGAAACAATTCGGAGTAGCAAAAGCGGGACTTGAACAGATTAATCCCGCCGAGCAGCGGCGTTATAGAGGCGTGAGGCAGCGGCCGTGGGGGAAGTTCGCGGCGGAGATACGCGATCCCAATAAGAAGGGAACCCGGGTTTGGCTCGGTACCTTCGATACGGCGGTGGAGGCGGCGAAAGCGTATGACGCGGCGGCATTCAAGCTAAGAGGAAGCAAAGCGATACTCAATTTCCCACTCGAAATCGGAGTTTCGATTCCTTGCCCGGCAACAGAGACGCCGGAAATTGGCTGCCGGAAAAGGGCTAGTGAAAGTGAGGCGGAAGAAAGAGCGGCGAAAGAAATTAAGAGAGAAGAATTAAGCGAAGTCACGTCTGAAATTGATACAATAGCGGCGATGCCTTTAACGCCGTCGAATTGGGCGGCGGTTTGGGACTTCGGAGATGGGATGGGCATCTTTGAGATTCCGCCGTTGTCTCCGTTATCTCCATATCCAAGTTTAGGGTATCCTAGACAGGCAAGGCTTACCGTTGTGTGATTTTGGGGTTAAAACGAAATACTGAAGGATCAAAATGCACCTGGCTCTAAAAGTCTGGGGTGAAATGGAAATTTAAGAAAGTTGCTTGGTGAAAGCATTGTCAAAATCAAGAGAAAAAGTGTGGCATTTGTTTATTTATTTTTTCTTTTAAGATAAGATACATGGAATTAATTATATTATTATTATTTATCATCTATAAAAGTGTCGGTTTCCTAAGCATTCATGTTTTAATCCTATAAATTTTTTTTTTTTTGAGAGTCCAGTCTAAGTGGTGAATTCACAAGGGAATCCCGGATGAGATCACTTAGTCAAATGCTCGGTCTCTTTAATCCTATAATTTTACTTGCTAAGGAAATTTGAAATTGCCAAATAGTTCTTCTAAGATATTTTGAGAGAAAATAATGTTTATTGTGCAACCGTTTTATGGATTAATATTTGTAAAATGAATTGGCTCGATCCATATTTATAATAATAAATAATGTTTTTTTTTTCAAATTAACATATATTATACAATATATTTTTGATAAAAATTTTTTTTAAGTCAAATCAATGTATGTTATACATTATTTTGTTATAACATAACTAACAAAAAAAAGATATTTTTATAATGAAAAATAATATTTCGAACATACAAAAATATATTTTCCATTGGTCTTATCGGATATACGTTTAATAAAATTGTTCAATGAGACGGTCTCGCATGATTTTTTGTGATGAGAAAAATATGTTTTGAATGATTAAAACATAATAATCGATTCATATCGCTAGATCTATTTTCAATTCACACACACACACACATATAAATTCATCAGCGACAACAAAAAAACAAATATTTCAATTCGAGCTTCATTCAATTCTATATCCAGAATATAGAATTGAATTCGGGCGATGATGGAATTCCTCTTCCTCCAAGGGGTGAGGATCTCGAACGTGAAAGATTTTGCGTGCGAGGATGTGGGTGGGCTCCTCACGAGGAAATATAACATGATAACGAAGAAATACGTTAACGATCCAAATCTGATTGACGTTCAATGTGAATATTATACGAAGATGTTAGAACAATTTTTTCGTAAAAGATCCGGTAATTAAATTATTTAGTTCGTAGTTTGTTAGATTGAATTATTTGTAATTTTTTAATTAAGTGTTCTTTTTAAAATTACGTGCAAGTTTTTTTTATTTATGTGTAATTTTAATTTGTTATAATTATGTGCGATTTATTATGTTATTTTAAGTTATGTGTAATTTTTTTTATTTAATCCATGTAAATTTTTTAAATTAATTTTAAAATTTAAAATTTTAATTATGTGAAATTTTAATTTGTTTATTTGTTTTACAATTTTATTATATTTTTATATACAAATTATTGAATTGAATACAAAGTTTGTATTTCAATATTACCTTATGATTAAGTTACCAAACATCTCACCTTTGAACATACTCTAATAAATTCACTTAAGCCACGCTAAGGGTGTATTTTCAATTATTTAAAAAATCGATTATTAGTTTTTGGCTTCAAAAATCAATTTTGTTTATTTCTTAAACCTATATTCTGTATTAAATTATATTTAATTTATTTGAAATCCAAAAACCAGTGAGATGTTGATTCTTCTTCTATAAAATTGATTCAAGTAAAAAATGTAGTGTTTGATTAAATTATTTATCGAACATTACAAACTTCTGATTTTCAGCTTTTCACTTTTTTTTTTCAAACATTACCCACTTTCGATTCCACATTTTCGTAATCTATAATCACTTTTTTAAAAATAGAATCAGTTGTAAACACTCCATTAATTTCGCTCAAGTTTTGTTTTTCTAGAATACATGAAAATATTATTAAGCCAATTCACGTGTGATTACATCCGAAATAAAAACAAGTGAAGGGTATAGATATTTGGTTTGGAGGCAACCAAGGTCTTTCCCAAGCATATAACTTCTTCATGCAAGGTAGGGGGTATGGGCATGGAAACCACTTCTGAAGAAAACTTGCCTTTTACCTAAACACCGATTTGTATTTTGGTTATTAGCTCATGAGAAATTACTCACTCGTGATAGACTTCATATTGTGCTTGATAAATCTTGTGTGCTATATAACGCATCGGATGAATCGGTCCTCCACCTATACTTTGAGTGCGTTATATCTAAAAGTATTTGGAACAGTATTCGCGCGACTGGCTGCACATGAAGAAAACAATGGGAATACCGGCAGCAGTATTGAAGGCTTTTCAGACTATGTATAGAGGTAATTCCACACTTACCCAAATGAGTATTGCGGCACTTTTAGCTGCCATTTACCATGTATGGAATCTGCGGAACAGAGTGATGTTTGATAGCAAGAAGCCACATGTTCAAAAAATAGCGAAGAAGATCAAGATTCAGACTTACCGTTGTATTCCGAACGCTACCGAACTATTGTTATATTGATGTAATTGTTGGTACCTTGTTAGTTTTATTTGTTGTCTACTAATGTTCAGTGTATTTGTATATTAACTCTTTTTATCTATTTAATGAATGGTTAGTTCATAAAAAAAAAGTGAACGGAAAATCCAATCCACTTGATCAGAGACATACAAAAAATGACCCTAACTTAGGAGTATCAATTTAGGCGAGTTCGTGTCGTGTCGTCTTGAAAAAAGATACTAAAAAAATTCACAAACCACCGAACCAATCAGCCCAACCCAAACTGATTTTTTACTATCCAACATTATTATTTTATATTTTTAATAAAATAATTAAATAAAGATTCAAAATCCATAATAATATTTTAATTTAAACATTTAATAACAAAACATCATCTAAATATGATAATTATGTTTATAGATTTACTTATTTAAATTTAAAAGTCTAATTGTCTAAGCTATTAATTGTGTTTATGGATTTAAATAATACAAATTTGATATTTTCATTACATCTAATATGTGAGCTGCGGCCTGCGAATCACATTACAAAGATGAAATTTATGTACTTAAATAAAGCGTCACCGTCGTGTTATCGACAAAAGGAAGTGTATGATATATAAGTGTCGACAATTTAGAGATAAATATTTAGTGTGTATAATATATATATACACACACTTTGGGGGTTCTAAAAGAAAAAATGATCGATCATGTGTTGTATGACATCGGCACCCTCTGAAGTCATGTGTCCATCTTTGACCTGCAACGTTTATAATATATTAAATTATGTCACAAAATAGTATGTGGTTAATAGATATTTTAAACATTAAATTTATATAAAAATTGCACAAACATTCTCTAAACCACTTGGAATATGACGAAATGAAATATTTTAATAATATCGTATAGAATAATGATCAAAATAACAACGGACAAAACTATTAGAAAAAAACTTAATTTTTTACAAGTCATATTTCAGGCTGGCTAGAATTCTGACGTTATCTATGCTAACCGGACACTGAAAAATCCAGCTTGATGACATAGATACAACAACCGACAGTGCTCAGATAGCATAGATAATGTTCGAATTAGTTTAATCACCCTGAAATATGACTTTTAGCACATTAAACTTTTTTTCCTAGCCTGGAATATAACTTTGAGCACATTAAGTTTTTTCCTAACTTTTTTGTTCGATGATTATTTTGATCATTAGTCTATAAGATATTACCAAAATAATTTAGCTCGCCAGATTTTCAGATGGTGTAGAAGGTGTTCGTCCAACTTTCATAAAACGTTAATGTCTAAGTCTCTAAGAAACCTATTTAATTTTCACACGGGAAAAATTTGTTTTTGATATTTCAGGAGGGGTTTGGTGCAAAGGACTCGTACAATCATTGAAATTGACATGAACCTCATTACACAAAGTGCAGTCCTTCCAACTATGTATATTTTTGTTTTTTTCCAACCAAAATTTCCCAGTCCGATAATATTTTTTAAGGAACGACTAAACTTGCCTGAAAACAACATTACTCTGAAACAGAAACATCCAGACTGCATTTCAAGAAAATTAGAGGTTGGAGGAGTCTTATTGAACTGCAGACCTGAATAAGGGAATGGGCAGCATATTTGAACTTGCTTTTATGGAAGCTGACATCTACTTTGTCCCATGACAGCCGAGATAAGCCATTTACCAGCTCTTCTGCATAAGATAACCGCATAATACACTACTTTCATCAACATGGTCAACTTATGTCGCACAAAAGTGGAAGTTGTGAAACACAAATAGACGTTTGATTAGCAAAATATGCCCCGACATCCAAGTTCAATTTAAAATTTATGCCTGTCATATTCAGTGAAAAAATTTCTAGTACCAACATAAGCATCAACGGCAACAGACCCTTCTACTAGATAGAATAGAAAGGGACTAACCTTCCAGCTTATCTAAACCATAATCTTCTTTCATGGACCCGCTCTTCTCTGCACCACATGCTTTGCACAGCTCTTCATACACAACATGAGGATATTTTTCGTCCACGCAGTCCTCCCACTGAAAAGTAAGGTTCAATGTTATACAACCGAAATTAGCATAAAGAAAATATTACAAGAGTGTATTGAAGATGAGACCTTGGGAAGTTCACTATTGCGCCGAATTGATGATGTTCTCCATCCTACTATATCTAAACGATATTTGTTAGGAAAACAACGAGTCTGCTAGGTATTAATAAGAAACAGGCTAATCAACAATCAAATGTCAACGCTTCCAGTGTCAAATAAACTGTGGATACGGTCATAGCCAACATTTGAATACACCACTCTGCGCTTGAAAGATCGTAAAGCAGACCTGCATGGATGAGTTGTGTT
Organism: Primulina huaijiensis; assembly: GCF_012295235.1. Taxonomy (NCBI): domain Eukaryota; kingdom Viridiplantae; phylum Streptophyta; class Magnoliopsida; order Lamiales; family Gesneriaceae; genus Primulina; species Primulina huaijiensis. The sequence goes on along the minus strand of NC_133310.1, from coordinate 21,633,238 downwards.
ACAGCTAAGACAATATTCACGTACTTATGTGCTATGATCTTGAAGGACAGGAATTCAATCCAATAAAAACTCAAGTCGTTGAGATGGAGAACATACATGAACGGATATTCTATGTTATCTTCCACCATGCGTCTTAGCAGCGGAGGTTTTCCTCCATCAAAGTCATTTAGAAAAAGGTGCCTGCCAGTTCTTCTAAATATCAAATGAATCACAAGACCAGCAACTTTCTCGAAAGCCGGCACACCGAACAGAAAGGGTACCTGACAAATGGAGAAATTCAAGGTAACATTAGAACACATTCAGTGACTAAGAATGAGAATTAAAGAAAAATTAGGAAAATTCAGCATCCCAAAGATGAAATAGAAGAAACTCAGGCAACAATTTTCTATCTAAAACTCCAAAAGATTAACCTTAATCCAACACCAAATTACTTATTCCTGCTGCCTTATTGGGGACTAACAAAAACATGATAAATCATTTCTAATACTATATCCATGTCACTTAAACGTGATGCGACCGATTTTTTGAGGCACAGTGTAAATTACTCTATAAAATGCGTCCAGATGCACTCACGTCCCCTAAGGCCAAAACAAACTCTGAATAAAAATCCCCAGCCTAAAGGACAATTTTGCAATACGTTAAGGGTGCGAGCATAAGTCATATTCTTGTTGTAAAACCTTTATTTTCCCCTGAAAAATTATCGGTTAAACTTCCAAAACATTCAATAAATTAATTCCCCAATGCATTCATGATCTTGTGCCCCAAGTCTGTAGGAGATTTCAGAAATAAAATTCCAAGCTGAAAATGAATTTAAAAAGCGCACCCACCATCAAATGTTAAAGCTAAGTCCAACTACTACTGCATCCTTAACGAGAGCTCTTTGCTCAAGCCAAGCAATATAACCACTCCGTATCAAAATCTAGCAGAAGCATGTAGGTTGATAATATCGTAACCCGAGCCTTTTCAGCGCATTCCCTCATTCAACTAATATTTAACATCTTTAAAAAGACAATAGATGATGCATTGATCAAATAAGTATACCTGTTTATTACCCCTAGAACCAAGATGAGGCGTAGCAACAGTGATAAAGTTCACAGGTTCCAAATCAGCTACTGTACCTTTTAACTTTTCCTTATCTTCATCGACTAATACCTCTTCTGTTCTACTCCGCCATGGTCTATATAATATCCCAATGGCATATCTTGCCACAAGGCCCCCCACAGAATGTGCAACGAAAGAAATTTTTCTTAAACTAGGCTTCCTTTTGATCACTTCAAGAACCTGAATGGCACGTCAAAGTTTGAATCAAAATGATGGTATCCAGGACCAATGCTGCACATAATATTTCACGAAATTAGACTGAAAAACACTAAAAAGCTAAGTAGACCAAAAAGAGAATGTACCTCCTCCACCAATCGTTCACCCATTACATCCACGCCATCCAATGACAATGATGCCATATTTTTTTCACTACCTGCAAACCAGATGATATTCCATAGAGAAGCAGACTTTTGCTAGGCTATAGAAAGGAATTAGCTAAAAATTTTCCAAATAATCAATAAATTTCATGGTGCTTCTTTGCAGGCAAAATAAAATGTGAACTTTCATTGTTTTTCCTTCTTACTCTAAAACTATCTGTTAATGAGACATGAAAGGATTTCAAAAGAAAAAAGAAATTGCCGCATTAGAAACAAAAGATTGACATCATAGTCCCACTTGATACGCCACTATGAAACAACAAACACCATATTAGACAAATAAATGTTTGATAGCCATTGTCAAGACAAGTAAAGATCTTAGCCCTTTTATGTGTGCAAGTTTGTGGCTAATCCTGAATGATCTTTCAGTAAGAAATTAGATTCCTCGATGAATCACAAAACCACCATAAGTACAGGTGGTGACAAAAGAAACAATACAGTATTCGACAATGCATATCATCATTTACGATCATATAAAGTTTCTCCTAAACCTACATATTTAATAAATGGTGGATTAGCGTACAGGTGACTCAAAAATGAGAAAATTCCAAGGGTTCTTCTCAATTCCTTTTTTACAGGAGCAAGCTAAACGATTGTGAGCATTGAAACATATGAAAACATAATTTGCAAGAAGCCCGAAAATTTTTCAAAATGCTTGCATTATATTATGCAAACTTGCAAAAATCAACCACTGACAATGAACGAAAACTTTATCAGGAAGCATCTTGACCAATAGCTCTGCACCAAATTTCCAATCTGAGGCCCTGCGATATCAGAATCACGTGAGAACTTGATGGAAGTCATGTTTTCACAAAGAACAATGAGTTCATAATATGATCTGCAAAAGAGAATCCCTCAAACTCGTGGAATGTATACTATATTCTAAAACAATAATCAAGAGGAAATGACTTGCAAGTTACAACCTACACATGTCCAAGAAAAAACAAACCCAGCCAAAAGGGACATCTTGATCAAAGATAAGACGTGTTGCAAACAGCTTAAATACTAAAAGCCATGATGCAATCAAAATTCGGAACTTACCAAATGAAATACTGTAAGATCACATTTGAATGAAATCCAACTTTTCGGAAGAAATACTAGATTCGATAGATGACACAGGAACAGATGGAACACATCCAAAACTCGAAAACTATAAATCATCTTAATTTATCATAATTTTGCCAAGAAAGATGAAATATTACAATTCCGCGAGCGCACAAACACACAACTACCTTCCAACAATCCCGTGGACCATAACAACAAGATGATCAGCCGAAGAAACATCTGATTCTTTATCCGAGTACACATCCTCGCCTCCGTTTTCCATTCCAACAGAACTCACGACGCCGGTTCCCCCTACTTCTCCATTTTCCATTACCCCTTAAAAGATGATTAATAAATAAACCTTCCGACAACTTAACGTTCAATCAAAAATAAAATAAAAAAGTCAAAATTCTTAATAAAATTTTGAATTTAAGGCAACGATAACGCCGTTCCGAATCAAAACTTCGAAATTAACTAGGGTTCCGCATTTAATTCGATTGTAGGGATTTCTATATTGCAAAGAAAGAGGGAGAAGAAGGCGTAAAGAAAAGTGGCTTTGTCCCAAGTACGTAGACGTTGGCGTGGCGGTCGAATTGTGAGCAAAGCAGGAAAACTTCACCGCATTGAATGTATAGATATAGACAGAGGCACTGAGGCAGCGTGTTTTGCTTTACGGTTTCGTGCAGTTACTTGACTTCACGCATTTTTTTTAATACATATTTATAGTAATTTCCAACTTATATTAATAATGTTCTATGTCAAATTAATATATAATATAATGTTTAAGTGAGCAAGTTATGGGTAGAGGTGTTAGCAGCAGCTTTTGATAAGTAGGTTTTTTGCGACGATTTCATTAAATATTTATCTGTGAGACGGTTCAATCATACCGATATTCACAATAAAAAATAATACTATTAGCAAAAAAAGTAATATTTTTTCATGGAAGACCCAAATAAGATATTCGTCTCACAAAATACGACCCGTGAAAATGTCTCACACAAGTTTTTGCCGCTTTTTGATTAATGTGATTTATTGGACTCGTGCATGCCAAATTATTTATCACAAAATTTTGTATGAGACTGTATCACGATTTAATTTTGTAATTTATTAGACTTGTACACGTTATTATTTGTATGATTCTCTCATTCACATTATATAGTTTGTTAGGCCATCTCCAACCACAAAATTTATTTTGGTGTAAATTTCACACTAAAATAATGCGATTTCTGCACCAAATACAACATCCATCTCCAATCCATTTACTTCAAATCTCACACCAAAAAAATATTCTCGAAATATTCTTTTTATTTTACATATATTAATTATTATCTTTTATTTAATATATTTTTAATTATGACTAATGTGTATATTATATAATCAATATTATATTATTAATAAATTTAAATAATAATATTTAAGTTTATAATTTAATTATATAATTTGAATGACTATGTTCATCTCACAAATGATCAATTAAAACATTTCGTAGTGCGAAGTGAACATCTTTATATTAAATTATATTATTTATAAATCATTAAATCAAATTATTCTTTAATTATTAATAATTAACATAAATAAATAAATATTTAAAAATCAATAATTATTATTTTAAATTTTTATGTTTAGATATCTCATTATTAAAATAATAAAATAAATATTTTATTATTATTTAAATAATATTTATATTTAAAAATAAATAATAAAAATTAATATATATTTATAATAAATAAAACAAAAAAAATTTTAAAAAAAGTGCCTATGCGCGCCAAATTTGGCGCAAGAGGTGGAGGTTGTGCTATTTTGGCCAAATAGCGCAGCTTCCATTGGAGCATATTTTTAACACCATTTTGGTACAAGGTTGGACATGGCCTTAGTATCATGATATCATATTAATATATTTGCGGAGGTAGTCGAAAAAAGTTGCAATCTCCCCCTCCAATGGGAAGATGGGAAACAAGAAGTCGAAGACAAAGTAGTAGGTAACATATGTTATGGAATTTTTAGTTTGACATGTTAGTGTATATGTTGGGACTCATTTGTTTCATCCAATTATTATACCCTTATAATATTATTTTCCTATAACAAAATATCAATATAAACATAATTTTTAAAACTATATAATAGCCAAATTTAATCTAGTAATAAACAGTAAAATATAATAAAAATACGAAACATATTTAAAACTAGAAACCATGGAATGAAAATTAAGAATGATATAAGAAAACAGAGATTCGTAGTAGATATAGTATTGGGCAAATCAACTTAGGATTCAACAAAAAGTCGTAGAATCCATCGAGAGTGGCTCTTAATCTTTGGATGCTAATACTAGTGGATCGTACACAGAACAACACTTGCAAATAAAAATTGTAATAAATTTTCAGGTGATAGAGTATGGATATCTGGTCATACTTTACCAAGTATCCATGCAATACAAAGTGTCATTGACAGTAAAAAGGAATTTTGTTTTAGAAACTTTAAAGTCATTTACAATAAAAAGTGTCTTTCAAAGTTTTTTCTCAATAGGTGCTCGTTTCTTAGTGTCCATCCTCATATGTCCACAATATTCCGCATATCCATCTTGACATCCTCATCTCAAGGACTCTCATCTTGTGCTCACGCTCTCGATTCATAGACCAACATTCAGCTCCGTAGAACATAACAGGTCTAACCGCTATTTTACAAAACAAGCTTTAGTGGTACCCAAGGCTATGCTATAAATTTTATACGTGAACAAATATATGAAGTATGTCTTTAGTCGCTAATAAGTAGAATCAGAACACTTGGGGATATATTGTAAACTAATTTAAAATGTTTAAAGGTATTCTTGAACAAAAAAAAGCGAGAATAACAATACAACAATCACAAATATATTGCCAGTGGTATGGCAAAACATCTCCAAAATGGATTAAAAAAAACTCAGCTATGGTTTTTCAAACAAAGAAAAAACTATGATCGTTACATAAATGAAAGGAAAATATTGAACCTTGAAACTAGCAGCACCGCAAGGGCCACAAACAGTAGATAGATGTGTAAATTCTGCAAATACTTTCCATGTCAAGTGATTCAAAACCCGTATCATTTGGTCATAACTTCCTACTGCTAAGAATTGGTTACATGGTTAGTGGTGATCAAGATACACTTTTTACACCTAATCCAATTTGGTCATAACTTCCTACTGCTAAGAATTGGTTACATGGTGAGTGGTGATCAAGACACACTTTTTACACCTAATCCACTTTCATATGCTTGAAACTTGGATAAACATCGGCCATCTGGTTAATATGTAAGAACCTATACCAAAAGACAAAAATATAAGAATTTTTCATTTTCTAATAACAACAAACTTAAGCATCAACAGAAAGGAGTTAACTGGTGGAACAAAAGCAGAACATAATCCTCATCAGAAAATATTGAGATGACAACAAAAAAGTCTTAGAAATTTTTGTTCACCTTCCACAACCATACGAGGTAATTCCACCATAAAATAAATCAGAAATACTTTTATCGAAGAAATGAAAAATGGACAATGACAACTGAAAGCCACAATCCAGACTAAGTTACTTTTTCCTCTATTATGACTATGCACATACATATGTACTGTCTCAGGTATACTCAGTCAGGAGTTTGATTTTTCAGACCCCCAAATACAAATAACCCAATACGCTGATATCATAGAAGACCAAAAAATGTATGAAACTTTGGTATGGCACAACATCAAGCTAATTAGCTTGTCCACAGTTCAAGTGGACACAAAGATGCTACATACTGTGGAGCAATGATATGTCAGTGAAACAGAATAGCTTGTATTCAAGAAGGGAATCCCATATAACTATGGCACTATCATCTGGTGATCACTGTATGTCAGCCAAATCCAATATGTCAACTGCGCAAACACCTATAATCTCCCACGTTTAACGAGAAAGCAGATTGTCATAGTCCTTGCAATCACGCCTGGTGCATATAGCAGCAGACTTTCCGTCCTTTGTGAATGATACTCCCTTAGATCCATACTTTGGCCATTGCACATGTATGCATGCCGTATTTAACAATGACCAAACAGTTAACCGCAACTGAAACTCAGATGTGGTAAGTATGTGCCCACTGTCAGGACTCCCCTGGCATAGGAAATACCAGCAGGACCTTCGTCAATTTTGCATGCCATTCTGGCTGTGTCAACGACAAATAACTAAGAAACTCAAAAAAAAAAAAAAAAAAAAAAANTGAGAAAGTGGTGATCTACTAAATTTATGAAAAATATAGTATAATTAAATCACTTATTAGTTATCTTAGTAACATATCACCGATCACAAGCCGAATATTTTTATAATATGCAATTGCAATAACTATAAACAAATTTTATGGTTTAAAAAATCAATCAATTTGAATCTTTTATTCATGCAAATTAATCAAATATAATATATTAATTATTTTAATTTAGATAATAATTTTGATTACACGGTTATGATTGAAAGATGTTATTCAAACAATTGTTTAATAAAAAAATAAAGAAAAAATAACGAGAAAACAAATACTATTTCACATTTGGTTCCTGCCCATTTTGAAGGGGAAAAAACACAACTCATGACATTAAAAAAATTTTTTACTAAGGGGTGGGGTTTGTGGGTCTAGAAGTCATGACCTCTCCCAATTTTGGAAAGGTGATGCCATTTGACCAAGTTGTCATTAGCTGTGACATCTTAAATTTTAGAGTTAGATTTACATCATGTTTGAACCAAGCATGGATTTAGTGTTTCTTTATATACTAGCAGAACCTCAAGCTTTGGACATGGGATCACACCACAAACACACGAGACTAGATTGGACGAAAGGATTTGGATTTATGGAAGAAAGGACGAGAAATCAATGACCTGATTGAAGGGTGAAATTCAAATTCTTCCTACTAATTTTGAGCCAAATTGATACAATGAAATCGATTTATGGATTTGAAATCAAATCCTCTCAACTCATTCCATCCAAATGCGAGTTGAATCCAAACACAACCCTACGGAATTCACGCTCTGAACTCTGATCTGACTAATTATGTAATTTAAATTTCAAAAAGGCATGCAACACACTAAACCATCAACTCTTCTCACAAAAGAATGTGTCGGCATGGAAGCTAGGCCCTTCAGGGTAAAAGATGTTTAAATAAATCGAAACCAGGAAAGAGAGTGCAATAGCTAAAATGAAGCTTACACGCCTTCGACAGACTCAGAATACAAACTAACTCAATAATGCGTAATCTCCGGTTTATCAAAACATTGAGTTAGCGATCTCAGATACAACTTGGTCATAGTCTCCCTTCAACTTCTCTTGCTCTTCCTGGCCAAGTTCCCCTTAGCACTAGGCAAGTTGGTCTCTTGCTAGCTCCTGCGTTCGAAAGGTCCTGAAACAAGAACCTTACAATGTCACTTGTACTCAATTTCATCAACGGAGCTTTCCTACAGATAGAGTATGAATAATTGCGCCCAACGGTACAACATGGAAATAATATAAATCTAGGTGGCCATGGTGGCATGCCATAAGCATACATCTTTTCAATGAGATAGTAAAAAAAAAGCATGTTAAAATAGGACGAATGGTAGAAAAAGTAAATGAAAGAGGGGCAAAGGAATCAGTAACATCGAGAGAATGCTATATAAAGCACACAACATTTTGATCACATATTATGCATAGTTTGTCTGAATTCTAAGGTCAATGGGCCTCTGTTCTCCCATTTAATATGATTTAAGCTATTTTCAACCAACCAAATGCCTGCCAAAGATGTGATAATTCTGCAACATTTGTGAAAAATACAGGTTCTCCCACCTCCAATGACCACTTGCTTCTGTAACCCCTAGCATGTTTTACCCTTAGTGGTCCACATTTCTATTCTACTAATATAATTCCAACAGCACAATACCAAGATGCGTAATAACTGTAATATATCGCATGAGAGTAAGTAAAATAGGCTTACTTCCTTCGAAGGAACATAGATATACGGTATGTCCGCTTCTTCGTACAAGACCGGAACGAATTTGAATTATCTGCTGTAGTTGAAAACACAGCACCTAATGCTGTGCACTTTTTATACGAAATGATAAATTGACCATTTGATTGAACTCAAACAGTGTCAGATAAATTTAAAAAATTGTCAGACGAAACGAGACGATCAGTTGATGATCTCGTGTAAAAAGAGCACATCACCGATGCTGTGTTTTCAGCCACAGCAGAGGATCCAAATCAGACCGGAACATGAGTGATCACATCTATTGGAGATATGTTACCGGCTATAACACATAACCTGCCATAATTCACATGTACAATTGATGCCAAAATAATGTTCCACAGTCAAATAACAGGTGAAATCTTCGAACGCCATTCAGCACCAGTACAATGAAGAGCCGCATTCAAGACAAGGAAAGACGCCTTTTTTACTGCTTTCGGACTCTATCCCAAACAAAAAAGTGAAGAATAAAATACCCTTTATTGCCGCGGCGAATACTTTTGACAACTTCCTTGACTCCTCTCTTCAGGCACTTGTGCTCCGCAGCTGCAATGTAATCCGAAAATAAACATATGGACAGAACAATCTCGAAATACATATAAACAAAATACATTATGAGTCAGCGAATTATCTACGCTACATAAGATATTAATGGCGACCTCTGCGGACAAGTTTGAGGGTGCGTTTGCAGAGTTTTTTTTCCCGGCAAGTGGCTTAGAGATTGGGGCGAGAGTGAAAGACTTCTTCTTCTCTTTCAGCGATGACTTCTCCGTCTCGCTGTCGCTTCCCATCTCTTCCGATTGTGTGCGCTGTGAGGCTACAAGAAGGGACGACTAGGATTTTGGTTTTTATATTTAATTTATGATAAATTTTTATTATCAAATATTTAATTTATGATTTATGAATATTATATAATTTACTTTAATCATTTAAATAATAAATAAATAAATAAACTTATCCTACTTCCATATAATATTCAATAAATTTATAATACCTATAACTATAAACTTTAATGTTTTTTTTCCCAAACTCAAAATTACTTCAATGAATTTATAGAAATAAAAATTACTTCTATGAATTTATAGAAATATAAAATAGAATATGTTCAGTTTTAAATATAATTAATATTTAGAAAGATTATAAAATACTAATTATATTAAAATCTATTTTATTTTTTAAATACATTTTGAGATAATTGAATAAAATATCTTATACATCATATTATGAATAAATTTTATCATACCATTTATTTATTTTATTATCTTAACAAAAGTATCTTTCTTATTTTTAATTTTGTATTAACTAATTTTAAAATGTAAAAAGAATCTTAATTTCATTATACACTAACATCACCATACAGATACATGTGTATAACATAATATATTTAGTATTATAAAAATACTTAAAAATATTAATATATACATAAAATCAAATTAACAAATTTATATAATATAAGGGCGATTTTGGAATTTTTTTAACGTTCTTGTGATAAGATTAACTATTATATATATAATATGGAGTATAGATTCGTTAATACATTTTCATTAAATTGAAAATTAAATATAAACCAAGCCATAAATTAATAATATTACAGTAAACGAATATCTTTTATTTAGATAATTTATTTTTAAGTTTTTGACTTTTTTTTTATTGTGTTAACTAATAATTCAAATTGTCTAATCTAACTTTTATCTAGAGACAAATGTCAATATACAAACAAGGTTAAAAAAAATTAAGATGTTTCAAAATAAATAACTTTATTTCTAAGAAAAATCAACTTTTGTAATCTATATTCATCTTGGAAAAAAGTAAAGTAAAATAAATATATTTAAGAAAGACAAAAACTTGTGTGAGACGGTCTCACGGATCGTATTTTGTGAGACAGATATCTTATTTGAGTCATCCATGAAAACATATTACTTTTTATTGTGAATATTAGTAAGATTGACCCGTCTCACAGATAAATATTCGTGAGACCGTCTTACAAGAAACCTACTCTTTAAGAAAACAATAAAAGTAAATTACAACAGCTATTTCTTTATGTGATAATCAAGCATATTAATCAATGTATTTTATAATCAATCGAACAAATTCATAAAAAAGTTGCAATATTGTTTAAGTAACACTTGACTCAATTTATTTAAGTACAAAAAATAAAAGGTGGAATTTTAAAAATCATTATATATTATTACAATTATAATAATAATAGATTTGATGATTTTAAATCTTGAACAGAAGAAAAAAATACATTGACAGCAGAGTAAACATCAAATGTCCCATGAAACAAACCAAGTGGTATTTTTCATCGCCTTCACAGCCAATGGAGGCAACTGGTTGTTTTTGTATTTACTTGGAACGGTCACACATTCTTATTCAATTATTCCGTTCATGAAGTCGATCCTCGTACGATGGTGATAGGGGAAACAAGATGTGATTCATATTTTGCCATCTATGTTAGAAGTACCATTTCGGTCTTACTTCCTCTTCCTTTTCTGTCAGGTCGTTATACTGATACCATTCGCATCCGGCATTGCCAACCGGTAAAGGAGGCCGAACAAAAATCTCTACCGGCTTGGGGAGATGGATCTTTAAAGTTATCACTCCACTCTCTTCTACTTCACTTGGATCAGATGATTTAAGAAATTGGCTGAACGGTTCAACAGATATCCACCCGAGCCCTGATATAGCTACATCACAGGCAGGCCTAGAGAGGAACAGGGATGTAGAAAAGATAAATTATGGAAACGAAATTTTCTGCACACGGACGGCGAAATTGCTAGACGTTGAGTTGTTGCAAAAAAAGATTGACATGGTTCAGCGGGACTTTATGTACCTCTGAATATCTTGATATTTCAATTGCAATTCGCGCTTTGCTTCAAGACCTGACCAGTTTTCCGCCTTCTGTTTCCCATTTGGTGGTGTCAGTAAAGTCCCAATTTCTTTCTGCAACCATAAATTCTCTGTCATTCTTTCAAAGATATCGAAATAAACATAGCTCTAGATCCAAGCATTTGTATCAAATACAGAAGATAAAAGTTCACAACTTTCCATGTTTTTGGGGTGCGTGCTTACCCTGTAAAATTCTTCTGCCTCTTCAGTGGGTACCATATGAAGTTGCAGTGCCTTCGGGCCATAGAACGTTAAACGTGTCTCTGGAAGAACCTAGACAAGAAGGCAGAAGTTAAACGAGAAATCACAGGAAAACTCAATCCATCTAATTATTGTATTTGCGCAAGATGGTGAATTGAACACCTTAATAATATCAATTCGTACTAGACCACCCCAGAAAATAGAGAAACCAATCAAGCCATTTGATCTGAAGCCATCCGTCATTGACTTGTCCAAACTAAGCTGAGGGTTCTAGCTTACACCCAGAGGGGAAAAAGACCCACCAAAACAAAAAGGAAAAAGAAATCAGTACGCAAATAAACCAGCAGAAAATTTCATGGAGAAGATTGAAAACGAAAAAAAACATACAGGAACGAAAAAAAACATACAGGAAGTGGCAGGCCTCGAAGTCGACTTTGGGGTGCAAGAGCAGGTAGATCTTCCGAATGGACCGCAGCAGCTTGCCTATGGTGAAGATGGACTCCAGGTGTGTCGTATAATTTCTACAAACAGGCGGAAACAATTTTCTAATTTTCCAGAATTGTTGTGAGCTGCATATGAAATAAGAATCGACAACACAGATTGAAGATGAGTCATGAGAGTATTTACGAAGGGCGATTCAAGCGCACCATTTGCAATAAATAAAATAGTATACAATCCTGTTCGTAAGAGAATCGAGAACCATTGGTTATTTGAAACTTACTCCGCCACCTAGGAAAGCATCAATCTGAATCGGACCCAATGTGGTTCCAGGGACTGCTGATTGGATGGGTTTGTATCTTCGTGCTGAAGCTGCTACTGGATCCTTATAAGACATAATTTCTGATAACAGGTTTTGATTATAAGAACATAGCCTATGACTGAAGAGAAATCAGTAAACAATTAATGGGATTATTTTCTATCAATGCTCTCGGCATATCCCACTAACCAATCATTTCTTCTTATATAGAATTTAACTACCAACCCATGATGAAACATCTGGCCTATGTGAGCAAAAAGGTTTTTCATAGCATATAAGTTTAAGAATTCTAGAAAGACACAAGTAATTTGTATAAGAAAGTGACTTTTATACGTGGATAATAGAAGAATATCAGAGAAATCCAGTTAATGGTATTAGCTTACTCAATAAAGCATTGATGAATGCAGATTTTCCGACATTAGCTGAGCCCTGTTAAATAAATTTAGTACGAAAATTATTCTCTTGGTTGCATGAGAATTAACTGGAGGACAGACATCATCTGAAGAAGTAGCAGTTGTTTAAAATGGGCAAAAACCCTGTATTTAGTTTGAAGTCCCAAGTTGTACACCTACCAGAATGTAGACATCTCTCCCCTGCAATAAAACAAATGTGGGGTCAATTTAAGAGAGAACCAGAGTACATGGGGTTAAATCATCTGAATTCCCGACTGTCCAATGAAAGACAGGAGTACAATCTCAAAGCAATAACTACAAATTTTAGAAAACTGAGATCACAATGAAGTATGTCAACAAAAATTATTGTGTTTCAACTTTCAACTATATGCAAAAAAAAAAAAAGAATTTAAGTAGGCACGATATACAAATTCAGACATTTTGTCTGTTCAATTCAAGAATGAAAGAAGAAGCCAAATCCATGGTATAGCCCACCTTTTTCTCTTTCTGAATTTCAGAAATCACTCCAGTGATGCCCACTAAAGACTTTGAACTTGTTAAATGTACAGATAGTACACTGCAACATGAGTATTCTGCATTAGCAAAAAATGTCCGTAGCCTCTATAACAACATATGAGAATAGAAAATTGCCGAAAGACAAGAAACGGATGATATAAATGATAAAGTGGCGAAGATATCCATTAGGACATGCTTGCAATCTTCAAAGGAAACCATGTACATGGTAAAATTCATACTTCAGCTTCTTCTTCATAGTTGCCTCCACAACCCAGTCACCGACACAATTAAGATCGGTCCCTTTTGGAAGCAGATCTACCTAGAAACGTTTAGCACAAGCAAATAGTTTTCTTGAAACAAACTATAATTCCCAAAGCCAAAAAAGGTGTAATTCATCGAGTAAGTACAGGAATCGAAACCTTGAACTTTTCATACCTTAGTCACTACGAGTATAATGGGATTTGCTCCAGCAATATCGCGAATGCGACTCAAAAAGCTGCCATTGAAATCAACTACGTCAACCTGCAGATAATTTGCTGAAATTTCAATAAATTGGCACAAAATATTATCTACAACTGGATTACTGAAGAATAAGGTCCCAAATTAATAGCCAGCAGGCAGGAAACTGAAGAAGTATATAATCACCAATTTGACAATTAGAGCTTTCTCGTGGCGCAAATGTGACAGCTTTTCCCTAAGCTCTTCTGCTGTAACAAATTGCTTTCCACCAGCATAACCTCCATTTCCACCAACAGCAGTAATCATATGCCCGTGAGATAAAAGTCGACACCTCCCACATATCACAGTCCTTAGCTGCCTATGCTTCTTTTTCTGCAAACCATCCCAAATTAATTTATCAACTAACAATCAGCCATTTTTTTAAAAATAAAAGAAACATTAAAGCAATATATGTAGCAAATTACTTTATTAATTAACTGATACCAAATCATAAGTTTCGGGTTCCACGTAACCCGGGGAATCGTGTTCAGTAGTCTGTAAAGGGGCTCCGCAGCCGTAACAACTATAAACTGTAAAAGAAGAACCCTTCGAAGAAGCTTTGTCTTTATTATTATTCTTTTTGTTCTTCATTTCAGACAGGACGGAGTTGGAAGCAGCTGACGATTGGTGGCGCTGGAGGAAGAAGTCTCCACGGGTCGGTGCGGATGGTCCAAGACCATCGGGTTCGGGCGAAGATGCATAAGATTCGGCATTTATTTCGGTTTTGAATTGGGTGGATTTGCAAAAGATAAAAGATTTTGGATTGTTAATGTGGAATTTGAATAGAGATGGCTTAGTGTTAGGGTTAGGGTTTAGGAAAAGGGGAGAAGAGAAGAAATGGGAGATTGAAAGGGTTTTAAGCGCCAACTCCATTGATGATAAGAGTGAGCTTTCCAGTACGAAGACACGAATGTCCGGAAGGTCAATTGAAAAATAAAATATTGTCTATTTTAATAAAATAAATAAATAAATCTAGCTACCGAAATATCAAATAAATTATTTTTTTTTCAAAAAAACCTTGAACCTTATCAAAAAATATATAAAAAAATTATAATAAATCTAAAGTTAAAAATTATATGAATAAATAATAATATTATCTAAATTAGGGATGAACAAAATTCCGCTTAACCAAAAGAGTAGGTCTTTTGTGAGACGGTCTCACGAATCTTTATCTGTGATACAGGTCAAATCTACCGATATTCACAATAAAAAATAATATTCTTAGCATAAAAAGTAATACTTTTTCATGAATGACCCAAATAAGAGATTTGTCTCACAAAATACGGGTCCCGTGAGACCGTATAACACAAGTTTTTGCCTAACAAAAGCAAAATCAATTTAATACAAAAACAAGATTAAATCGAGCCAAATTAAAAATCAAATATTTTTCGTCCTGATATAAAAACTAGATCAATTAAAACTTCTTTCAAAAAAATAAAATAAAAAATACTCTTCACTGCATATGGTCGAAGATGGGGGAGTATGCAATTCAAAATGATCGAAAATAGTTTGAACAGAGTCTACTAAGTACTACAATCTACTTTCTATATAAAGCAAGTCTATAAAGGCTGCATCTCTATTGAGGAATTACACCGAAGCGATGCCGATCACGATGATAATAAAATCCAAAAATGCGGAATAAAATAACCAACAAAAACACAAAAATTTACATGGTTCACCCAATATAGGCTACGTCCACGGAGCACTGCAACTTTTATAACTGAAAGATCTTTTTATCAAAGCTAAAAAGCTTTTGATTTTAGGATACAATAACTGAAAGAATTGAGTTCTATTTATAACTAATTCCCTCGTCCAGCTTTTAGATTCTTTCGATGTGGGATACCAATTTTCTTAATTTTTTATTTACGTGGGTCTCATTTCTCACCTAACAATCTCTACATGAACTACCTCTGTGCCATTCGACGAAGCTGAATCCTGAGTGTCACCAGAAGCATTCATCTCTTGAACCGGAGGTGGATTTACAACTGTCATTGGCATAACAGTGTCGTCTGCTAGACGTCCCTTTATTTCCCGACGCTCCTGGCACAAGGCACACCAGTGCAAGCAGCAATGCACAATGTAAGGGTTGCATGGTGAGTTCTGCATTGAACAAGAAAAAATTATCAAACATTCAACTTACAATGAAGTCTCGAGTGTGTGGCATTGAGCACATAATCCAGTCACAATTTTTGATGATCGCTAAAGAGAATTTCCCCTCGGAAAACAAGTAGCCAACAAAGAACAACTTTACAACAAACTAACTATTTGGCAGAAGAATTATAGTTGGCAACATAAATAAGGCCATTTGTACGAAAAATATTGAAGGATAAACCAAATCATATTCAGTGCATTGAACTTGAAACAGGAATACATATTTTTAGTACATGTGAACAACATGTCCCATACGGAGGAAAAGAGATCACCTGGAGATGGTATTTCTTTTGCAATGACCGTCGCATAAGGCCAGTATAAATTCCACACGCCCACCAACCGAAAAGCAAACACTCACATATTATAAATGCTGTCTCAAGGTGAATATACGGCATGACCAATGCAAGCCTCGGTTCGCAGAGTATCTTCCATCACTTTTTCAACATTACGGCCAAACAAGACACACGGGCAGAGTAGCCCTGTCCGACCTGTTCCAGAGCCAATCTTAACTTCTTGAACTACACAACTTTCCACAACATGTGCTTCGACTAGATTATGTACTCATACCAGTGTATATAACTTCTTTCCTTTTTTTTGGTGGGAAACATACACAAGAAATGATTGCAATTGAGTGCATGATCAGTTGTAAACAAAAGACGCTCTTAAAAGTTCGAATATCGCTGCTCTTTGTTATATTGATGAAGACGTCCAAAGAGATCAATAGTTTGTTTTTCATTTCCAACATGCCATGATATCAATCCACCACAAAAAATTAACCTTTTCTAAAAACTAGATGATAAAAGTTGTCCTTTGAGTCCAGAAATAACAATATTTTGACACTTGAAACAATTCAAAAAACATAAAGAATGCTAAGATAGCTGTTGTTTCACTTAATGATCGAGTGAATGCCCAAAACTGGCCATAAAAATTTAGAAATTTCACGTCTCTTTTGCATTGAACAGGTATGGAACTTACAACTTTCCGTGTCCTGAGCACAATCGAAAATCCCAGTACTCCAAGGTTCATCTGCAGGAGCTTGATAGCTTTTGGGCAAAGGCTGTCTACATTCATGGCACCGGACATGCAACTGCATCAGGTAGAATCCAAATTCAGACAAGACACTTGGTTGGCATAGAAACAATACTTGTGCATAACAAAGTTAATTTTCTAAGCAAGTTGCAGCAAATGACCGCAGCTGGGATGGATGAAAAGTCAGCTGAATGAGAAAAGTCGAACCAATCATCGTAGTGTCCATAATTTCATAAAAATAAATAATGTCAAAGCATCTTCCAGGGGCTCACCTGTTTCATCCATTTAACTTTGATCAAGTAAAAATAACGTAGAGATATGCATAAAGAACACGATATGCAGAGAGAGAGAGAGAGAGAGAGGAGAGCCTTTGGGACATAGATGGGTTGATTAAGCTCGCCTGGTGTAATGTCCTCGAGCGGCGCCTGATCTTTCTTCAACTTTACATACCGAGACGGATGGTTCAGTTCTTCCGCCATTCTCCCAGAGATCTGAAACGTACACGCAAACGGAATCAACTAGCAAAACCCACAAAGATTTGAATATAAAAAAATGGATCCATCTTCAAGTACATTATTCAGACACACGAAACAGAAAGAAAAACATCACATGTACAACACAACACGCATACAAAAACACTAAACAGATGTATACATCACTTGCCAATGTCCCGTTGCAGATATACAAAACGGATTTGGATCAGGCCATCTCCAACCCATATCCTTTATTTTTCATCCAGTATCCTCTAAAATAGAGATTCATGATCTCTATTTTCAAAAACCTTCTCCAACCCATATCCTCTAAATATTAACAAATAATCTATTTATTTCATTTTCAACTCATTTTCTTTAAATATTAAGAAATACTCTATTTCTTTAATTTATTTCATTTTCAACTCATTTTCTTTAAATATTAATAAATACTCTATTTCTTTAATTTATTTCATTTTCATCTCATTTTCTTTAAATATTAAGAAATACTCTATTTCTTTAATTTATTTCATTTTCAACTCATATCTTTTAAATATTACCAGATATTTCATTTCTCTAATTTATTTCATTTTCAAATACACATATATATATATATATAGATAATTAATTAATTTCATAATATATTATTTAACTAAACTTAATTAATTCGCTAAACATAACACAACTACATGTGTATTCAACTCGTTTATTTAAAACAATACATTTATTTTGTAATCAAATTGTAAACAAAAGACAACATTCATCAAACAGACATAAAATATAAATCAAGACAAACATAAACGACACGTGATTTAAAGAACAACACACAAATTAATTCATGCAAAAAAATAAAACAATTAAAATAAAATTTTCAGAATTAAATAATTCAAAATATAAAATATAAATGGACAAAAAATTATTTAAAATTAAAAACATTTAAAAAATTTGAAATTAAAAAAGTGGCCAAAAAATTATTTAACATTAAAAATAATTAAAAAAATTCGAAATTATTAAAAAATTGGCCAACAAATTTGATAAAACTACAACGATTATATTGCAATTTTTATAATGACAATTCTATAATTATTTGTATCTTTCACTCATCCTCCATTTGAATAGTTGTCCTCCATTTTTAGAAGATTACTATTCCTTCCTCTAAAATGGTGTAGACAAATAAAGATGGGTTGGAGGAGAATTCATTCTCTATAACGAAGGAAAACTCCATTTTGGAGTTGGGTTGGAGATGCCCGCAGCTCAAGTTTAATTCTATTCCTACTCTAGAAGGGATTTATTCGGTGTGAGGTCATATCCAACCCTTTAAACTATCTGTAACACAAATTTCGAAATAGGATAATTTCTTCTACAAATATAAAATTTATCTCCAACCTATCAATTTGAAAGTCTACAATTAAAAAATATTTTTTGCTATTTTATCTACAACACCTAATTTATTCAACGTAATATTTTTAAACACAATAATTAAAATATCAATAATATCTAAAATAATTTCTACATTGATATTTATTAAAAATATTGATAAATTAAAAAATTAATTAAATATATTTTAAAAATTACTTTTAGATTTTTAAATATTTAATATTATTATTTTAAATACTTGAACTTATTACTTAATTGAATGTGATTTATTAACTATTTAAAAAAATCACAAATTTAGTCGATTAATAAATTTGTGAATAAATAGTCAATTAATTATTCAATTAACAATATAATTCAAAACATAAATTTAGTTACTTATTTAATAAATAAAGTTTTTAAAATAAATAGTTATAAATTTACATAATAATATAATTAAATTATTAACAATTAAACCATACTTGTCGTCCAGATCGATAAAAAATGTCGTTTATTTATTCGACATGATTAAATATATTATCATTATAAATATAAAATATATCATTATCAAAGAAAAATATTTTTAAAAATTTCAATAAATCTTCTAAGATAATATCTTCTACTTATCGATATCATCTTCGAAGCGATAACTCAACGAAGATAATATCTTCTACATATCGATATCATCTTCGAAATCATGATTTCTTTTCTAAATATCTCTCTTTTTATATAATATAAATATAGTTGTTTTAACTTTGCATTAATTTCATATCTGCCCTCAAACTAGGACTCATTTAATTCATCAGATTAGTATTTATCAATTCGTCAGATTATTGATCATATCATTTTGTTTGCATTTAAGTACTGCTTAAATACTTAAATATTTGGAATGCTGAGTGCCTGTAATATATTTTCAAAAGATACAAGCATCGATCTTCTAAAATGGTTTTTCACTGTAAATGATGTTCATTTACAAATGAAACAACGGATGGTTCTCCGAGAAAAAAAAAAAAGAAGGGAAAAAAAACGCTGAAGTTTATTTCTTTTCCAAATTTTTGCCTGCTATGCAATGGTTTTAAAAGAGGTAAAATCGCTTCCATCAGAACTTATCAACAGCCTTGCGATCACCGGTAACTTGTATAGGGGACTTTCGAGTGAGGCGTTCAAACAACAGAATCCCGAAGCTAAAGACACATGATGCAGTTTGCATGAACGTTGTTGGTCATAATTTCGAATGTTTTAGGGGACTTTCGAGTGAGGCGGTCAAACAATTATTTCGAATGTTTTAGTCATAATTTACGTAAACGGTAACTCGTGCAGTTTGCATGAGCGTTGTTGGTATCATGCTTGCTGATCCAAGATCTGGTATGCAACCATGCATGGTGTTGAGGTGCGAGAAAAATATTTGTAGTTTTTTTGTTTCAATGGACAAGCTTCCCACCATTTTGCATTTGTATGTGAGAGATACCCTTTGCAGCATCAGTAGCAATTCTTAGTCGAGTTTCCCAATCTACATGATCCAGTTTTTGACCATTTTTTCCTGAAAACATGAAAAGAAGCATCAGATCAATATTCAAGATTCATACTTCTCTTGTTGTCTTGAGACCAATAGGGTTGTCTAATGAGAAAATCTAGTGTTTCTGCAAAAGCCATAAGAAAAATAGCATCCACATCTATTAATGATTCAATGGGCTGGAAAAATTAAGAAATAAGTCACGTGAGAAGAAGTTGAGGAAATCAAAATACCGCTCGACCTTGAAGAGGACAATGGTGAAGTTGAGAGGAGGGGCACTGTTCCAGGAAGTACGGAACAGATGAGCCCATTTACTGAAAAAGCAGGAGAAAGCCCAACTGAAGAGGAGTGAGGCTCAGTCTACAAAATTTACAAAAGGACCATGGCACAAATAGTAGAGGCAAGAGTTTGACTCCATAAGATATGAGGTATATTTTGTTTAACATAAATTATGAAGAGTATATGAGAATTTGTGTGTATCAGATTTAAATGTTGTTCCAAATACATGTCGTAACGCTTGGCATAACACGCAGCGGAATAATGTAACACAAATAAATAGCTTAACCTAAAATAACTCAGGATTAATTGTGCACAAGTAATTCAAATAACTCAGGATTAATTGTGCACAAGTAGAATTACTTGTGCGGTGCCTAATGACAATTCACTTAGAAAATAATTTTCAGTTTTATAAAAACCAACACTAGTGATTTTAACGAAAATCAATTTTCTCAACACGTTGAGAAAATAAATTGTTTTCTAAAACAACCAACAGAACTAAACGTATTCAAGAAAGCAAAAACATGATGCCAAAATAAAGGTGTCAAAATTAGACACGACCCACCAACCCGACACGATTCAACCCGAAAAAAATCAAGTTTGGGTTTGAGGTTTTTGGGTTCGGGTCAGATCGGGTTGGATTCGATAGCTGATCCGAAAAAAATGATCGGGTTGGATTGGGTTTGGGTTGACCCGAAAATTTTAAATTTTTTTAAAAAAATATAATTAATAAATATTGCTTACATTTTTATATATTGTATGCCTGAAAAAATATTTATTGTATATTTATATCATAAATTTTCATAATTTAATATTTATTTTGAATATTTTTTATTTTTTAAACAATTATTTATTTGATTAAGTAAATATAGTTTATTTTTTTACAATTAGACTTTCAAATTTAAATCATATATATGANGGGTTGGACTCGATAGCTGATCCGAAAAAAATGATCGGGTTGGATTGGGTTTGGGTTGACCCGAAAATTTTAAATTTTTTTAAAAAAATATAATTAATAAATATTGCTTACATTTTTATATATTGTATGCCTGAAAAAATATTTATTGTATATTTATATCATAAATTTTCATAATTTAATATTTATTTTGAATATTTTTTATTTTTTAAACAATTATTTATTTGATTAAGTAAATATAGTTTATTTTTTTACAATTAGACTTTCAAATTTAAATCATATATATGAGAGAGATTTTGTTATTATGTGCTTAAATTATATTTTTTTTTTTTGCATTTTATTTAATTTTCTTTAAAAAAATTTAAAAAAATTCAAAATCAGGTTGATCATGTTGATTAGGGTTCGAGATCGGGTTGAGTGTTTTCGGGTTGGCTCGAGTTCGAGTTGAACAATTTTTGAATAATACTATTGCTCAACCTGACCCAACCCACCCAAGTTGACACCCTTGCCAAAAACTGAGGCAACAAAACTTGTTTTTCAGCCAACACTTGTACGTGTGTTGTCTGCAGATGTCTCCAACAATCACGGCAACACGTGCAACAACACTCTTCAAAATAGTAGCGTCCTTGTGAATTGTTTTTCTTCTCTGAAAGATCACGACTTGCAAAAGTGCACTAGTAAGCAGTCACGAAAACTTCCAAGCGAAGAATCAAAAGCCACGAGAGCGATAAATCGAAAAAGTCCTCTTTCCTTAGCTTGTTTCTCTTATTTATAATTCTCATCATCTCACAAATAAATCTATAAAATATAAAAATCAAGAGTTTTATTAGAACAAACCTCTTTTTAAATCAATAATATCATATCATAAAAATCTTTATCATAAATATAATATCTAGAAAGGCAAAACCATATTTAAACATTCAAAATCATATCCACAAATATATTAATCTTGGGAAATAAATTTTAACACGGAAATTATATTTCCCTTCAGGCTCTTTTTCCCTAAAACGATATTGTCCCGCTCAGGTGCTCACGGTTGTTGACAATTTGTTTTCCAATATACAACGCATAGGCTTCAGAATGATAGCACTACAGATTTTAACGTCACACGAACTTTGAAAATGTTTAAAACGCTATCAAGATGTTATACAAATTTTTTAATTTCGAATTCTAAGCGTTAAACTTAAAAATCCAATTCAAAGAGTTTAAATCTTGCAAAACTAGGATTTAATCGTAAATGCTTAAAAAAACTCATAATTAGAAGACAACTCTCGAATTTAATTATAAATTTCCAATTTAAGCGTATAAACTTAGAAAATCCAAACTCAAGATTTTATATCTTGAAAACTTGAATTTTAAATGCTAATACTTAAAAATTTGCATATATAATTAAACTTAGAGAGAAAGAAGAGAGAAATTGGTGTGTTGAATGCAAATTAATGGAGTCTTATTTATAAAAGATGAAAAACATTGAATCAATTGACATGCACCTCCGTGAAGTGATGAACCATTTCACAAATTCATTCTCAATAGAGAAAGGCCAAGTCTAATGTTAAATAACATGGCCGTTCGGCCAATCTCCACAAAATCAGCCGTGTGATTCAAATTTTTTTTTAAATATAATATATTAGTTTCGATTCAATATTTTTATTCTATAAAATTCGAAATCCAATAATTTTTCATTCACTCTAATTGATAATCGAAAAATAATTTCATTTGCAACGTAACTCGTTCAAATTATTTCATCGATTTTAAATTAATACCAAATTCATTTTTTTAACACAAATGAGGAGAGAGATTATTTAGTTATGAAGCACGTGGGTGGAAAAATAGAAGTAGTAAAAGCGGGTTTATTTCATCCTATTCATGTGGGCATTGCCCCCATGATAGGATGGATGGCCAAGATTTGCCCATGCATATACAAGACCCACTTTTTTTTAAAAAAAATTGTATGTGTGGCAAGATCTTACCCGTTGAAATGTAGTAAGGATAGTGCCCTCATAGGTAGGATCTCATTAACCGTAGAAGCGGGTTGACAGGCATCACATAAAAAACAAATATTGACATTGAGTGCTATTTTTTTTTGTGGTCATCAGAAACCTTATGAACAAAACTGCTATGCCATGTCGTGAGAGGGGGTGGAAAGGAGTTGATGGGCCGGCCGTACACTGCCTCGTATAAAAATTCGAAAAAAGATTTCCACTTTAGAATGCGTAAATTTTCCTGATATCATATTCAACTTTACTAAACAGAATCTGTCAATTATCATATCCTGATTTCGGAAGTGGAATCCAACCAAATCAGCGAGAATTTGACTTATCACAGCCACAAATTTAGTGAGGTTGTATTCAATTCAGAGTTTTGACGACTTTTTCAAATGATAGACTTTTATGGATTTGATTGATTTTTATTGACTTTAAAAAATTTCACAGATATATAAACAGATTTATGTAGATTTTTTTACAAGATTTTTATAGACTTTTGTGAATTTTTTAAAATACATCAATTGATTAATCTGTAACTTTGTTTTTGAATTGATAATATACATGCGAAAAGAATATTATTTAGCATTTTGTGGATATAATTTTATATAAAAATATCATATCTTACATATTAATTGAAAATACTAAAAAAAATTTAAAAAATCATGGTTGTTGTGAGGTTATTCTATTATTAAGAATTAAGCGATTTTTTTGGGTCATCTTTTATTGTTATTGAATATTACATTAATTTGTATAAATCATAAATTAAAAGTCACAAAATCAGTTCTGGAATCCAAAATTTTCTATGATATTAAAATAAAAAATTATTAAATGAACAATAAGCCAAAAAATGAAAAAAATTTGAAAAGGAAAGATGAAAATATATATAGAGATACACTTCGAAAATTTGAGAGAGTGATAAAGATATATGAGAGGAGAAAAGATAAGAAGAGAGGTGATATGAAGAGACAGAGAGAGAAATAAATAGATTGTGTATGAGTTAGAAGTTTTAAAAATCCATTCAAATCTTTGGGTTGAATCAAATACAATTTTTGACAATTTATATTTGTACCTTAGACTTTATGTTTGTATGTTAATGAATTTCATGAAGTTATTAAAAATCTAAGGAAAATTTGAATACCTTTAGACTTTTATAAAGTTTTTAAAAGTCAATGTTGAATACCACTTGACTTTTTAAAACTCTATGAAAGTCTATTTTTAATATTACTAGACTTCTATAGAGTATGTAAAAGTATTAATTAAATACATATAGACTTTTAAAATCTATCAGAGTCATTAAAAATCAATAAATCTCCTACATTGAATACATACACTTGGGGAGAAACTGCAACTTTTAAATATATAGAAGTTTTTTTTTTTACATGCATTAAGAGCATCGACATACGGTGTAATAACGCTGAAACGCTTCCTTTGTAATAATGATCATAGAGCATGAGCTTCTCGTCTTTGCTTGAATAATAAGCCCTCAATGGAACCACGTTTTCATGCCTGATTTCCCCAACAATCTCCATATGTTGCTTAAAATCTTGTTCTGAAATACTCACTAACTTTAGCCTCTTCACCACAATTGATATCTCATTATCCATTGAAGCCTCCCAAATGTTCCTCTGCCAAGTAACTTAGACGAAGCCCTGAACAAATCTTCAAGGTCAAAATCTGAACTTAAATCAGAAACAAAAACAAGCTTCGGAAGTAATCGTGATTTTAGCAGCTGCATTTTCGAGTAATTGCCTATGTGGAGACGAAGCTCCGGGCTTGAAAGGTATAAGTGTACATCATGGATGCGAGACATCAAATCAAAATTGGAACTTTAAATCCGTT
The DNA here is from genome assembly GCF_012295235.1 of Primulina huaijiensis. Taxonomy (NCBI): domain Eukaryota; kingdom Viridiplantae; phylum Streptophyta; class Magnoliopsida; order Lamiales; family Gesneriaceae; genus Primulina; species Primulina huaijiensis. The sequence goes on along the minus strand of NC_133310.1, from coordinate 21,607,945 downwards.
CTGCTCTGGGGCTCCTCGACTGCTGATGAAAAAGTTGCCAAAGCTGCTCTTTTTTCAAACAGCTGCAACAAGCTTGCCTCTCCCAATTGTCGTAGTTTCTAGACATCTCTTCCAAAGCTTCCCTTCAAAATAGGCTAATGCTATGATGGATCCATAAAATGATCAAAATCCACACTTACCGAACAAGCGGGCCGCCGCAAAACAGGTTGAGCGGCGAGGCTGCCGGAAATAGATTGCCTTGCTGCTGTGCGTAGTTTCCATTAACTGAAAACTCGAGCTCAGGTAAGTTACTACATTGGCAAATTAAATTTTGTCATGTACGTAATTAGTTGATAAAATATAAATTCATATAAGTTAAATTTATATTGTAATATTTTACAATCTAAAGTCTAAACTAAACTAAAATAAAATTTTATTAAAAATATATAGTGAAAATAAATAAACAAACAAACAATTCTCATTATGAATAATTTCAAAATTAGATATTAGTCTGTCGGGTAGGTCTCTTGTGAGACGGTCTCACGAATCTTTATCTGTGAGACGGGTCAACGCTACCGATATTCACAATAAAAAATAATACTCTTAGCATAAAAAGTAATATTTTTTCATGGATGATCCAATCTGTCTCACAAAATACGACATGTGATACCGTCTCATACAAATTTTTGCCTAATATGTATTACTTTAATATAGAAGTAAAAACACATCAAGACAATTTCTCTAATTTCCTAAAAACACAATTTCTCTAAGTATATCTTCTTTAATATAAAAATATAATAATGTAATATAATATTTTTATATTCCCCGCTAACTATTTGAAATAATATGGATTGACTAACAAAATAAATTTGTTCATTTATTAAAAAAAAATTAACTCACTCAAATGTATTTGATTTCATATTTATAATATCAATCGAAAAAGTTACTATTAATATGACTATTTTTATAGAGGAAGTTGGTGAAAAATCTCCAATCAAAATATTTTTTTGGGTTCACTCTCTACCGACAAAATTGTAGTACTATGTCATACAAAATGTGGTACACTTCATGTGGAAATATGATACAGTTCATGTGGAAATGTGGTAATAAAAAAGTATTCAGGGACTGAACACAAAAAAAATCGACGACTGGAGACTGAAAGTCAATTTCTCCATTTTTATATACGTTCAAAAAATTGCCTGAACCAAAAAACATGACATAATTTCTATATAAAAACATATATTTATGACAAGATTGGGACGTTATTTATATATAAAAAAACATATATTTATGACAAGATTGGGACATGCATTCACATGGTAGCCAATAGAATATGTTACACACGTCCCAATGACGCCACGTCACCGGTCACGACATATATATATATATAACGTTATGAATAATGATCACTCACACGTATATTATGATTATAATGATCGAACCAATAATTGTAATTCGTAATTGATAAAAATTTGTGTGAGATGGTTTCACGAGTCGTATTTGTGAGACGGATATTTTATTTGGATCATCCATAAAAAAGTATTACTTTTTATGCTAAAAGTATTATTTTTTATTATGAATATGAGTAAAATTTATCCGTCTCACATATTAAAATATATGAGACCCACTTTTTATAATTTATACATTCTAACGCATATGTCATTGTTGAATAGATAAAAGACAACACGAACAAAAAGCGAAAAGCGTTAGATAGCATATTTTACACACGGACGATTACGCGGGGCCCTCACAAAACGGGAAGAGAATACACGAAAGGAATAAAGCACCCGCAAGATTCGCATATCCACATTGCAAATTGCGTAATCTAATTAAGGACGGCTTCTACCGAAATGACATACTACCCCCTCTTGTTGGCTCTTAACATCATTAAAGATGTCCGTCTTTTCTGTTGTGAAAAAGTAAAAATTTACGGTAAAAAGTAAAAATCTCAAACTCTTAAAATTATCACACTACACACTTTATAATATTTTTCTCTCAACTCAATTGTGATTTTCTTCACAAATGAGAGATCGATTTATAGAAAATTTTTACAAATAATCCAAAAATAAAATACATCATTACCTACATCATCACACACTAATTTTCAATATTCAACACCTAATTTTACCTAATTTTCAACATTCAACATTCACATTTTCATATATATATTACTATCAAGCGATCCATATAAGTAGGATGTAACAACATCCATAAGACGCATTTCTAAATTTTCAGATACCGCCAAGCTAATCAAATACCGGAACGTAATTGCATCCATTACGGGAGAATACGTTTCTTCATAATCAATTCCAGGCCTTTGAGAAAAACCTTGTGCAACAAGTCGAGCTTTATATCTTACTATTTCATTTTTCTCATTTCGCTTTCGAATAAAGACCCATTTGTATCCAACAGGTTTTACACCTTCAGGTGTAAGGACTATAGGTCCAAAAATATTTCGTTTATTTAGCGAATCCAATTCAACCTGGATGGCTTTTTTTCCATTTTATCCAATCCTGCCGATTTTTACATTCATCAAAAGATTTTGGTTCATGATCTTCATTATCATTTATGTTGTCAATTGCCACATTATAAGAAAATATATCATCAATTTCTTCTATATATTTTCGGTTCCATATTTTTCCAGTATTAATATAATTAATAGAGATTTCATGATTCTCGTCAGTTTGTGGTTCTGACAGAACATTTTCATCATCATGTGTTTCTTCAGGAACAACATTCTCTATTTTGTGATCGTCATGTGTTTCTTCAGGAACATCATTCTCTATTTTGTGATCATTGTGTTTCTCTATGAATTTTTTTTTTCGAGGATTTTTATCCTTGGAACCGACTGGCCTTCCACGCTTCAGGCGTTTTACGACATCATGACTTTGTTCAATTTGTTTCTTTGGAATTTCAATTCGAGCAGGAGCATTTACAGCATGTATATATGATTTAGTTACCCCTTTTGTATCTGTAAATGCATCTGGTATTTGATTTGCTATTCTTTGCAAGTGCACAATTTGCTGTACATCTTTTTCACATTGTTGTGTTCTTGGATCCAGATGTAACAATGATGATACATACCATGTAATTTCTTTTTCGGTATGTTTCTTGTCTCCCCCTAACATTGGGAAGATTTCCTCATTAAAATGACAATCAGCAAAACGTGCTGTGAACACGTCGCCTGTCTGAGGTTCAAGATATCGAATGATTGATGGACTATCATAACCGATATAAATACCAATCTTTCTTTGAGGTCCCATTTTCTTTCGTTGAGGTGGTGCAATAGGCACATACACCATACATCCAAAAATTCTCAGATGAGAAATGTCTGGTTCTTTACCAAATGCAAGCTGCAATGGGGAGTATTTATGATATGCACTTGGTCTGATGCGAATTAATGAAGCAGCATGTAAAATTGCATGTCCCCATATAGAAATAGGGAGCTTTGTTTTCATAATCATTGGTCTAGCAATCATTTGCAGACGTTTAATCAATGATTCAGCCAATCCATTTTGAGTATGTACATGAGCAACAGGATGCTCAACAATGATTCCCATAGACATACAATAATCATTGAAAGTCTGGGAAGTAAATTCACCAGCATTATCAAGTCTAATTTTCTTGATTGTATAATCGGGAAATTGATTCCTCAATTTTATTATTTGAGCAAGTAATCTTGCAAATGCAACATTTCGAGTTGACAATAAACATACATGTGACCATCTGCTGGAGGCATCAATCAATACCATAAAGTATCTGAATGGTCCACATGGTGGATGGATTGGTCCACAAATATCACCCTGAATACGTTCAAGAAACATTGGTGATTCAGTTTGGATTTTGGCTGGTGATGGTCTTATAATAAGTTTTCCAAGAGAACATGCTTTACATTGAAACTTATTATTCTGAAAGATCTTCTGGTCTTTCAATGGATGACCATGTGTATTTTCTATAATTCTTCGCATCATTGTTGAACCAGGATGTCCTAATCGATCATGCCAATTGGTTAATATTGAAGAATTATCAATTACCATGTTTGATTCAATGGGACGTATATGTGTATAATGCAATCCAGTAGGGAGCATTGGTAGTTTTTCAATCACATATTTCTTTCCTGATTTATATGTGGTAAGACACATATATTTCTCATTCCCTTCATTCATTGTTTGAGTATCATACCCATGGGAATATATATCATTAAAACTCAACAAATTTCTTTTCGATTGTGGTGAATATAAAGCATCATTGATCAAAAATTTTGTACCATTAGGTAACAAAAATTGTGCTTTACCACATCCTTTAATCAAGTCTACAGGACCTGATATTGTATTCACCGTTGTTTTTGTTGGTTTTAGTTCCAAGAAATATCTTTTATCTCGGAGGATAGTGTGCGTTGTACCACTATCGGGTATGCAAACTTCAGCTTTGCTCATAGCATTTTCCATATTTGAACTTCAAAAAATATGCAATGAAAAAAAATTAATGACAATACATATTTAAATATAACACATATCATAATTGTACAATAAAACATTATCATATAAATACATGAAAAATAAATTATTGTACATTTATATTCTACCACTATATTGTTCATTTTCAGAGAAATCATTGAGAAAATCTGCAGCATCAATATTGTTCATTTCTATCCCACCAACATATTGATCATTTCCAGAGAAATCATTCATAAAATCAGCAGCATCAAAATGAGTTGAATCACTCAAACGGTCACTTCGCTCAGTGAAGTTGGTCTCTTTTTCTTTCCCCTTTATCGATTCTTTATAGAGCTTGCAAAGGTGCTCAGGGGCTCGACAAATACGAGACCAATGTCCTGGAGTGCCGCATCTGAAACAAGAACTTTCAAATCTTTTCGAGTGATTTTCATTAACACTCATGTTCTCATGATGCCTTTTCTGTGGGTGGTTCGTGACGCCCTTTTGAGATGAGTTATAAAAATAACTATCTCTATTGTTTTCAAAACCACGGCCTCGACCACGACCACGACCAATTCCACTTCCACGTCCACGACCACGACCTCGACCTCGACCAAAACCTTGTCTTTGAATTTGATTTTGGTTTCCAGGTTTAAATTCATTTTTACTTACAGCATTTACTTCTGGAAATGCTGATGATCCAGTGGGTCGGGACTGATGATTTCTCATTAGTAGCTCGTTGTTTTTTTCCGCCACAAGAAGACAGGCGATGAGCTCAGAATATCTCGCAAATCCACGCACTCTATATTGTTGCTGTAAAGTTATATTTGATGCGTGAAACGTGGAAAATGTTTTTTCAAGCATTTCCGATTCTGTGACCTCATGTCCACAAAATTTTAGCTGCGAGATTATTCGATACATCGCTGAATTGTAATCACTGACTTTCTTAAAATCTTGGAATCTTAACATATTTCATTCATCACGGGCGGTCGGAAGTATAACTTCCCTTATATGTTCAAATCTTTCTTTCAATCCTTTCCACAGAGCCATGAGATCTTTTTCGATGAGATATTCACATTTTAAACCTTCATCGAGATGTCGACGCAAAAATATTATAGCTTTTGCTTTTTCTTGTGATGAAGATATACCATTTTCTTTAATGGTCTCGCTTAGACCCAATGACTCAAGATGCATTTCTACATCGAGAGTCCATGACATATAATTTTTCCCCGTAATGTCGAGTGCAACAAATTCGAGCTTTGTCAAGTTTGACATGGTGGTACTAAAAAAAATTATGATGCATTTTATTAGTTAATGAAAATTGCAATACAAAGTAATGGATAAACAACAAATACAAGCATTCGTAAAAATAAATAAAACACATGAGGAGGATATTCTCCGATAAGTACAAGATTCGTGAGTATTATAACCAAAATAATTAAAATAACTTTGTGAAAGCCATCTTCTTTTTTCTTCAAAAATTTGATGAAAAATAATTTTAGAGAAGAAGAGAAAGTTGGAGTGATTGAATGTGTTTGTGAGATCATATTTATAGGACAAAAACTAGCCATTTTGTTACCGTTTATGACCGTTGGTGTACAAGAAAATAAATATATGTATTTGTACAATTTTATGGTAATAATATGATGTATATAATATTAGTAATGTTTT